>NW_024884822.1:5665542-6012382 GCF_019232065.1 Centrocercus urophasianus | reverse complement strand
TTTTTTTTTTTTTTTTTTAAATTAAGTTAAAACACGTTAAGATTTTAGAGGCCAGGGATGATCAAAGAACATTGCCTGAAAATCCCCTTTAACTTCTTGTCCTTACTTCAGATGAAGCACAAAGACTCAACCACTAGAGGGTAATATAACACAAGGAAAAGGAAATCCAATGCCCTCCAATTTGAGTTGTGGCCTTTTTTTTTCCTATAAGCAGCTCAGATTTCATTAAAGTTTATTCCGACCAAATGGAATCACATCTTCCACTGCACTTGTGCACTTCATTCTCCCATAGCCTCCACACTAACTATAGAACAAATTCCGAGAACGTTTCCAAGTATTTTTCCTTCAGATTGCTGCTGATGCCTTCCTTAGCTGAACTACAGCAACAATAAGGAGAGAAACAGAGTGGACATGTAGTCTGAATTCCAAGGTTAGGAAGGATTTTGTGAATTCAAAGGGAACACAAATTTTTGAGGGTTCCTTGGTCGCAGTAAGGAGATGCTGCTGCACAGACTAAGGCAATACTTGGAGCCACAGCCAAGAGCAAGAGGAGGAAAAAAAAAAAAAAAAAATCTCACTTGTACAAGGTCATCACCATGCACTTGAGAGAATGAGTATGACCTGGCATTTAGGTATACGTGAATTATCTCTACCTCAAAAGAGACATTGACAGAATAACCACTTTTTGTACTTCAGTAAATATGGACGTCCTGAAGACAACTGCTTAGATTTAATTTTAATGGTGTGCCTTAGGCAGATTAGCCCAAATTCCCCTGAAGATGCTTGAAATGGCATACCCTCATTTCTGCAAAGTGAAAGTAAAATTCAACCGAATGTAGAGTTGGCTTTATGAATGAGAAATGAGTTTTTCTAATGCAGAAAGTAGAGTTAGAACAGACCTTCTGAGCTGAGTCTAAAATTCAGCCAAAGACTTGAGAACTCTTCAGCGACCTTTGCAGTCTGGATTGAAGAACCTCTAAATGCTTCCCAGACATTAAAGGCTAGTTCAGGGCTGTGGGCACACTTGAAATCATACATTCTGTAAGTAAGCTTTAAAGTGCATCGTCCTCTCCACTTTCAAATGACTTAAAAACCTCAGGTTTCTGCCAGTTTCTTGAGCATAAATACTTTTTTACTGACTCATACAGGAAATTGCTGAATGACATGTAATAGCTGTTGCATTCCCAAGTTTTTATGCACAAGGCCAACACAAGATGTTCTAGACACCGCACTTTACAAGCTGTTTGATTTTTGGTGGGATTTAATTTCCCCAACTTTTCCTTGCTTTCATTTATTCAATGCAAATTAATTTACAGATATGGCTCATGTCAATAGGATCAGTAATGAAAGTTAAGAACTAATCAGGAACATCTATAACACAGGACTAGACTGACCTGTACTGGATTAAGATCCAAAGCACAGGCAAGAAAAGAGTTGTATTGTAGCAACTCTTCAGATATCAAAAGAAATACAGTGATTACAATTACAGATAAGTTACCTTTGCTATTTTTCAGAAAGAAAGCAACACATCGTGTACAAGTAGGCTTGCACACTCAGCACACCATAGCCCTACTAACAAATCCTAGTCTGTCATCAACAGATTTGTTTTTCATCTTTGGGAGTCCATGAAATGCTTCTCAAGGCCAAAAGAAGTCTGTGGGCAATAGGGTGATGGTTTTGTGGCAATGAGGAGAAGAGGTGTGGATGAGAGGAGAGGAAGAAAGTATTTCCTACTATCTGTCTGCAGGACCCTAACAGATGAGACTGCATTCTACACAGGCAGGACAGCGAGAGTGGAAGTCTGCTCCACCAAATCTTATGCCTGCTTTGAACCTTGTTTTATCACTATCTGTACTCTGAAGTTTGGCATGTTTGGTTTTTTTGTTTGTTTGTTTTTGTTTGTTTTTTTTTTTTTGTTATAGGAGATTGGGAGGCACCCACCAGATCCTGCTAATGGCCTCCAAGCCTCAAGTTGAACACAAGATCTTATGCTGTCATCCTCCAAGATCCCAGTTTGAGCCTCTGAAGTTCAGTATGTGAAAAGTGTCCAAGATTTCAGTGTACAGCCAGCATGATTTTGTCTAACAGCTCCAGACATGTCACTCCATTGATTATATGGCTCCTTCCAGGGTAGGAATCCTGAAGGATTTCTTGAGAGGAATACACACAAATAAGCCATTTCTTCTGGGAGAATTATGGGCTCACAACCATATGTGTAAGACAGCCTTGCAGTGCCAGATGATACTAATGTAGGAAGTGAATGATCAAAACATGTTTCTGATCTGCTACACCTGCATAAAGAGGTTTGGTCATGGCAGATCACTCCAAAAATGTAGACATGTATGACCAAGAGATGCCATTATCCTATTAAAAAAAAAAAAAAAGGTTAGAATTGTGCTCAGAGCTTTTAGATTTAAGTAGTATGTGTTCTGCAGTAGTCATAGGTCACACACTTAACAATTGCTTCACCACACACAAACACTTCAATAAAACTAATTAAAAAAAGAAATGAGGATTTGGAAGATCAATTCCTATTGGGATTTTCAAACACTTAGTTGTAAGACTCCCAATATACCACTCTAATTGCCACTGAAAATACAACTGAAAAGGAAAATATTTTGTTATTATTCAGACTATGAGAAATATAGTCAGGGCAAGCAATAAGGTAAAGACTTTCCAGGTCTCTGATTAAATATTAATTAGATTTTATAATTGTTATTTTTAGTATGGTCTATGGTATTATATTAATGACTATTCTGCACTTCATCTTTTTACTTCATCCTTTTGGGGAGCATTTCAATCAAAAGAGAATGTGTTTGTTTTCACTGAATTGCACTGGAGGGCGAGTTTCTGTTGCTGAGTTTTCAGTCTTTGCTGTTCATCTTCATGGAATTACAAAGGATGAATGCTGCTCACAGAACTGGCAACTAAAGCTTTCAAAGTAAGAATGACAAACATCACGCTGTCAATAAGGACTGCTTGGTGCTGAAATGTTTATATTTATCCTTGCATTTGAATAGCTCTTGGAATCTGTGAATGTGTTCACAAAAGAAGCAGAAATCTCATGACTGTTTAACCAGTTTTTCCTCCATAAGCAACAGCAGAGTATGTTTGTTATATCCTCTTGCAGGAACTGTGAACACTTTTAGTATTAGACAGATAAGGAACATTGTTCTCTGACTTCGGGACCAAAAAAAAATAATCTTAAGATCTTTCTAAACTAACCAGTGATGGGGTGAAAGCTGTAAATACCTGAAATAGTGCATGCATGGGGCCAAAAGGCTGTAGTCTTTCACAAAGCTGTCTGCTTCAAGCGCTTATAGAGTCACTTCAGCTTTTTCATCCACACAACTTTTTGAAAAGCAAGACATTCCTAAATCAAAAGCCTCAAAATTGACAATCAGCTTACACAGTCCTCACTCCCAACAGTTTTCTAGGATGAAGGAAAAAACCTATTGTACTTAAGCAGTCTGTGAATTATGAAACTGGTGTTTTCTGTTCCACAGAGCCACCGAACACTGGAAGCAGTAAAACTTTTAATACCTTACCTAAATTTACTGGAGCATCTCTTAGGCGTTTCTTAGATTTTGGGTTAGGTTGAATAGCTTGTATCTTGCCTCTCTATACAGAGAAGAGGAGATAGTTTGTGTAACAGACACAAATTATGTTGTATGGATCTTACCAAAATCTCTCTCAAAATCAGACGCATTTTATCATGGAAACATTGAGAAGCGTAGAGCAAATTGGAACTGAAAAAAATTAAGTCTCCTTTCCTGTTTCCACTCTGGCTGTCTATTAAACATCAGTCACCCCAGGGAAAACATCCTCAACGATAAGCGAGTTGAAATAAGAGTTGCTTGCTCTCAGTCATCCAGTTAGAGAACTTCTTGTTGCCGTCTGTCAGGGTCAACTTCAGGATTGTAATAAGGGTGGAGCAGATCTTGTATTCAGTGCAAGCAAGCAACTCTCTAGGGCCTAATTTTTTCTGTAGAGACCATAAGTAAACATTTGTCTGCTGCTACAGACCCCAAAGCTAAGTTTAATTATGTATGTTTTTAGACATACATTTGTCCTTAAACATCAACAATTTAATATTTCTGAGATTAAAAAAACACAAAACAAAACACTTAGAACACCTCTGCTGAGGTCATCTTCTAAATTATCAAATCAGTTTGCAAGCTTAAATTAAGCATATACTTAAGTACCTCATTAAACTGAGACTCAAGCAGTGATAATACTTGATCCTTTTGATTAATTCCTTAGTTGTGAGCCAGAGTCAATGAACACATTCTTCCTCCCTTCCCTGGTGCGATCATCTGCCTCTACTGATGTTCTATGTATTTTTTTTTTTTCTAATTCTGCTAAGTTAACTTACAAGATACCTGTAAAGAGCATTGCTTTTAGGGGTATGACCAGCCCTGCAAATATTTTAAGTTCATCAGGATTTGGTAAGTGCAACACAATGGAAAACATAGCAACAACAGCACAGTAGCAAGGTCTTAGGCTGCAGCAAACAAGGACTTGCTCAAATGCAATAGCTGTGGACGTAGAAACAAAAAGAAAGAACATGCTTACCCTCAGAGGACCTCAGATACACAGGAATCTCCAGCAAGATGCCCTCACCTCCACTGCCAGCCCTTAAATGAGGTCTGGGAAGGGGTGGATCCTGTCTCCATCCCTTCTGGTCATTCAGCTGCATTGCATGCACCTGAGCTCCACTGGGTTGGCCCTGCCTTCCCACCAGGTGCTCAATCACTGCTTCAAGCTGTGACTTAGCATTTCCACTACAGCAAGATTAGCTTAATACGACTGCTTTCTTCAGTAAATAAAACAAAATTAAAAGATACGTAGGTCCAGCTATGCTACCTCTTTCTCTGTAGTATTTCCTTTCTTCTCTACTTAGAACTAGCTTTTCCAAGTCTCTCTTGTCTTGATTTTGCTACTATCTGTAAATCAAAGGAATGGTTTCTCCATTTATTTCACAACTGTAGTGGACGCCTGTACTGTTGTTTGGTTTGTTTGGTTAGTAGAAACCATAAAAAAAATGAAATCAATGACGAAATATCTTCTGGAGAGTCAGAACTGCAGATCATGTGAATGCTTAAAAATGGAAGAAAAACCTAGTGGGATCTTCAGTCACAGCAGAGCTAGCTGACATATCAAAGCACTTATTTGAAACTTCAATAACTCCTGCTTCTTATCAGACTCAGCAAGATGGAGGTCATGTTGTGGAATGGAGCCAGGACTGACAAGGCTGGAGAAGCACAAGGACCAAAGAAAGCCCTGTGCTTAGCAGGGCCAGCACTGTCAGGCTTAAAGGTGTAGGACAACCCTGTGCCATGATGCCAGCCCGTGGATTTCCCCTTATGCTCATACAAGTGCAGAGTCCTTTGTGAGGAAAAAACAAATTACTAGTAACACCTCTCCTGAAGGACTGTGATACAGACTCTGCACCTCCCTTCTATGTCAGACCTGTTGCAGACACCCACTTCTTCCTGCCCATAAGCTTGGCAGAAATGGCTCAGCCTGACCTAGCTGGCCAATTCGCTCAGTTGCCTTAAAATCCCCATCTCCCCATGCCTGTGAGGAAACAAGTGGATGAGTTTAGGCCCAAATTGTCCCAGTGGTTCAACTCTGAAGAGTGCAATAAAGTATAAAACCTGTTCTATATGGCCTTATAATAATAAAAAAAAGAAATAGGATGTCTTTTTCCCAGCTATTTACATGGGCACATGTACAACAGCAAACCAAACTCTAAAGGGAATTTTTTTCTTCCTTGTATGATTCAATAAATACAATGTGTAGCATTAAAGAATTTTTTTTAACCTTCGCTACCAATGCTAATCCTAGAGCTTCACGTCACTCATGTTTATTTGCAAAACAGACTTCTAAATGAATTTGGCACATTTCCTATTGCTCAGACAAAACAAACCAACAACAACAAAAATGTGTGCATATTTTTGGGACGCCTTTAGAGCAATTTTGTCCTGTGCTGACCACAATATCAATAGTAATTCATTTGTTCATGGCGTAACATTAATCAGCATTCACTGCAGTCGTACTTTGCCAGTACTGCTGCAAAACACATCCAATGCCATACACTATGATATCACAGCTACCCACAAAATTAGTGATACAATTAGCAGCAGCCTCTGGGAATTTTGATGTCAGATGACTTGCTCAGCAGCTAGCCCTTTTGTTCCTGCAGGCAGATCACTGAGTCACTCAGTCTGTGCCTTTCTGTGCCTCCAGCAACAAGGCAGTCTTGCACGTAACAGTGCTTTGCTATGCAGCTGATTTATCCCACAGAGTTCACCCTGAACAGTTGGTGAGACAGATCCTCCAACAAAAAAGTATGCAATCAGGTTATTAAAGACTATATTGCAAAGCATAAACATAGAATGGCTGATTTAATGCCCATCAAACAATAATAGCTGTGGCACCTCCTTGCTTCTGACACACTCATGACTGATCTAATAACATGGAGTCCACCAGTTTCACATAAAATCTATGCATCCATCACACATACTGTGCTCCAGGTCACATAGACCTTCTCTAGGATCTGTCTTCCATCACAGTTATCTCTCTAAGGATGCCCCATGACACCAATTTCAGTTCTGAGGTGTTTTCTTATAGATCACTGATGACTGCTTCTCCATCTTTTGCACTTCCACGATTGATAGCATGACAACCTTGTGTTACTAGATTGCAAAACAAAAATATTTTAAGAGCCAGAAAAATTGTTATTTTTATATTGATTCCGGATGATATCTTCTATATATGCCTAACTCAGCTCTTGAAGGGGAGAGGGGAGCCATTAGCTATTCCTTCAGTTCTCCTTATCAGAGAACAGGTTTGGGTCTAATTTGGACTCCTGTATGTCAGCCACAGAGGATCCTCTGGTTCATGCTTGCTGCTAGAGTCTCCACTTGCCATAATGCCAGAACCTTTGAAGTTCATTATGCTTTTCCTCTACTCCCTCCTAGCCCTGTCACATTCATATGCTGGAGCTAATGAGGTAAAGTGAGCATATGGGCAGCCCCTCCTGTCTGTGTCAGCAACAGCAATGATTCAGTCTCATAGCAAGTGGCTTTTGGCAGTAAAGGATTTGCAAGAAAATACAGTTTACAGTTTGTCTCCATCCACTGCTGAGAAGTGTGGTTTTACTGCCTGATTTCCCTCATAAAGTCACATTTTCCCCAAAGCATCTCTCCCCTTCTCATTTATCTCCCATTTCTCTCTCTCACTTCTGCCACGTAAATCCTCTCCCCTTCCTGGGACAGGAGCAACTCCAGCTCCTCCACTGGATGAGGCATAATGGTTTAGAAATCATTCCACAAGCCTGCAGTGTCCTTTTGTCATGTCTGGAATGCTTCTTCCTCGCAGATGGATCATCAGTCTCACTTCTAGTGGCTCCTGTCCTCTTTTTCATGGCAGTTGATAAAGTGGTATTACTACCTACAGACTAAGAGGAATCAGATGTGTTCATCACCTGGGCATTGCAAATCTATTTGCAGAATTAGGTACATTCTCCTGCCAGGTATCCATATCACCAGTCCTACTGATTAAATTATGAGCAGTGGCAGCAGAGTTCTGCCTGATCCCTACAATCCTTCAGCATTTCCTTCTTGGCTGAAAAGCACAGTAGCTCCCATGTTATCTCAGAAGAGATAACATCAGCTTACTTAGGTAACACCTTTAACTATGACTAGCAAAGATACAACTGAAACAGAACATGCATCAGGCCAACACATCCTTTGTTTGATCTACAACTTCAATTTAAACTTTTATATCATTTAGAAAACAATATATTGCTAAGTAAACAGCAAAATCATCAGTGCAATTGAACAATTTGGCCGGGAGTTGCTTGCAGCAAATCACCTTGCTTTTGCTTTGACATTTGCCTTGCTCTAGAAGGCTGTAAACCAGCCACTGTTCAATTGTGCTGAATTAGATGTATGGCATTTTTTCACCATCTTGAAAAAAGATAGTTTTCCGTGTTGTCATTTTTTCTTGATCCCAACCTGTGTGTCATTTCTGCATGATCAAGCCTTTTTCAGATTTAATTCCCACTGTTTCACTCTTGGGTTAGGAAGATTTGAGGTCTGTGGTTTATTGCAATCCACTTTTGAACTGCCCGCTTCCTACACTGCTATTTTTCCAAGCCTCATCAGAAAAATGATCCTTGAAATTGCAAGTAGTTCTGCACTCCAAGTCTCCCAGTAGCTCCCAGAGCCAAGCTGGTGTCCCCAGGTGCTGCAGTGGCCGTGGGGCTGAGGAACAAAATGGGTTCAGGGTAAGATCTGCACTAGCTTTTATCCCCCCATGGCTCTCCCAGGGCTGCTTGATCTCAGGAAGGGACAAGCCAACAGAATGGTGCATGTAAGGCAGTGGGAAACCAGCTAAGGCTCCCCGAGTTGTAGTTGTAAGGTACCTTCCACATAAAATGAACACAGCAAAGTCCCTGCTGAATGACATAATTACTCTAGCTCTTCTCCTTTTTAGGATCATATTTCTGCTCAGGATTGAGTTGTACTGTTGACCAGATTTACCTTATCTCTTGGAGGGCTGCTAAAGAGAACTGGAGGACAAGCCTGTCCCCAGAGAGTGTTGGCAGTAGTCACTGAAGAAAGCATGGTGCCAGGATGTCCCAGTTGGCAGTACGTGCACTCAGAGGATCTCCTTGGGAAGACTGCTCTGAATTTGCATCCCCAAACAAACAAAAACCCTGTTTACTCAGAGTATGCAATGAAAAAAGGAAAGAAAATTCATCTTCAAAGCTGAATTGATTAAAACCCTAGACATGCTCTTGCTGAGCTAGCTCATCCTCCATCCTTCCCATGCAAGTACAGCATTAGAAAACTGTATTTCCATCCCATGTTGGGTAGTGAGTTTGAGGTCTGGTTGCCTACTCTGCCCCTATGCTGGCTCCCAGAGCTTTGTCTTTTTCCATAGCAAAGAAGAGGGAGTCCAGAACAGGAAACCCATGATTTTATCTCTCCCTCAGTCTCCACAAGGATGAATCCTAATATCCAACCTGAACTCTCCTTGGTGCAACTTGAGGCCATTTCGTCTTATCCTACTGCTAGTCGCCCATGAGAAAGAGGCCAACACCTACCTCACCACAGCCTCCTTTCAAGGAGTTGAAACTCTGGTCTCGGTGCAGCGAGTGATGCTAAACACCAATCTGAGCCATAGCAAAACTTCAGACTCTGTCAGATCTGATCTCTGCCTTCCCTGAAGCCAGCTGCTGTGGCTTAGCTTACGTCTTCACTAACGCAATCAGAAGGGGAAGGAAGCTGATATTTTTAGACATTTAAACTGACATAAACACTTGCCACTTGCTCAGAATAATTGGAAAATTTTAAAGATATTGAAAAGATCAAGGACTCAACATGTGCTAGGAAACTTTTCATGCTGACCTATTTCACAAAAGTTTTTACAAAAGTTTGCCAGGAGTGAATGGATAAGGTGAGACTTTAGAGTACTTCTCTCTGGATTACACTCATCTTTCTATACAAGGACATACAGAATCACAGAACTGTAGGGCTTGGGACCTCTGGGGATCACTATTTCCAGCCATCATGCTAAACAAGGTTCCCTACAGTAGGTTGCAAAGCTACCACTCTACACTGCTACTAAGGTAGTAAGGGAGAGGTTACTTTAAAGCTTTGGATGTCCCTGTGGGCAGATGATTAAGGTTAATATTTTTCCAAATGTCTACTTTCCAGTCAGTGCGTTTCAGTGTTCCACCAATGTAATTTCACTCTCCCAGACTTCTGCCTTGTCACATGCTGTGTAATTTAGTCCTTAGCTGGTAAAACGAAGTAAAGCTGTGACTTCCTTCCATGTACTCACACTTTATAAAATTATCCTACTGCCTGCAGATGCTCTGTGCTATATTCCTGCTCTTAAAAAAGCTCTACTAATCAGATTTCCTAGCAGACTGACTCTGTTAATTCAAACAAAACCATAGCCTTCAGCAGATTCTGAACACATTAAATGCTCAGAAATTGCTTCAAACAGTTGTTTATTTCTAAGGTCACAATCACTTCAGAAGAAAAATGAGAGAAATGCTGATGGCACTGAAGATGTGAAGATTTTCACTCCATGAAAATGGCTCCTCTTTGGGGCTTCTGCAGCCCCAAATGTCTGTATCCAGTAGAGCCAGAGGCTAATGCCATGCAAGGAAGGTTGTTAATAGTGGCTCCTGAAAAGTAGGAACTCCTTCATTAGCTCCAGGCACTTACATCAGAGTCTGATCTTGCACATGAAATGCTTCATTTGCTCTTTGAGATATACAGCCCTGGGGGAAGGAATGGTGGACAGGTGAGTACTGAAGCAGGAAGAGGGAAGATGCTGGATATGCGGTGCTCTGCAAGGAGCCTCTTCCACTAACAGATGCAAAGGGCTGTGAGAAGAGGTTTCAGGCACCATTTGGAAAAAAAAGTGCTGTAACTTGTACGAAATATTAGCCTTTCCTTGCCACAGCCTCCCTTCCCCTTAGAACAACAGTGGTGAGATGGGAACGAAGGCACAGAGGGCCTTTATGCAGCCATATATCAAGGAAATCATCCTCCCATGGACCTGGGCTAGGGCTGCTATCTCTTGGCTGGGACTGGTTTTATGCCTATCTTCCCTAGACGTACCACATGCATTTAACAAACAGAACCAAGCAGCTATGAAAAAAATTGTCCAGACATGAGCACTGCCTCTGTTAGGTCCTTCAGAGCTAACTCCATCAGGAGTGTTTTGGGACAGATAAGAACTCATTTCCATACGTGTGCAATTCAGTCATACGGTGCTGCTAATAGAAAATTCAAGTTAATCAACCTAAAAATATGATTTCTTTCCTCAAACAAGTTCAACTGGAAGATGAAACTGGGGACTGTAACTGATGACTTGTTTACTTTAAAAGGGCAGTTCTGAGCTTGTTGCCTTTCTATAAGAGCAGGCCTCAAAGTGCTGTGGAAGGTCTGCAATGAGTGAGATCCCCCAAATCTCCTGCCCCCAAAGCCGCTGTGCCAGCACATAGCTAGAAGCTCTTTAATGTATAATCCTGCTTGCCCATGTCAATTAGGAATTTCTTGGCCTCTGGGACAACCTTCATTAAAAGAATTAAAAATATAAATCTTCAGCAAGAAATTGAAGGTCTGGAGAAAAGGGGGATGCTGGATTGCTATTAAGACTCTCTTCTGCTTCATGGTTTCCCAGTAATCTCAGAGGAGAGCTGCAATAAGGCATCATACCTCAGTTTCATCTCCCAACAATTAACTTCCTGACCAACAGCAAAGCATGTTTCAGCTGAACTTGCTGCAATTGGCAAAGCCCCTCAAGCTGCACAGACCGCTCCCATCTCACAGCTTCACAAGCCAGACTGAATTTCAATCGTACATAGTAAGTTTCTAAGATGTTCTAAAATCTTCCATCAGAAGAAATAAGTAAACCGGGGAGAAGCCTGGATATTTTGTTTTGAAAACATGATCTCATTTACCTTTTTTCCCCTCTCCCAGATCATCAGAAAAGATCTATTAGAAGGTTGGGAGTGGTATCAAGATAACCAAACAACCCTTTCAAAAAGGAAAGATAAGCATGTTGTGAGTGCATGGGTGCTAGGTACCATTTTTATTCTTGGTATGGTACATTTACTTGATACTCAAAACCTTTTTTTGCTGAAGAAGTGCTTAAAGTCTTTATACCTGCTTCTTAAAAGGTGAGAGTGAGAGAGGCCATGTGGACCTCTGGAAGAAATTGCCACCATTACTTGAAAAGAAGTAGGGTATAAATCCTGAGCATAATTCCTCCACTGAGATCAGAAGAAAGGAGAAGTTTCTGCATCGAGTTCAAGATCCTTCAGATCCATTATCCAAGCTCTGTATCAACAGGCTATATAGCTCCATAGGGTAAGAACATTGACTAAATATATTCTGGAGAGAAACCTAGCTAATTTACCCTTGTTGCTCGATATGTGAAAGAGCTCCGATTTTGTTAGAGGCACATCAGGCTGTGCTGCTTCTGTGCTCTGCAGAGCCCATGTTAGGAGAGAGGGGCTGGGGACATGATGGGGGCTGCAGCCAGAAGTGTGCTTTCTAAGAGAAGTGATGTCCAAGAGCAGAGGGACCTGAAGGATACCTGGCAGAAGGAAGGCAAGAGAGTATCCAAATGGTGGCAGTTTTTTATTTTTTGATCAAATCGCGAGTGATCTCACAAACTGTGACTCTACTAATTGGAACGAATGCCTTGTTTACTTACTCATACTTTCTGTCAAAATCACACAGCCATCTGTTTTGTCTTATTACTGTATTTTTAAAAGTCCGAGGAGTGGAGCAGTGTGTTATAGTTTGCCTTATCTTTATTGCTGCCACTGGGTATATCAGGGGATCCTATGCTTTTCCACCTGTCTGAATTTCAGCAGGAAGAAAAAACAGTTTCCCTGAGGTACTGCTAAAACCTTCAGCTTCAGTAATGCAGAACTGGTTCTATCACTTATAGACACTTCATGTCTTGGCATTGCTCAGCAAATCTTTTCAGAAGTGGCCTAAGATAATCCGAGTTTTATAGTATTTCTTCATTAGACTGCTGACACAAAGCCATGAAGATGGAATCTGCAAGCATGGGTTTTCTCAATTGCAAATAATAATAGAATCATAGAATAACAGAATGGCCTGGGTTGAAAAGGACCGCAATAATCACCCAGTTTCAAGCCCCCTGCTATGTGCAGAGTCACCAACCACCGGACCAGGCTGCCTAGAGCCAGCCTGGCCTTGAATGCCTCCAGAGATGGGGCATCCACAGCCTCCTTGGGCAACCTGTGCCAGTGCTTCACCACCCTGTGTGTGAAAACCTTCCTGATATCTAACCTAAATCTCCCCTGTCTCAGTTAAATCAGATAATAATCAGTGATTAATTCCTCTGATGGAAAGAAGTAAAGATCTGTTTCTCTGGGAAGTATTACAAACTCCAGAGGAAGTTCTTACCTGGTTAAATACCTTTCCATGAGTTGGACCCTCTCTTCTTTCTTGAAAATAAAGAGAACTAGTTCAGAACTGATAGCTGATTCTGTAGGAAAGGGAGGGTTATGCAGTAGGAAAGAAATAGTTTCTGTTATCTGCACTATTGCAATAATATCAGTGGGATTAGTAAAGTCTAGCAATTGCTATCCCCACAGGGCAGAATTGCTGAAATGTCTCTTGCATGTGCCAAGGATGAGAAATGCTTTTCACACGCTGCAGTTCAGCGAAAACGACAGTGGAGAGTGAGGGAGTCAAAGATGAATGATGATATCACAGATCTAAGAACTATTTGGAGCTGTTGAATCCCCCACAAGGAAACTGCATGAAGCTGTTGCTGCTTATTTCAGTTGATTTGGCGCTGTTTCTCATCTTTTTTTTTCCTAAAAAGCTGCATTTTACCTTCAGGCAGAACTGCAGGAATTGGAGGTGGTGATAAGCAATTCCTCTTTTTCCTGCCTGGGCTCATTTCACTTGCCTGTTTTTATCACCCTTAGCTTGTGTCAGTCTCCAAAAGAGCAAAAGTATAGTCATTTTTTATTTTTCTCACTGGTATACACATGCACAAAGACTCACATTCCTCTTTAAAAAGAACGAAAGCAGCTTGAATTTTAGCAAGCAAAATTGCAGTGAATTTAAAATGACAGAAGCTGGCTTCCTTCTTGAATACAGTTAGGGTGCTTCGGCAGAGTCCTAAAACAAGTTTTGGAGCATTGCTATGTGTAATGACCAATGTCTTCTTAGGAACAGATGCTGCATGCTACAGCAACTGCTCTCTCACGGTTCCCTGGTTTTTTATCTGTTCATCCCATTTTATTGAAAAGTCTTTGTATTATTCCCAGTTACTTGAGAAAACTGAGTGTATTTTGGGCAGCAGAGTAAAATGTGATCTACATTTTCCATCTCTTCATTAACCCATATCCTCATTGTAGGGTCCTATTTCTGACTCAGTTGTTCCTTCTCAGTCCCTTATGAAGTCATGTGAAACTGCTGCAGTGCAGGCTGGTGGTGCCACGTGAAAAGCACAGCAAATGAAGATCTGGAACTGATCTGCCACTGCGCAGATCTGCCTCCTTAGAGCCTTTGTACAGTCATGGTGTAGTAAGTGCAGACTCACCAAGTTTTACACACGTGCCTGAGATGGATCATGAAACTGAAACTTTTGGGGCCTTTGGCATAGTAAAGGAGAGGATGTGACTTGCCAGGGAAAATGATAAAAATAAAGGCATTGAGTGATAAGCAGGATTTTATCTATCTTTGAGACTTCAAACTGAATAGTCCTCCTCCACAGTAGATACCAGTGAAACAATTCTACCAGAGCTCTTGACAGTGTAACCTGTTAGGTCTTTCTATGCTGCCTCATAGCCTCTATTTGATCTCCTTAGCCCGAACTTCTGACCAATTTCCAATCCTCAGAGCAGTCACCCTGCAACGGGAACAAGCTGCATCAAAGCAGAGGATAGAGATTTTCCAAAGCGTGAGCTTCTGGGACCTGGGACATTGCTCACTTTCTTGGGGCAGCTGGACAAAAGCAACAGGGGAAAGTAGATATGGAAGCTGAATCTCTGATAAGGGCTGAAGGTGGAAAGGGACTGGCAGCAGTTGACACTGTCAGTGTGAACTGATGGGTAGTAGATCCCAGGAGGATGACAGGAAATAGTGTCCATTGAGCATCTCAGCCAAGCAACGACTCTTACTGGAATTATTTACATAGCTGGCATGCTTTGCTGTCCTCTGCAGCAGGGACAGGATATACAGCTAGATGTCTTCTGGACAAACACATATAACTATGCAGACCTGATTCTGAATGATAGTTTTCTTCACAGTTTCAACAAGTGTTTGCAGTCACCTTGGTTAAGTCCATTAGTAACTTTTCCTCTTTCACAGAACCTCTCTTCTGCTATTAGCAAACATGCTGCTGCAAAAGCTTGTGGAGGAAATGCTGATTTGGTCTAAAGATAAATTTTTCTTTTGGACCAAACACATGCAGTGTGTGTTTCTCTATAGGAAATGATTTTTCAAGGTATTTGTTGACTCTCTCACCAATCAACCACAGGTTACTAAATATTTGGGGAACTTTCTACTTGGTGAAATCCCAGTTCCACATCCCAGTTCCACATAGTCTTCTCATGTCATCGCCTCCAAAAATGAGGACCACAGTTTGGCAAAACCAAAGAAGCAATTTTCTGTTAAGAAATGAGACGGAACTGTCATTTTAAAAGCTTAGTCAGAATCAGAACATTCTTTTCTGCTAAATAAAATTGTGTACAAACGATGTTAGAACAATTTATGTTAGTCATTAAAGTGCTATAAATAAACAGACCCTGGCCCTGGCCCAAGTCACATGGCTCTCACAGTGTTATTACAGTTCCTGCTGCCATTAGAATGGAACGGCTGGGATTGCACCAAATGGACCAAAGACCACAGCTGACTATTAATACGGACCATCTATCTACTCTGCAGAGCTGGTTAGAAGTTCTTTACTAAATGATTTCTGTGGGCTGTAAGTCATACTCAGAATCACTCTAAAAATGAGGAAGAATCATCATGCCATATGTTTTCACAACACAATGAGCAAAGAAAAAGGCTAACACTTTTATCACCAAAAAGGCCGATTTCTCTACAAATACTGGAATACTTTGGTAAGTCCTGCAGTGTTTGTTCTTGTTCTTGAAATGTTGCTGGGTACCTCCTCAACATAGCATGCTCCTGCACAGCTCCAGAAATCACCTCACAGAGGTGTGGATCACACACCTTGGTGTAGCACAGCTTCCCTAAGGAAGAGGAGGAACTGCTGTGCCTTGGGCTGCTGGCCTTGCCTTAGCCTTGCCTTCCACACCAGAACTAGCTCCTCTTCAGTCCAACGCTGAGAATGTCATTCTTCATCCCCCAAATTTTCTTTTGTTTTTTATTTTTCCAAACCAGAATTACAAACAGCAATTAAACAAATAGGCATTTGTGTAAATATATATGCACTTAAAACAGTAGGATTTCAAATTCTGTTTCTGACGCTGGAATGCTCTTACTGTCACCACTCTGGAAGAATAAATCAAATCTGGTAAAACAGAGATTGGAAGCCAGTGTCAATACTATATTATTATATTGTTATAATTGGTATATTTATGTCTAAGTTGTCCATTCTGAAACACAAGTTGGAGCTCTGTGGTCACTGCTTTCAGCTGATACCCTCAGCTGACATTAGATTGCTTGGGGAATAATCTCACACATTATTATTCCATCCTACATGGGGGCAGTGATGGCAAAGGCTGTCAGACATGATTAAAAGTGCTGGCCAAGCAATCTGGTGCAGTGTGGCAAACTCTGTATTCCCTGTCCAGCAGCTAGGCATCTTCACCGGGATCTGGCACAACTGTCTCATACTTTCAGATAAACTATTTTTATTGAAATAGAAAAGGATTTTAAAAACTGTTTTCTTTTCACCTTTACATGCAAGCCATATAGCATAGAACAAAACCCTCTGGTTTTCTGTTAATCCAAATATTGCAGTGCTTCTTTCTCAATGGCATCTAGCAAAGTAAGACAAACTGAAGTCTTTCTGCTACATATTCATCAATGAACTGCTTTCTGTGGATGCTGTAGTCTTTCTGTCTGCTTAATTATGGATATTAAATTTCCACTCTGACTGGAATTTATGCAAATCTGAGTTTCACAGTAAAAAGTTCAGAAAGTATCTGCAATTTTTTCCACTGTGAAATATCTTGTCAAATCCGATTTTATTTTTATGGAATGGAACTTCCTAGAGTGAAAGTGATGCTTTCACCTTTGTTCAAATTTTCTTGTTCTGTTTTTGCATGCTTTATCAAATATTCACTAATTTGCAGAGCGTGGAGAAGATGAAAAATGCTTTAAAAGCTGAAAGATGGTAGCGTTTTGCATCTTTTCTTAAAATCTCCTGAACACTGAGGCTTCATAGTTCCGAGAGAATTAATGAAAAATGAAGATGCTCAGGAAATTAAGCCCATTTATCTTCCTCTTTTTAATTCAATCATTGTCTGTCTTTCAATTCAGAAACAAACAAAAAGGCTGATAAGCTAAAATCACCAGTGAAATGGAAAATCCCCATTCTGAACAATTTAAATCACACTCAACCATGTAAGCTGGAGCATCAAAATTCAGTGTGCTCAAAAATCAAGCCCAAACTTTGAGTTAAGCCTTTGCTTAAATGTTTTGCTAGATCAAGGCATATCTCATGAGAGTTTTGTAGCCTTGTGGTTGAACTAATTGACTCAATGGCAGTCACTGGAATCCACATTCACAACCCCAAATGCTCACCCCATCCTGCTAAAACTTCACTGGCCAGCTCTCTTCCTTCTCATTTTACAAAGACTTCCATTTCTTGAAATAAGTCTTCAAATATAATTTCTCCTTTCAGGAAAAATTCATTATTTTGTATAGAAGAATAGAATATGCAATTATTCAAAATCAGAGTCTGACAAACAAGTGTTGAAAGTATATTTGACTCAGTGTGTGATTAAAACAGGATGGTATTCCCCCACCTCACCAATTGGACTCTCCCTAGTGCGCCACAATTGCTAGTGGGACTTTGAAATAAAAAACACTTGAGGACTGCACTGGACATGGCAGTCCACACAATGCATGTGACTACCACATCAAAATCACATCTACTTGTAGTAAAGCTAGTTTTCCCTCCATCTTTTCTTGCTGTCAACTTGTAAAACCGCTCTCTTATTCCTGCATATGCTCTTAATCATGCCTCCTTAATACAGAAGAGCCATGATGAGAGAGTCTGCTCTTTTCTCACAACAGGTTATCTGCTGCCAGAAGCCTACTGTAAAACTCTATCAGTGAAGGGTCAAGAGAAAACCTTTTTCTCTTACAAAATTGAGAAGTCACTTGGCCTCTATGACAGATTCCTGTTCATGCCATTTGTCAGTATTTCACGGCAGCTAGAAACAGTGGTTAAAATATGAAAGAAAAATCAATGAGTAAATGCATACAGGTTCAACTGCAATTATGCATAGTTCTTAAATATGGATAGGAAGAACTACATTGCAGCCAGAAGTGTTGTGGCTTTTTTTTTTTTTTTCCATCTAAAATGAGAAGTGTATAATGCCAACTAACAAGGAAAAGCTGTATTGCTTAACCTATATTTAGGTGGCCTATATTTAGGCCACATCTTCAGTACTGCATCCAGGTCTGGGCTCCTCAGTGAAATAAAGACTGGGAACTGCTGGACAGAATCCAGTGGAGGGCCACAAAGGAGATGAGGGGCCTGGAGCTTCTCCTTGATGAAGAAAGGCTGAGAGACCTGGGACTGTAATCCCAGTGAAGAGATGACAGGACAAAGGAAAAGGGGAAATGGCCACAAACTGACGCACAGGAAGTTCCACACAAACGTGCATAAGAACTTCTTCACAGTAAGGGTGTCAGAGCACTGGAACAGGCTGCCCAGAGAGGTCGTGGAGTCTCCTTCTTTGGAGACATCCAGGACTCACCTGGACACCCACCTGTGCAACCTGGTCTAGGGAGCCTGCTTTGGCAGAGAGTTGGATTAGATGATCTCTAGAGGTCCCTTTCAGTCCCTACAATCCTGTGATTCTGTGAAGACTGAGGGTGGCTCTTATCACTGCTTACAACTATCTAAAGGGTGGGAGTCAAGAGGAAGGGGCCAGGCTCTTTTCAGTGATGCCCAGCAACAGAACAAAGGGCAATGGCACAAACTGGAACACAGGAAGTTCTGTATAAACATGAGGAAAAACTTGGAGTGTGACAGAGCACTGGAACAAACTGCCCAGAGGGACTGTGAGTCTCCTTCTCTGGAGACATTCAAAATCTGCCTGGACACTTTCCTATGTAACCTACTGCAGGGAGCCTGCTATAGCAGGGGGATTGGACTAGATGACATCCAGAGGTCCTTTCCAGCCCCTACAGTTCGTGATTCTGAAAAATATCTGTCCTTGCACCAGGAGTATATAGTTCAGTATATCTGACGATAGAAAAATGAGCTACCAAAATGTTAAGTGAACACCAGTTGTACTTTTACAGATTTGTGTTCAGTAAAAACAACACTGAGACTTAGAAGATCTGGTATTTTGGCTAACCTATAGCAGGACTTACACTCCCACATAATAAAACACCAAGTTAGAGATAATTTTGACAACTGCATAACACACCATCCATGTAGAACAATGTTTTGGGTGTCCAAAACAATATCAACACGTGATGTTACAGCTGAGGTAATTAGCTGAGTGCCCAGAAAAAATGCATCCTCCTGAGAGCTGACCTGATAAGAGTTCTGGCACTTTCAGCTGTGGGCCTAATTGAAACTGCTAATGAAATAACACCAGTAACTGGCCAGTAAAACTGGGTCATCCCCAGGCAAGTACTCATAAAGAAACCCTAAATGAAAAAAAAACAAAACACCAACACATGAAACCACAGGGCAACTCCTTGGCAACAGATGAAACATATTTTCACACATTTATTACTCAAACTAATCTCTGTCTCATCTCTCTCTTTTGCTTCTTGCTTTTTTTTTTTTTTTTTCCAAATTGATTGACAGCATTTGTAATTTCTACAAAGAAAAGTGCTACTGTTTCTCATTTAAAAATAGCTGTCAATTTCACAAATGTCTGGCTACACATAAGGTTACATTTGAAGATCCTTGAAATGGCTCCTGCACTAGATGGGAAATCAGAAATAGTTTCCAAGTGTTTGTAGTACAAAACAGAGAACAACTGGATCATTAGAAACAGTGCAACTTGAGAGTACACCAGAGGAATCCTGCTTTGCCTCCTCTTCATGCTGTAAGCTGATTTATTCAGTGGCACTGCCCTTTCCATTAGCTTTGCCTGTTTACAGGCAGTGATTCTGTAAAGGGCCTCCAGAGAATAGTTCAGCTAATGAGTCACATTGTTTTAGCAAAGAAAGTGCTTCAGAGGGAGAGGAGGTTGGAAAAAAAAAACAAAAAACTTATATCCAATAGAAAGACATAGCAAATGCAAGAAGATCTTTGCCAGGTTTGGAGAAACCACCAGGAGTTGGTATTAATATCAAGACAAGAGATGGAGTACAGAAAAATCTGAGCATCTAAATATAGAGGTTACAGAATAGCCTATGTATAGTGACGCACCACGAAGCCTGAGCCAAGGGTATCTCAAAGACAATTAAGAAAAAACAAAAAACATTAAACAGAAAAACTATCATTAACTATAAGGAAAAGGTTGTGATGCCATTCAGCTCTCCTGCAGTGCTCTTCCAATTCTACCGTGCAGACTCCCACGTATATGCCCTCGGCATGCATCACTGAGACACAGCCTGTGGAGCAGGGCACACTGTGATGCAGCACAGTAAACACAAGCTATCAGACACACACAGTAATGATGATCATGGTTATTCATGGGCCAGTTGTAATTGTCTCAGGGAATAAGTAATAGTCCTGCAGGAGCAACAGAGCAGCTATATCAGTCCATCAGCTCAGTGTCTTGCCGCTGCAGTGAGTAATATCAAACAACTAGAGAAGAGAATACAGGCAATCTGCAAGCTCTGGAGCTGTGAGGTGCTTAGTTATTCCTCTTTACTTTAGAAATCATCTGTATTTGCAATGCATTGGCTGTTAGCTCTGTTTGAAAGTCACTTCCTGACTCTGCTGTGACATACAAAACAGGGCTATAAATGACCATTCTCAACAACATATCTTAAGGTACCCTGACTCTACCCCCACTGTTGCCTTCTGCTCACTCTAATAAAAGTTCTATTAGTCAACTCTTTTCTCTAGGGAGAAGAGATGACAACACAGAGAAAGCGATGGCATCTCCGTACATCTCTGTATGGCTGCTGGGAAGTAGACTCTATGTTTGAAAGGTGAGACAGGAAGAAGCAGCCAAGATGTCAGAAGTGTTTTGTCTGCTTGGGCAGAGAGAAACACTCCAATGTGTTTTGGAAAAGATTCGAGCAGCCAGAGTTCAAACTAGAAAGGGACCAAAGACTGATCAAGAAATCATTGATAAGGTTTTCAACAATAATAATTATTTTTATAGCAGTTTTTAATAGTGTGATTTCTCTGTTTGCTTCTTCTGCTGCTCCTCTGCTGTAAATTTTTAATCTCATCTTCTCGTTCTTCTCAGAGCCGCAGCTGTGGTCTATGACAAAAACAGTCCGTTCTCATTGAATAGGAGTCAGTACAATTTCACAGCAGGAGCAAGGAAAGACACAGAAAGGCCTGGTTAACACATTTGCAAATTCACTGCACTTTGATTTGCTAATTAGCAAGCATCGTGTAAAGAAGGAAAACCAACAATATGGGCCACAGCCTTGGCTACTGTAAATCACTGTAACTCATTTCCAGTTGAGGGAACACCAATTTACACCCATTAAGATTCTGCTCACTTCATACTCCATTGGAAAAGCTACTTGCTTGCTATTTGGTTCAGTTTAAGTAGCAATTACCCTGTGGTTGGTGAGCTGAACTTTAGAGTTATGGGCCAAGTTACATGAGCAGACACATTCCAAGTTATGCATTACACAATATCCTTTGAGCAGAGCAGCAAAGTTATCACTAACATTGCATTAAAAATAATCTCTTTTTAGTCATACTGTACTGACTACATACATATTTTCCCTTTCATGAAGAATTTTGCTTTCCTGCAAGATGACTGATTCAGGAAACAAGTCACCTAAACAGCACCAGCCCTGGTTTGGCCAAAACACAAATCATTGCTGAAGGAGAAAAATCATGCACATTTCCAGATTAGTTAAAAAAAGAGAGAGAGAGCACTGGTCACAACTGACAGTATCTGTGTATTAATAAGGAAATTTTACTCCTGTTGCCATTCAGAGCTGAAGTTGTTGGCTCCAAACAACCCCAGTTCTTTCCAAACAGAGCATTTGCTAAGATGGACAAAATAAGAACGATACCAGTGCTATTCTCCCACAACTGCTCAGTACTTCATGCAGTAGCTCTGAACACCCACTGTACAACAAAGCCATCTGGACATGTGTTTCAAAATTGTCACAACATAGAACATTCAAGCAGGCTTTGTTTTTCTAAACCTATGTAGAATACATCCAAACAGACAAACTTCATGCAAGAAAGGAAGCTGGGCATATCAGAACACTCTTGTTTGCTGGTAAATCCCACACAAGGACCAATGCAGGAATGACTTTTAGAAGGATAAAAGCATTAATCTTTCTCTGTGCTCCTGCCAATAAAATGAGGTATAAATTACTTATTGACATACTTTCTAAACAGACTGACTGCTTGAAATGTTTTTTTCATCTTAGAAGCTGCTTTACAAACTCAAAACATTTTTTACTCATTAGGTGACAAAATATGTTTTCGTACTAAATATTCCAGTAAAAATTCTAGGCTGTCACCCAGTAAAAAATTATAAAGGTCAGAGGCTTGTATTTTTCTTAAAAATGGCTGTGTCTAGAAAAAGAGAACATTTCAAGAATTAGAAATCACATGTGATGAGCCACATAATTCCAATCATTTTAATCTTCTTTTAAGGAAGGAAAAAATACAGGGCCACATTTTGACAGTGATGGAACTATGCTTATGATGCCATGGCAGAATGTGATTTATGACTGCATTTTTTATCCTTTCGTTCCCACTGTGCTTGTTTATTCACAAAGTAACATGGACTATCTTAGCTAAAAACGCAGCTGAAACACTTTTTTTGGAGGCAGCAAACATTTTCTTATATCCAACCAGAAAATTATTCCTGAATGAGCTCCATGGAGCCAAAAGTCCAGCCAGCACTCAAGACATAACTCATCAGGAAAGTACTTTTGTCATTTGGATACGGCTATAAATTGAAACATGTAAAGAAAGAATGATTACAAGAATAATTGAGGAATGGATCATATTGCCCATAGTTGTTATAGAGTCTTTGCCCTTGGAGGCTTTTTTGGTGCTGTCTGACCGAAATTCTTAGTGACCTGATCTGAAGGGAAGATCCCAGTGCGAGCGGGAGAGTAGGCAAGAGGCCTTGTGTGGTCCCTTCCCACCACAATAATTCTCTGATGCTATCAGGCATGAGCAATCTTTGCTATTTGCATTTGTGTTTAAAAACAAAACCAGAGAAAACGGGCAACTCCTCCACTGAGAATTTACACTATCTTTACACAGTTCTTAAAACTTGACTTCAACAGTTGACATTTTACCTAGATGACAGCAAAGGCAATGAAGGTATCCTATGGTGAACCATTTAGGTTTTAGGTTTGGTTTTTTTTTCTCCATAGGCTCTTGCTTTGAGGAAGGAAAAATCACATCTGTTCTTTTGGCTTCAATTAAGGGTTTAAGTCTTCCCAGTCTAGAGGAGTGCTTCATAAACAAAGCCTGCGATCACTTGATGTTCCCACAGAAGTTTGTGTAATCAGGAGAAGATGGTTGCAAAAACAACAGCACGGAGGCTGCCATGCAGTAGCAGAAAGCCTGCAGCAGCATGTTGTTGATCTCTTCAGAGTCTTGCCTTTTAGATAATGAGGGGTCTGAGGACATCCAGCATTACAAACCAGCCCTAGAACAATTTTACTTTTTTTCTAAAAGCACATCTTAAATTTCAGACACGCTCATAAGAACATGAGAATTGTCATGCTCCAGTCAGCAGTTAGCTGGGCAAGAAAAGGGAAATGAAGACTCGTTGGCGTTCATATCTCATTCTCTGAGCTTTCCAGAACCATTTCAGTTACTCAGGTGATTGATGACAGTAAAACTATGTAAAATCCCTTCTCTCCTCTGCTGTGACACATATAGTGGTAGCTGATTGTGCACAGGGGCAAGAAGCCACTTCCTCATCCTCATCCTCCCACCTCCTGCTATATGCCTGGTAAAGCTGCCCCAGGCCATGGTTCGTCTTTCTGTGCTGTATCTGCTGACTCCTTCTGGAATGAGGCAGTGGCATTTGAAGTGGTGGAGGCAGTTCCAGCAAACTTACACATTTCCTTCAAATACTGGATACAGAAAATTACACAAATGTTTCCTACATGTGCAGTTCTGAAAATGGGGCTTCAAACAAAATGGAGTTAGTACTATTGCATTAGAACAGCTGTCTTTTCTAATCTTCTCTGTATTTAGGGAGAATGAACTGATGGTTTTTATTTTCCAGTGTATTTTAGGAAGTCAGTGGTGCAGTGCAGAAGGAAAATTGGTCTCTGGAACTTTGGAGGCTTTGCTCTCACTTGGGAGGCAAGCCTGCATCTTGTCAGTGAGTTACTCAGGAGGAAAATACTCAGAAGTTTCCTTAGCAAAGTTTCATGAGTATCATGAATATACGTTTCATTGAAACATATAATAATGATTATTTAATAGCTGCAGGTTCCTGTTTTTTCCTATGCTAATAAACACTTCAGATCTCAGTATGTCTAGGGGAGAGTTTCCAAGGAGCCCAGAACCCACAGCCCAGGCCAGGCTTTCAGGGACTGGCCAACCAGCCTGGGTACTCCATTTGTGTTCCCTAAGATTTCATGAGCACCTTCACTGGAACAAAAACAGGTTTGAACACAGGGGCACTATTCACCAAATGGTACCAACTTTCCCAGCCTTGTGTAAAGACTGTAAAGAGTTGTCCCACATGATTGTAAAGCCAGCAATTAGTGGCATCCACTTCCCATAGAGGTTCAACGGATGTAATCCCATCATCCTCTTTCTCCATTTTCAACTGCTTCACCCTGCCACATTGTCAGCATCACCAGACACTGCTCTCACATCACTGTCTGTTATGTGCCTTTGCTTTTAATACCACTTCTGTCAGTAACAGATTAGCACCAGATTTTGTAATCTGTATTTTAAGAGCTAACTGTAGCTTCTCTGAAAAATCAGAAGTAGGACGATTGTTAAAGGCGGTAGACAAGACCCAGCCTCCAGTGTGCTTTCATTTTCATTGATTCCAATGGGACCAGGATACCAGCTCGCATGCTTGAGAATTAAGTACCTAGAAGCCATTTTAAAATCAGGGTTACTGACCCTAAGCTCAATAAAGCCATTTGTATACAAAACAGATTCCGTTTTGTCTGAAAATTCATGTAAAGCATTCATACTTGGAATTTTCTTCCTCATTAAAAAGAGTATGACCTTTTCTACTAGCCCTAGTCACTGAATGCCATGATTTCTAATCAGTCTGGTACTCAGTCAGTTTGACCAGCTGTTTCGGGTGGGAAATCAAAATGCTGTCATTCTTTGCATCCAAGCTGATGGGCACAAAAACTTAAAGGATGAGGGAGTAATCAATCCTGAAGATGCGTTGTGTGGGCTTTGGGGAAGTGAGAGCAATTACACTCTCTAATCTCTCCCTGAAGCCCTTAGCAGCGTGTGGCCAGATATTAAATGAGTAATTCAGGAAGGGAGAATATAAAGTAATCAGTATACAGATGCTAGCTTTCCCAAGTTAAAATTCTTCTTTTAAAGTTCCTTATTTCTCAGCACGTAACACTAGCTACCTCCAAATAACCAGCGGCCTCCTAAGGCTTGTTTTGCCTTACACCAAAATCCCCAAAGCAAGTTTTTGGTCTCCTTTGATGCTGCCTGTGACACCCACAGGTGCCATTGCTGGGCCCCTGCTGAGCCTGTTGGCCTCTCTTTGGACTTGCTGGCCAGGCTGCGTTGGGAGATCCTGAGACCCATGGGACACCCCATGTACTGACGCTGCCCTGTGCCTGGGACACGGGTTGATACCTTCACTTGCATTTCTAACCCTGATACAGGGCACAAGTATGCCAGTCGAAATTACTTTCCCAGCAGTACTCATCTCAATGTTTACATTTTAGAACAAAACTGTAAATCTCTTTTATTTTCTCCTGAGAGGCAGAAAAAAGCATCTGTGATTATCGCACACACATGTTAAAAGGCAGTCACGCCATTCACAAGGCCAGCAGACCGTGGGCTTTCCCATGCATGCTGCTACAAACACTTCCTCCCACAGCCCACACATGTCTTGGACAGAGCACAAGGAAAAGCCCCATCTTTCTTTCAGCACATTTCATGCATCCTCTTGCTCTTGTGTTTTCCTGCTCCTCTGAAATGGGAACACTCTTTCCTTTTCACATAGCTTCCAGCAGTCAAGAAACCTCAGTTTCATCAGAAACCCTGATCCTCCCATGTGTCCATTTATTCCTCTGTAGAATAACCCATGTCTGGGACGCAAGAAGAAATTGTCAGCATGTTCTGTGATGTGTGTATTATGTCAGTTATCATGGTAGCATATCTCCCAATGTGATATTAACTATGAAGATAAGAAAGAAAAATATTTTAGACACGAATAGGATAAAAGAAATTATTCAAAAGCAAGCACAGGTGGCCTGGGAAAAGCTGAGGTGTGTTTGATGGATCCTCACTACCCAGTAGGTAGCTCAAGTTAAAGCTGGGGAACTTGTCTAATTACAACTCATTGGAACTTGTTAAATATTTCCACTTTTCTGTACAACATTATGTAAACCAAAACATTGCACAGAAAAACAAAAACAAAAATAAACTGAAGATTTTTTTAAAGCTCAGAAAAAATCAAAACATTTAAAAATTTTAAACATTAAATATTTTTTCCTGCAAAAATTCTACTTGCAAAAAATCCTCCTTTCCTTAAGCTAGCAATTACCATGACGTCGCTAAAAATCAAGAAGTGTTGCACTGGAAGACAGAAGTTTTCAAAAGCTGCAATGTAAAATAGTAGTTTTATTTTCATTTAGATGTTGTAGGATTTTTCCTACACTTAATTCCAATTTCAGCTGAGAAAATGTTCTACAATTCCAGCTCTCAAAGGCCAGGAAAAGGCAATAAATTACAAAGAGATCATTTTGAGAAGTATACACAAGTGCAAGCTCAGTAACCAAAAAGCATCACTTGCTTGGAGAGTGCCAGAGTAACACCACGACTTCTTACCCAAAGGACTGTTCAACCTTTCTGAAAAAGCAGATAACAATGAAAGACCACCATGCATCTCATATGAGTTGTCAAGTGGGAAAGTGGATGATAATTACATACTTGAGCATAACAATATTAAGAATTTCTCTGCTCATTACTTCAACATTTTCAGTGAAGATACCAACGACAAGCCAGGTCCCATCTGTCCCTGTGGACTGGCACTGTCTGGAGTTTACTGCTGGTAATTCAGAGCAGCATCTTTCTCTGCACAACTTCCATCACTTAAATTTAAATGCAGCTTGGTTGAAACTGTATGTCTTGCTTTGGTACAGAACAAAAGCTTGATTCCTGCAGAGACAGAAACAAGCCTTTCAGGTTCAAGACTACCAGTCATCAGAAGATTTGAAGAAGGTGTCACTTGAGTACAAAGACTGTATCCTGAGCTGCATCAAAGGAAGTGTGGTGAGCAGGTTGAGGGAGGTGGTCCTGCCCTTCTACTCTGCAGTGGTGAGGCACTGCATTCAGATGTGGGGTCCTCAGTACAGGAGAGACATAGATCTGTTGAAGTGCGTCCAGAGAAAGGCCACAAAAGTAATCCAAGGGAAGGAACACCTCTCCTGCTGGGACAGGCTGAGAGAGCTGGGGCTGTTCAGCCTGGAAAAAAGAAGGCTGCAAGGTAACCTGATAGCAGCCTTTCAGTATCTAAAGGGAGTCTGCAAGAAAGAAGGGGGCAGACTCTTTAGCAGGATCTGTGGTTATAGGACAAGGGGAAAGGGTTTCTGCTAGAGTTACTGCACCAGAGAGGGAAGCACTGTGCTCTGCCTGGCTGTCGTAGAGTTCAGAAACTCCCTCTTTTGTTGCTGACTGCAAGCAACAATGAGCCACATCTCTTATTTCCAGCAAACTGCATTCTGAGACAAACTTGATCTGCAAGGATAACGCAGAATTACCTTGACTGATAGTAAGCCACTGTCTTTGCCTTAAAGTCCTTGGAAATAAAGCTAAGCAAAGTTCACAGCTTTGGTGCCAAGCGAGGGAAATCTGCGGTTCAGTTAAAGAAGAAAGGGAAGGGATTAGGTTCAGTGGAACAACGTTAACATACTTTTAAATAGGAATGTTTAAAATTGAATTAATGATTTTCCTGCTGTTCCAGTTTAAAATATTTCCTTTGCATCACTGAAAGGAATTCAAAACTTGCATTTAGTAAATCCAGTGTGTGAAAGGTTCTGTAGGATGGTAATAGACTTTCAAAGCTGCAGAAATCAGTCTGTGTAAAGAGATTCACTGGGTCCATTAATGTGGAGTGCATCTTCAAAAGGGAAGGCTGACTTTACTGGGAAGTAATTCCTTCTTTTACTCATATGAGCCTTTGATCTTTTAAAATCTAATCATGAACCTTACAAAGCCATTTGTAGCAATTGCAATTCTTGAACAGTACACTGACCTTTCATATTCAGTTAATTTAGAAAAGGAAAAAAAAAAACAATGCATTAAAGAAAATCCTACTTATTAAGCTCAAAGGCAATAGAATTCTCCTACTGTAATTTGGGAATTTATTAGATATGTCCTTGTTATTGCTAGTAGTGGTAGATTAATTTGTTCAAAGAGCTCTCAGATGAGCTAGAGGGATGTCAGGAGGGATGCTGCTCTGGTGCTGCCAGTTTCACTGCACAGGAACAAGTCTCCTTCCTCAGCAAAGATCTGGTCATGCTGGAGGTGAGCTCCTCCACGGCTCCTTCTCTCAACTGATTTCCAGCACAACCCACATGTGACTTGGGTGATAAAGACTGGGGTCAAAGGTGTGCCACTGTAGTTGTTATACTGCATAATTTCCTATTTTTCGACTACGCTGTGCAATACCTTATTCCAAGTGAGTATCCCTGCTACTAGATCCCCTTCCTCTCTCCAGTCTACGGGTGTTAGGATAGAAATATAAGATTTTGCTTGCAATTCAGATTAATTTCATTATTTGGAGTGTGGCTTGTTTTTTGGAAACTGAAAATACATTATTTCAAAAGCCCAAATCACCCATAGAATAGTGTCAACTTCAACACTCATCAACAGCTTAAAAAATATGCAAATCCTGTTTGTACAGAGATGATCAATGAAAGAGGTTTCAAGTACTTTCAGTAAAGCTCGGTAGAATTTCAAATAGGTTGTGGAAAACATTAATTGCAAATATTTTACAGTAATGGAAATGAGAAAATAATAAATTCAGTATTGAACAAAAACATGTATTTCCCAAGGGATATATGCAGCAGTTTTATGTAGTGGCATGCATTTTACATAGTTGATGAAATGAAGCAGTTGTATATCAGGAAAATGAGGAGGTACAGTTTCATGTCTTGTTTGCTAATGCAAAGCCAAGAGATACTTCAGCAAAGGCCTGTGTGTTTGTGTGGAAAAAGCTTTCAGAAAGAAGGTATATATCAAATTCTCAAGTATTTTTTGCCTAGAGCTCATAATGGCTGCTTTTATGACTACTACTGTCAAGAAAGCTGCTTTCAAACAAAAATCACTTGAACCTCTGAGGAGAAGGAACTGAACTGATTCCAGATGAAAGGGCTGTTTGCAGCAACAAGGTACAGCCGGCATCTGCACTGGTAGGCTGACACCCTGATGGGGTATAAGTCTGCACAGAGAAATGAACACTGAACAGAGATTTATTTCTCCCAGGTGATTCCAAAATGAAAAGCTGCACATCATTTCCCACACATTGTATGTGTCAGAGCTATTAGTGACTTCCAGCTGTAGTTACTCAGGGAGGGCCAAACACCTTATGCTGCGCTGGATCTCTGCCATTGCACACAGCCAGCTCTTTCTTACCTGCTCCCCAGGAAAACTACAGAATGCACTCAGCTTTCTTTCTTTTTTTTCTCTTCATAGCACTCTTTGCTAAGGGCTAGACAACCCTAATAAATATTTGACACAAATACAGCTAGGAAAAACAATGACTGTGTTTCCAAAAGCAATAAAAGAACACATGCAGGGCTGAGAGGATGGGCGAATAAGTGAGGAAATGTAAATGACTAGGTCACCTCCAGACTCAGAGAACTGCTTGATACAGGGCCCTGCTGCTCTTTGCACAGCTTCTCCAACCCCCATCACTCACAGGATGAGCAAAAGAAGCTGCTTGATATCTTTTTGCAGCAAGTGTCCACTGCAGGAAGCAGTCCTGGCCCAGACCTCAGCACCTCCCCACTTCCTCCCCCCCAGCTCCAACCATAAATAACACTGCTCTTCTGGAAGGAGCTTAACAAGGCAGGCATAGGCCACTGTAATTAAAACCCCTGTGATTAGAAAGAGGAGGAAAAAGAGAAAATCAGTGCACAAGTGAAACCCCAGGTCGATGTCCTGAAAGAGAAATGTGAGATGACTGAGCTTTCTAGTAGCTTATGTGGTTTCTGAAGGAGAAACATAAAACTTACTGTCTTTGTGATCCTAAAACCTGCAGTGTTGTCAAAAAGCTCCATTTTACTTGGTCTCTTTGGGTGCCCAGCTGTGTCAGAGGTATCCATGAAGAAAAAACTGATGCAAACACATCTGGAACAGACTTTCTCTAGATTAACTAGATGCTGTTACTGTCTCATAAAAAAGCCTGTAATATTGAGAATTGAAGCGGCTTTATCGGAATGATAATGTATGATTTCTTTTGCTCTGATATCCTCGAATGAACTCCACCATTGGTAGGAAATTATTTGTCTGCATCCAAGTCAGTTTACTCACTGACTTTTACCAAGAGTCAAGCTAGGCACAGCTCAGTAATCTGCTTACAGAAGTTGTAATACACATAACTAGATATTTGTTGTGACTGTGTCACTGTCCCACCCAAGAGTTCAACCATAAGTCGCAGCCAACATATCCACTATATTTGCAAAGGAACAGCCCTTTTCCCAAGTAGTTATTGAATTAACTAGCGCTGATAGCATGGAATAAAGGCCAACCTGTTTGTTCAGTGTGGAAAGCCAAAATTCATTTCCTATTTTGTCTCTACCAGGCTGTTTTGTTCTCCTTTATATGAAGCAAATAATGATCAACAACTCGGTGGCATTATATATTCTCCTGTTTTCATTCTGCCTCCAGTGTCAGATGCCCCTGAAGGCTGTGATTTTAGCATACAAATAGTCCATCTTAAAACAAACAAGTCTGTGAATCGAAAGATGTATGATTCAGAGAAAAAGTTGACTTGGAAACAACCAGTAGACTGAACTGATTCTATGCAAAATTATAACAGCTTCCCCATGACTCCAGCAAAAACAAAATGCTATGCATGAAAAACAAGTTACAAAAAGATGGAAAAACATTTCATCATGTGGCTGACAACAACATATATTATCCCTAACCAGCGATAATTCGGATGGAGACACCAGCCTGTATGAGTCAGAAAAGTTTCATCTGAATACGTCTAAAATAGGAAAAAACACAAATAAAAACATGGAACTTAAGAAATGGAGCAAAATCATCTCATCACTTCCAAACTTTGTGGGTATTTAAGCTTCTGGACTAAGTCCAGCCTTGTATTTACAACATAAACGTTTGCAGGATGAAAGAAGACTAAGACATCCTGAAATTTTGGGACAGAAAAAATAAAGAAAAGCTTTAAACCAGTTCAAAGAAAAGCTTGAAAACCTTAATCCAGATGGGCAGCCAGACAAGAGAATGATATAGGTTAGTGTTTAAATGAAAATCATCAGGATTCTAGGAAGGATATTTCTTAAGAGAACTGCAGACGTGATCCTATCCGTGACCCATGGATAATAATTAAGAAAGAACTATAAACCTAAAATGGAAAAAGCATTGCAAATGGAAAAAGGCTATGCTAAAATGAAAAAAGTCTATGGCTTGAGAGTTGTCCTACTTGTCACCAGTGGGGTTCTGTGGTGCTCCATTTTAGGGCCAGTCCTCTTTAATGTTTTTATCAATTATTCCAATAAGGATCTGGAAATTGTATTAAGCAAATATGTGGATGATGCTAAGCTGGGAGGAGTGTTGACTTCCTTGAGAGTAGAGAGGCTTTGCATGAAGATCTGGAAAAATTCAAGGGTGGTCATCATCCGCGTGAAGAGCAAGTGCTGGGCTCTGCACCTGGGATGGGGCAGCCCTGGCAGTATGTACAGACTGGGGGATGAGGGGCTGAAGAGCAGCCCCACAAAAAGGCATCTGGGCATTCTGGTTGGTGGCAAATTGAATCTGAGCCGGCAGCGCACCCTGGCAGCCAGGAGGGCCAACCGTAGCCTGGGGTGCATCAAGACCAGCGCTGCTGGGTAAAGGAAGTGGTTGTCCCATTCTGCTCTGTGTTGTGTGGCCTCATCTCCAGAATCGGGTGCAGGTTTGGATGCCACAATACAAGAAGGACATTAAGCTATTAAAGAGTCCAAAGGAGGGCTACAGAGATTGGCAAGGGTCTGAGGTTCCCTGGGTTTGCTCAGCTCAGAGCAGAGCAGACTGAGAGAAGGCTCATGGTGGCTGCAGCTTCTCACAGGGAGTGGAGGGCAGTGCTGAGCTCTGCTCAGGGTGACAGCAGCAGGGCCCAAGGGAATGGCATGGAGCTGTGTCAGGGGAGGTAGGGATGAGGGAAAGGATCTGCCCCAGAGGGCAGTGAGCATGGAATGGGCTGCTCAGGGTAGCGGGCAGATCCTTAGCTGCTGGAGATCAGGGAGTACTTGGGTTTGGGTGGTCCTTTGTGGAGTCAGGGGTTGGACTCAGTGATCCTTGTGGGTCCCTTCCGATTCAGCATCTTCTGTGATTCTGTGAGACAGTCCTTTCTGTCGAGGCACACCAGCACAAACAGGCTGAACTGACAGAAGAGAGTGACAGACTTGGCACAGGGCAAGTTACAGTGATACAGGGAGTTGTTTTAATTTGGTTGAGTTTCTTGAGTGCAGGTTCTCAGCTTTGACTTGTTATTTCTGCACACTGAATCAGAATTGAGAACTGTCATCTGAAACTGATGCAAAGTACTCGTGTGTCAGTGCAGCCAGACAAATTAGGTTATATTGAAGTAACAATATTTCATTATTACCATCACCTGTAGCAAACTGCAGACGTCCTACACACCACTAAAGTAAACACATAATAAAACCAGGTAGGCGGCATCAAATATACTGCAGAAATATTACTTCCAAATTGTGATGAGTATTTTGGGAGGGTTTATGTCTGATTTGCAATATTTAATGGGCTAAGACTGCACCTTAGTAATGAGGGATCAGCAAATTCCAAGGGGTTATCTGAATGGCAATGATATTTTTTAAATTTTTCAAGCTTATCTTTGTTATCATTGGTATTCTTCCATCTCATTGAAATGTGAAACCTATACATCAGTCATGCAGAGGAAATCAAAAGATTTATGGCTTATTTGTCTACTCTCATGTAAACTACCATAGCCTAGGCACCTGCAAGCAGTAGATCTGAGTAGTGTTTTCCTTTCCTGCCAATTTCACTGGTCCATTTGACCACCCAAAGATCACCGAGACATTTGGATTACCAAGTGGCAGGCCTTCATGTAACACATCGTGAGGGGCTTCCCATGCCAGCATAGCTACATTATTCCCCTTTCTTTCCTGGCTCTGCACAATTTCAGGCCTATAGCTTAGAGGAAAAAAGAAGCAATGCAAGACAGAACACTTCCTTCTGCAAGGAGATCCAGCAGAAAAGGCATAATGGAAAAAAAAACAACAATTTCTATCTCTGATCCCTATTTGCTGAAAGGCCTTTTCCTCCAGGAAGCCCTGGTAATTGGGAGGGTTTTCCAAGCATTGGAAGGAAGCATTACTGCCCATCCTATTCTCATTTCACCTGGCTTAGAGATAGGTCTGAAAACTCTGCACAGACAACTACATTCTGTTTTTTATCTCTCGGAAAGACAATATTAAGCAAAGGAAGCTACTGTTAAAATGTTGGGTCTGTTCTTTCACTGTCAAAGAGGAATCTCCACAATATCCTTAATAAAAATAAAGGAGAACAAATCTGTGGCTCTGGCTTTAATCAAAGAGCATCGTGCAGTGCAGTGACAGGAGAACAGGTCACTAGTACACAGCCTCCCATTTGGGTTACTGCAGAACTTTAACTGCTGATATTACAAAAGCAATAAAAGCACAGACCCTTCACTGCCTGGAATGAAGTGTAGGTTTGAAAACTCCTGGGAAAGTCGGCTTCTGATAGCAGCAAAATGATGCAGTGATGTCAAATGCCTGGCTTGGAAATAATGCCAGAGTTTATGGTAAACACTAACAGCTACAGCAGATGATCTCTTAAATCTCAGGAAGCAAGATCTTTAGTCCAACACCTCTATTTTTCTGGAAAGGGCCATGGATAACCTCAATGAAACATCCCCGTGCACATGCATTATGTCAAGCTGCTTTGCTTAACGTGAAAAAAGTTACAAATTATTTGCCTAAACCTCAAATCTACCATATCTTGGCTTTTGTACAGAATTTTCTCAAAGCAAACTAACTAAAACTAACTCAGGATTGATCAAAATCACAAAGAAAATTTATGACCTTATTGGCAATGGACCAAGGCTTGCCCTGTGACAACCTCCACATAGCTGGAAGTGAGACAGAAGGCTATCAGGCCATCAGTTGTTTTATCCTCAGATCCCCTACTGAAGGAAAAACTATTCTGATAGTGAGCTGTGTCCATAACCCTCCAGCTGGGCTGTTAATCGGGAAAGCTACCTTAAAGTTGCACAAGTAGCTCAGAATTAGAGATCTCAGTGGTTATTTCCTATGAATTTTAAAATGTTGCTGCACCAGGAAATGCTGAGTTTATTCACTGCTGAGGTTGAAACAAGGTTTCTGAAGAAGACAGTGACACCCAGTAAATGCAGAAGCATTCCAGAAGAGAGGCTCCTTAGGGCATACCCAGGTCTCACTGGGTGCTTTGAGTCCTAAACTCCACGTGATTATGGCCATGAAATAAAAAGCCTTTCTGATATAATCTTCTGTCACCAGATTATCCATATAGATGTGAGCACAGTGAGGCAGTGGATCGTGCATTTCTGCAGTGGCAACAGCAACATGAAAGTCACGCCACGTTCCAGACTGCCATGCAGATTTTTACGAGCAGAGTATGCAGACTTTGTTCATTGCTGGCAAAAATGCATAGCTAATGGTGGTGACTGTTGAAAAATAATGTTGGGAGCTGAGAATTTGTTCTCAAAGTTACTGTGCTCCTTATTTCTGCAGTAATTTCCAAGGAAATAAATAGAAGGCAGTATTTTTGGAGCACAGTACGCAAGTATGAACCACAAAAAAATAATCCTAGCTATTCAGGACCATAATTCTAGCTATGCAGATTCTGAAAGATGCCTTGGCTCTTTTGTGATGCTCCAGCATGAGCAGAGCCCTTGATTGTTTTTGAGTAGAAAATGAAAGTCTAAGGATGACATGGCAGCTGTCACGAACTCTGGGTCAAACAGCATATTTATAACTGGCTATTTCGCCTTGCTCCCAACCATAGCCAAAAATCCTACGAAGGAAATAGCTCCATGACCCTTGTGAATGCAATCCATTCAGAGCTTTGGGCAGTTCCGGACTAAGAAATAATTTTTTCAAAGAATTATCAAGTTAGTTCTCAGTCACATAAACAGTCTCTGTCCTTTGACTGACCATGTCTATCGCCTTTCTTCATAGTACACCAATTCGCAATGGCTGCTAACAGAAAAACATTTGGACAGTATTTATTCTGACTCACAAGTAAACCCTTGCCTTTTCCAGCTGGGAAACTATGGGAGCAGCAAACAGACCTTCCACCTATTCTCCCCATTAATACTCTCATCAGAGACTGATATGATTATGTTCCTAGAGGTCACTACAAAGCAGAACTGAAGAGATTCTAAGGCAGTATAGGGAGTTATGGGGAGCCACACTGCTTGGCTCTGTCTCTTTCCCTATTCTTCCATCTACCTGCTTTCTCTCTGTACTGAGACTGTGTTGGTTACTCTCACAAATGCTTTTATTTTATCTAGCAGAACTCTCTCTCTTTCATTCTATATTTACGGCAACTTTAATCAATTTTATAAGATTGGATGTGTGGCCACATTCTTCTAACTGGGGAGTATTCCTCTCTCTCCCTCCATGCCCCTCTCCACAGCAATCATAAGGTAGCTACATGAGACATGTTTTGTTTGGATGGGGCTGAGCTCTGTACCCTGGGTCAGCTGCCATCAGCCCTGCCAGTGCTGCTCAAGGTTAACATCTTTGCAGGGCTGCAACGCCTTAGGTCACAGCACAGGAGTAGGAAGTCTGCACAGGACAGTGAGGAAGTTATTAAATCACTTAAAATCACTTGAAGCTATTTGCATGAATGAAACCACCTGCAGGAGAGTCATACTCACAAACCACAGACTTATCTGCAGATGATTGTATTCAGCCTCACACTTCCAATGAGCTTTTGTTGGATGACAATTGAAACAGACCTTTAAAGCTCAATAAATACTAACCATCCAGTGCCAAACATTTAGGATTCTTCCGGGATTAGTGACAGCTTAAGGCATGATAGTGAAGCTGTCTAAAAAATGACCTCTTCTAGGACTGCGGATCTCCATTAAGGTGGCCAGTTATCATCATCTGGCCTTAATTACCTGCTTTCTCTTCCTCCTCTTTTTTTTCTCTTTGGCCCAGTGTCTAGGCAGATGTTTTTTATGACTGCAGGCTGATGACATCACAAGCTGTCCACAGAGCAGCTTAACTACAGCAGAGTTTCTGCTTAGTTCCCCAACACTGCTCTGCTAGGCTTCCAGTTGAAACATCTGGGATGTTGATCTTGAGGTTCAGAAAGCAATGGAAAGACAAGAACTTCTGACATAGTTTGAGAAGGACCCAAGGAAAATGGCTATTATTTTTACATTTAAAATAGTTACTTAACAGAGCTCATTTTCTAATGCTGCTTTCCTCAACAAAGCAAGCACTTCTGCCCATAAGTTTTTTACTTTTGCCTGCTTACAGCACCGCCCCATTTCTCCTCTGCCTTTTCTTAGTGGTAAGAGATTGTTAGATCGGGTAACATTATAAAATCTTCACAGTCCCTCATCTCTGCCTCTCCCACCATGCTGTTCAATTCCTCTATTCCCCTATTCAGCAAAAACATGAAATTGCAGTTCATACACGTAGGTATGAAAATATACAGAGAACTTTTGAAAGATCGTTCACTGCAATGTCTGCCCTTTCGGAATGAGGTCGCCTGATTGGATTATTAGGTTTCTTAATTACTAAATAATGAATATAATAGCCAGATAAGTTGCTATACACAGGTGTGGCTCAAGATACTGAAACAATCCATTAAGAGAAGGCTAACAGCTACAATGCAAGCCTTAATCTCTAATTAGATACATCATTTCTTTCAGTAAGATGCTCCTTGTCTGAGCAGAAAGCCACTTCTAATTTCTCCATTCCCATTTGTAAAGATAACACCATAGCACTTCCCTGCCTCAGAGCGGTGCTGGAAGTATCCAAACATTAAACATCAGAGATTCTAAGTATATTCAAGTGAATAACATCCACTTTATATTCCAATCAGTTATAAATATTGTAGTGGCCATAAAGTATAAAGTTACAAGGTTATAAATCCTCTCTGCAGAAGAAATTAGGCATTTTCTTCAGTCAATTATGTAGATTTAGCTTACAGTTCTCTGGTTTTCTAATACTCTTTTTAGTTTTCTAGAAGACCACGTAGAAAAGAAAAAGACACCTGTATGTAAAGCCTTTGCATGGTCTGGGACTGCGTAGTATATAAAAATAAAGCAATTGCCTAAGAGTGCTACAACAATTTTTCATTTACTTTCTCTAAAACAAGACCATATTAAATACTATTTCTTTCTATATAAAAATCTCTTCCAATAAAAATGACTATTTTATTTCATGGAAACAGAATAAAAGAAAATGAACAATTTAATTTTTCATACGAGTTCTCAGATTAAATGAAATGTCCTAAAATTTAGTTGAGAAAGAGTGCTTTAAAAATATAAGGGATAGTATAAAGAGAACGAAATCTTAGCCACAATAGCATTTTCCCACTCCATAAAAGCAGGTTGTAGTTATGCTGCCAACATGATGGTAGCACTCAGCAGAAGCCTCAGACAGCAGTGCTTCTTTACCTCAAGCCAGGGTCCAGGTCAAAATCACATTGAAAGCAGACATCTGCAGGCATCCCCACAGTGGCCAGCCTAAGAATCAGAGCATAAGATGATCACAAGCACTGCCTGTTTTTATTTATAAAAATCATCTGGTTTTGAGCAAGCTAATGGAGGATATGGAAAGACTGATCAGATACATGGCTTTTTGCAGCTTGTTTTGCAGGATGGAAAACAGGATGTCTAATTCATTACTGAACTCCCCCTTCTTTCCTCCTGCATGTGCTTTGTAATGCCATCCCCATAACTATCTGCTTCCCTTGCTGGGTATGGGATGGCTGCTGGTCCTGGAAAGTGTTTCTCTCATCACCTCCACTTTATGTTGAAACTCTTTGCTGCACGTGGAAGCCTCTTAAAAACCAGGGCTCTGCCCTGACATTGAATCCTAAGCCCAAGGGCAGTGAGGTCAGCAGAGACAAAACCAGTCAGCCCAAGAGAAAGCTCCATTACAATGCTGCTTAATGTCATCCACTGTTTCTCAGGTATCCTAGGATGCAAATGTTCTTCACTAACATCAAGTGCAGAATTGGAGCCAAAGTGAGATGTCACGCATGTAGATTTAACAGTCAAACATGAATATACTGGGGGCAGAAGACTTTTGTCACTAAACCCTAATTCATTATTGTTAAATGAGCAGCCTGGAGAGGTAAATGCACACACATACATACTATGACAGTTCAGGAACCTCCTTGCTCTTGAAAACAATTTGTGCTACAATCCATGCTACCTCTATGCTTGAACAGATACAATAAATCTTCTTGACAACAGCGTTGAGCATATTTACATGCTGTACAAGGAAAGAATAAAATACACTTATGTAAATTTTTTTGAGTTTTTGGTTCCTATCATATCATTTGCAGAAAAGGAAGAAACAATGCCAAGTGGCCTCATGGAGAGATTTTGCTATAATCAGGTGTTTTAGCACAATCTGTTCTACTCCAATGGAGAATATTTTCTAACAGAAAACAGACTGAAAAAAAATCATATTTATTTTCAAATTTGCTTAACACAAAAGAGAAACGTTGCAGTAAATGGGTTTTTCAAAGTTTGAAGCAGAAAGAACTATTTTAGGAAAAGCAAATTAAAAGTCAACATCACAGACTTTGCTCTATTTTGTGGAAACAAGGCTGGGCTCAGAGCTGTGAAATCCTGATAGAAACTTCAGCAGGGTTTGAACCAGGCATGAGATCCATGAAGGGAGCTGTCTTGCTCTTTTGCCTTGACACCCCATCATTTTTTCCTATTCAATCTTTTACAAACTCCATTGTTTCTTAAATTTAGACGGTCCCTTGGCTTTATAATCATTGCTGTACCAAATAAGAAACAAGTCACCAATAAAAAGTAGGAGGACAAAATTCAGGAATGATGTGAATTTTAATTGCAGACAGGGGGACTGAAATTTTCACTCAGCACTTCCTTTGTTGAAAACACAAATTAATGTCAAAAAAAGTTAAAGAAAAGTGTGTTTGTGCTGAAGAAACCAATCCTATTTGTAAGCCTTGTTTTGTATTTTTTGGGATTTGGCATGCATCTTTTTTTCCTACAGCACCAAGACATCTCAGGCATAAGCCAGAAATCCTTAGAGGTGCTCAGGAGATGAGCAGGCTGTCTTTGAGCAAGTCAGTTACATTTCTTAATTGCCTCCATCCATCGGGGGTCAGACCACAACATAATACTGAAAACTCACAGGTTTGCACTTGCAAAATGTTGCAAAGAGTGCTGAAGTTCTTGCAGTAATTACCTTCCATAAGCAAACAACTTATCCTCATAACCCATCAGGATTTCACGGGATGAAAGAGGAGTAAGCAAGACAAACGAAAGAACAGCAGTGAAATAATTGAGTAACACACACATGAAGCCACGAGGCCAGTATGAAATGTAAGGGAGCACTGCACAGTGCATCCCAGAGCACCTCAGTGAGGTCTTCTCCTTCTCTCGGTCCAACCTTTGATCTTCTCTGTGATACTTCAGTTCCCCTAGGGTGTTACCTTTCTCTGCAGTAGCTCCTGAGGAATTGTGCTTGTGCCTTTCTTTTCTGGACATACAGAAATTGTTTTTTTATAGTGTTCAACAACACATGGCCTGTTAGGTCTTCAGTGAGAAAAAAGAAACAAGTTGTTGCTTTGATTTTAAACTTCTAAACTTTTCTGTCTCCTTTTCTGAAGCCATTCTGTTCTGTTTCAATTTTTTTCTATGGAAGGTTTCACTAGTAATCCTATTGAAGTCTGCACTTTTCACACTGCACAAAATGTAATGTTGTTCTACTAACACTTCTTAAAACCCCTTCCAGAATTTCTTCAGAACAGTGTTATGGGTGTAACTTCATTTTATTTTGCTTCCAAAATAAATTGCTTTCTCTGCCTTGTTTGTTCCTTGTCTGTTTCCTACATTTGTACTAATTGGGCAATCATACGTTCATCAGCCAAGGAGAAAAGGGGACAGCAATCACTGCAGGTTGCTGCTCTCAGCACTAAAGAACAAAAGAAGAAATACCGTCTTGTACTCTGTAGTGTATATCCAGAAAAAAATATCACCCTGAAGGTTTGAAGCATCGCATTTGATGCAAATAAGATCAGCTCATAGCAAGGTGCCTTGCTGTTGTTCTTAGCTAGGAAACAGATTTGCTACAGTTTGGAAGTTCAGTGAGTCATAATTTGATCAAGACTGAAAGTCAGACTCTTGGAAGTGAGCATGGCCAGTATTCTGACAGCATGTACTTGGATTTAATAGCACATACTAATCAATGTGGGACTGAGAAGATAGCAGCATTCCTCAGAATCAGAGAATATGAGCAACATTACTACTTCAAGAGGAATAAGAGAAAGAAACTTGCAGTAACTGAAACCTCAACCTGGTGGGCACTCCTTCTCTACCACTGTTGCTCTCAGTTTAGAAGCTGTACATCAGCCATCAGATGAACTCTGTTCTTTCAAGAAAACAGAAATCCCTACTGTGTTTTTTTTTTCCTTTTCACAGAGTACAGCCAAAAAACCTAGTTCCCATCCAGATTTGCAAGTTGTCTTAATTAACAACAGTGTTGATGTGTGAAAAATTGTGTACTGTGGTTTTATCACACATTTTGGCAGTGTGTTTCTCCTGCTGATATTCTCTGAAGTGAAGGCAAGGCCTCTGCATGGGTGATATCTGCAGGATGAGAACAGTGATGATATCCAGAAAAAGTAGAAGCATGTTAAGCCAGCACATACAACTTGATGTCATTAATTCAACATCATCCATTTAAAGGAGCAAATATTCTTTCCCGCACATAGATAGTCTTGTGAATGCTAAAAAGTACTTAAATTATAATTAAAGGCTATCAAAATATGTAATCTCTTTCCTTTCCACATCCTTCCCAATGAAGCTGATACAAAACAGAGTAAGTGAGAGATCAGGGTGGATGAGATTTGAATTCACTTTATGTTTAGCAACTGGAATGCAGCAGAATGAAACCATGCTAAGGAAAAGAGTCACCTATGTCAGCTATGAAGACCCTAAAAATTTCTGAGTTGATTCCATGCAGATTTTGCACAGTTTGGAAATCCTGTGGTATCAAACATTACTACTTTTGACCATTCCAGTACAGTTGGTTTAGGCATTTCAACTTCTAAGGTACGTAATGATTTGAAAATCAACTACTCGCTTTCCCCGGCCCTTTCATCTAGAAATCTTCAAGCACTTTCTGAAGTGCCAGGGTAGAATAAGCAGTGTCTAACCTCTGGGAAGACAACACTTTGTCTCCTCTCAGAGCTGTTGATTCAATAGGTCTACCCAATATTTTCAGTAAAAATATAGCTTACATGACCTCTGGCAAAGAAAAGCATGTTTGTGTTAGTCTTTCATGATGAAAGATGGCCACGATAAGTGGTGGCTTGTGGTGAGGGATCTGGACACAGCCTTCACATCACTTCTCACTGTTAATCTGTGTGTGTAATGAAGAGGCATTTACTGTCCAGCCAAATATTTGATAAATAAGCTGGCTGAGTGCAGTGCTAATGTGTGACCTGGCTCTGGTTTTGTATCCTCCCTTGTGAAAGGCCACACACAATTATCACTGCTTGTAAAGTGCCACAGAAAGCTTACAGTTGTAGGAGCAAGGAGTTTGCTTTAGCTAGTCACATCTTGGGTCACCAACGTGTCATGTTTTACAAGCACAATCTCTGATCTACGTGTTTCCTGGAAAATGCTGTAGTTTTATTCGCTCACTCTGAGTTGGTGCTTCACATCTAACAATCTGCATGCTTTTTCTCATTGTTGAAGTTTTACCTTATCTTGTTGGTTTTTTTTCTTCATCCAGGAAAATAGCTACCTAACAAACTGAAAAGAAGAAGGTAGCATATATTTTCCAGCATTTGCCTTCCATGCACTCATTCTCCTATGCTCTATGGAAGAGCCATTCCCATCACATTTGATACATTTGAGCTATACTTTGAATAATAAGGAAGAGTCTCAGCAGGCTGTTAATACACAATAATTTGCTGTGTAATTTGTTTTTTCTCTGAGCTCAGATGTTCTTTTTATCAAAGCCAGGATAAGCCAGGAAAGATGAGGACATGTTCAAAACTGATGGTGGAGCACGTGACTTAGCAGCCTGACTCTGGAGTTGTACTCCATGTATCAGGTCACAACTGGAAAGCAAAGAGCCTTTTCACAGAGAAGGATGTACAGTTGTATCTCTACATTAGGTGTAGCGGGGAATTCCCACCTGAAATCTGGTCTATCTGAAACTTTACCTCAAGAGACTTCATCTGTCTTCTACAGTCTTGCATTTCAGAGCATGCAGCAAGGAATAAAGTATGGGTAAACTGACAGAACAGAAGGAATCCATACTCAGTCACCTTCAGAAACTCTACTATCACTGTTACTATTCAAGAAGCAAAGAAAACCCCTGTCCATGAGCCTTCCAAGTACGTCCTTCCAAGTAGGGAAGGATTAAGGATGTTTCATGTTGTTTTGGGGGACAATGGACAATTCAGCCCATAATACCCAAATCCATGGATACTGTGGTGCTTTGCAGACATGCAGATTCACAGACTCCTGACCCAATTTCTTTGTTAAATACTAAAAGAAATTTTCAGTTTCTGAAGAAATTTGGGATTTCTCTGAAGACTACTTCTATCAGCTCAGAAATGCTTCCCAGAGTGTGAGCTGAGTTACAACAGAATGTGAAGTGAAATCTTCAGTCGTTTCAAAGACAATACAAATCACTACAAAACCTCAGGGATCGTCACTGACTGAAAAAAACATCTGTCTTCATAAGCAATAAGGTAAGCATAGATAACGCATGAGGCAAACACAGCATGGACAGTTGTGATTTTCTCCCTTCTTTTAGTTACTCATCCTTCATCAGAAAAATGAGATTTCAACAGGAAAATATTGATTACAATCTACAGTCAATGAGGCCTAAGTGACCAGTTGGTCTGTTGAGACACTATGGCTGCAAGACCTCTCATAAGGGAAGGGAGTCAAGGTAGTGGCGTGCTGCTCATGAGAGGTGTAATTTCCAGTCATCCTGCAATTTTTTGGCAAAAGGTTTGAAGTGATCAGAAATTTTGTTGTCAGCTTGAATCATGCACTGATTCATTCAAAAACTGTTGTCTTTGGCTTGTCCACATAGCATTATAAGATTTGTTCCCTTGCCCATAAGTTTGTCAAGAATGAATTTTCATCCAGTTGTCTTTCTTCCCAAGCCTTATGTTTCAGGGTTTGGACAACTCTCTGAGCCTTCTCCAGGCAACAGAGTACAATAAAGATGACAGCAGTCCAAGGGTGTCACCCCTCTAGTGTAAGTCTCTTTGGCTCTGTCAGGTACCAAAGAAAAGTTTTCTCCTCTAAATTTCCTTTTGATTAACTCAATCACAATGGGGAAAGAAATAGACCAAAAAAAAAAAAGGGGGGGGGGGGGGGGGGGGAAAGGAATTTGCAATCTGATTAAAATTAGAAGGCTTTGGACTGACTTGAAACTGTCATTACAGAAATAGTCCTGGCAGCACCTCAGCCCTCTTCCTCATCTCTCTGAGTGTTCTGTCTTTGAGCCAGGACTCAGAGCTTCTACTCCCCCACGTCAGCCCTCAACATTTTGCCTCCATTTCTCTTGTGCTTTTCTTGTACACATTTGTTGTGCACTATATGTATTTCTATGCTGATCAAGCAGGTTCAACTTTTTCCTTGTGGCAAGCAATGACCGGAGTAACACTTCATAATATATTAGTTTTTCTGCAACAACATGAGCAATACCTGAAAATAAAATATGTATTTCTAAACCAACATAACACAGCCTGACAACCCAGCTACACTACATATGGCCCATTTCAGAGCACTCCAGTTATCTCCAGTGAAAGTCGTTCAGAAACCAAAGGACATTTTTGTCCTTTTGTACTTTTGCTGGAGATTTTTGTCACTGCAGCAGTCAGCAGAAAGCAACGTGTTGTTGCAAAGCATCATCTCTCATCTTGCAGAGCCAGAGAACACAGCTTTACTGTCCGTTACCAATTAGCCTTGAGGACTCTTCTTCTTCTGCCAGCCCTACCAATGATGGAGTTGGGGACATTGCCAAGGAAAGAGAAAGAATGATAAGAAAGCTGGGACAAATAAAGGCCTAAATCACCAGATATCATCTATTAACAGCCTTACATTCATCTTGACATAGTGAGGTATTTTAAGTCTTTCCCCTTGAGGTTTGGTTCTCTTTCCACTTCCTCAAGCAGTACTTTCACCTGAACAAAAATTTCAATATACAGCATTCATCCATTATTCCAGCCCGGTTCCTTTGCACAGAGAATTTCTGCATCAGTGAGAGGAAACCCACAGGAGCTGTATGCTCATGATGCTGACTAGCAGTACTGGCTATACTGGAATAGGGCCATCAGCCTTCAATGTGAAGGAGGATCTTAGGTAGGTCCCAAAGGAGGCATAAAAAAGGCTCTCTTTTATGGTCTTTTAAAGCAACTTGGACAGGCGGACATTTCCCTACTTCCAATGACTTTAGGTTCTTCTGGGATTAATTCTACAATTTACATTATTATATATAGCACATTTCTCTTATTTATACAGCATGCTTTTATTTATTTATAGAACTGTACTTTGCGGTAAGGTCCAATAAATATTTGTGGCAGTGAGTTCCCAGAGTTAATCGCAAATTGTGTAACAAGCTTTTATTTTTATATTTCCATTTTAAATTCAGTTAAGGTTTAATTCCATTGACTGTTCTGTAGCTGTCTGACTGTTCTTATGTTCTTGTTATGCTTACTGGGAAACTATACACTTTTATGGTTTCTAATTCCTTCTCCCAAAGAAATTTGTTCTCTTCTCTTCTTATTCTTCTGAGCTATTTTAAAGCTCAGACAAAAATAAGAAGAGAGATGGAATGTGATCAAATGCCGGGGAACAGACCTCTGTCAGATGAGCTGGATTCTTTCAGGATAGTTTCTTACAGTAAATAAATAAATAAATAAAAGTTGGGCTTAGCTAATTTTTGCCTTTTTTCATTAAATAAGGGTAAAAAACTATCACTACAAGTCGTATTCTAGAGGTTGAAACCATGTTGCTTGCATTAACAATTAGAGTTAGGCTTCCAAACTAAACTAACTGACTTTATTTCTTTGAAAAGAGAATTGTCCATCCATGATTAAAACAATACCAGGAGTTGACACTTTGTGCTAGTTTTCCTTTTTGTCACACGGAGGACATACACAGATGGTATACTACAAGGGCAGTCTCCAGGAAAGGATTTTTTTTGTACTGGAAGGATTAAGTAGAGCCTGGTGACACTCATTCACTAATGGTAGAAATGTGCTGGTAAACCTGAAATAGAAAGTGCTATTGAAATGCATTATTACTTAGGAGGATATTTACATAACCCTTTGATTTTATTGGTCAGTAAACTGGCAATTACCTTGCCACATTGCCAGAGAAATACATCTTTGCTTTTCTTCACTCATGTTTCTTGTTTAATAGTAATGTGCATCAGTGACTATGCTCCTCACTGTCTGAGCTTGGACTGGCTTCCTCCTTTCTTCCTGGAAGATCCTTCCATGGGAACTGAATTTTGAAGGCAGTTATAAAGCTTTGGTCAATTCCTGTTTCTTAATACTGACAAATGCAAAAGCAGATTCAGAAGATCATCATCGCATTCCTTTTCACAGCAGTAAAAGGTAATACAAGGCAATCAGAACAGGAATTGGGTTCCCAACCTGAACTTTATGCCATTTATAACTGCAGAAGTTGCTTGGGAAATTCCTAATTAGGCACACTTAAAGACATTTCTGGCAGCGTCTGCTCCTTCTTTTCTCTTTGCAACCCAATGCTGTACAGTAAAGAGCTTTTTCAATTCTATGAATCCTCAGTGCTCCACTCCTGTAACGTAGATAAAGGTAGCTTATTGTTAATGTCTCTGTTGCTTGTTGTGGACAGCGTGTGGTTCCCCCTTAGCACAATAAGGACACCATTACTGGATCTGTCTTTCCAAAATGGAAGGGAAATGTCAGATTTTAGAGTGTGAAACTTTCCACTGTTTTTTAGATTAATGCCTGGCAATTCTCAGTTCTTGGCTTCACCTCCTTAAACTTTATCGAGGTATTCTTATTTGTCCAATTGCTTTTGTCAGTTTTTATCAAGTGGAGTATGTGTGAAATTTGGATCTTCTTAAACTGAACTTGGCAGCCTGCAGAGCTTTGTGATATGGTGGGAATTACAGATGGGCTGAAAAATCAAATTGAAGGAGCCTGCATACAGCTGAGGAAATGTCGTTTTCCTGCTTTCTGTGGTGGGAAAAAAATCCAGCACACAAAGAAAATTAATTATGTTGAAACAATAAGCAGGTAGTGGATGGAGAGACACAATATACCAGATGCGAAATTTTCACTTGTTTTTGCTTCTCGTGTAGTGCAGCCATTCAAAAATGTGCCCTGCAAGACTTTTCAATGTACTAAAAATAGTATATTTTGCATATTTTGATCCAGGCTAAGCTCAGCCCTTGCACTGAAAACCACGTGAAGATTTTTATTAATATTCTCCATGTTTTTTTTTCCCAAGAAATCTGCCATCACAATTCATGGATGTTTATACATTACAGAACTGAATGCAGACCTCTTGATCCTTAGTAACGATTCATATCAGAAATATGAGAATTTTTGTTTCTTTGAACACAATATTTCTTTAGAAAAACATTCATGTTGATTTTATAATGGCTTAGAATATAAAATCTGCTGTAGCTGTCAATAAATGTTTCCCTCACATTACAGACAGAATTGTTACTTCCAGCTGGAATTTACCATGCTTTAGCTTCTAGATAAAAGGTTACGGAAAACCTTTGTATTTCTACAGAAGAGAAATATCAAAGTTGTTCCTGTTCATGACTGAGTCTTTTCTTGCAATTGCTGTTTGCAGCATGTTACCAAGTCATCATCTGAAATGTTAACAAACAAGGCTTGGGCTTTCATTTAATTTTTTTACTAGGAATGATAAGGATATTTTTTCAGACTTTCTAATTTTTTTTTGCATGGATCTTCTTGGAATTTCTGACTGTGTTGATTTTTCCTGATCATTTGTAGCAATTCCAGGTGGGGTTATTTCATATTTTGCCTTGAAACATAACCTACAGGTTAAAAAAAATTATTACGCTTTGAGTTAAACGCTTCTGTCAATGTGCAGGCCTTAACGTGAGTTGCCACATCACACACACACACACAAAATAACTAAATGTTAAAGATCTTTTGAATTCATCAAGCACTGTCCACTGTCTCCTATTGCTTCCACTTACACAAATGAAAGTACAGTTTGATTTAGCAAGAGTTTAGTTGCCCTTTTTGGCACTTTTCATGTCAGTCTGACATGAACACAGTTAGGAATTGAAGCAGTGTGAATTTGTTGACCTGTTGGGAACAGGGATTACTAAAGCAGGTTCATGTGTTCTCAGAGAATATGGCTTTTAAGAAAACGTTTGAAAGCAGAAGACCTTTAAGTTTAATCCCACTTCTTCTAAATTTAATGTCAGTTCTCTTATTTGTAATGACTTTCTATATCTGGCTTCTTTTTCTCTGTGTGTTTACTGAAATTATAATTTCTGTAACAGGAAAAGCTGAGAATAACCTATCAAGAATCTTCCTCATTACAGGCTCATTAAGCTCAGCGTACAACCACATCTGCCTCGAAGTCAATCACAGTTCCATCACCAACCCCCATGGGATCCGGGCCCAGATCCCCAGCCTGATCTTCTGGGCCGCTGTTGCTCTTGTGGCAGGCACTGCAAAGACTGACTCTGTGGGGAGCTGGTTTGTATGCATGCCTTGGGTGAGATTCTCAGCTGGCATCCATCTCACCTCACCCTGCACTGCCACACAAGCAGGAAGTCTGAATCTGTGCTCATCCCATAAGTGACTCATTGCTGCCAATTCTAAGTGTAATCTCATCTTGGTTACAATACTAGTTAAATTGAGAATAACTGCAGTGTTTTCAGAACTTCTGTTTTGTACCACCGTAGCTGAGGTTAGAGTCCCCCTGACTGTACTTTGATACCAGCTCTTTCACTCCAGTTTTATGTCCTTTCTACTATGCAGCACTCATAGCTGGCTCTTCACTGTCACTCGTCTCTTGCTTCAGAGAGGATTATCCATAAAATCTCCTTACTAAATACTCTGTTTAATATTATTCCTACTGCTCATTCACAGTACTTGCTACATAAAAGCATGAGACATGGTAGAGGGGTTGGAAATAGGTGATGTTTAGGGTCCCATCCAACCCAAACCATTATCTGATTCCATGATTCATGTCTTCTCTGTACCAAAACAGTGATCAAAACCTTTTGTATCAATTGTCACTGTTGCGCTTTCTTCAAAAGAGCCAAATTTGAGAAGCAGAACAATTCCATTAGTTACTGGATTATCTTGTAAAGGAAATGCTGCACCTTGCTCTTGACACTACCAGACATAACAAATGTGCTCATCGACATTTATTACCCCTGAAAAATCTTAGCAAGACAACACTGAGAGCAGCAATGCTCTTCTAAGTAGCTCATTTCAATCCATGCAATCCCCTAGAATCAATAAACTGTATGGGATATTCCTTTGGGTCCTGAGGCAACTCTGTCTGTTGGCTTCAGATTTGACTTTGTAGAACACAGGTTGCTACAGTATGCTGATGGTGATGGAAGAGTAACTCCTGGGGGAGCAGATGACATATCCAGCACATCCCATGTATTCTCATGTACTATCTCTTTCTCAAATGGTTCTGTGGAACTCTGTGAGTTTTCTTTAGAGAACGTTTCAGCTGGTACAATTTAATACATATCCTATTACACTGTATAGCTTTTTAGGCTTCTGGTTTTACCTTGCTGGAGAATTCCAAAGTATTTTCTCAGTAAGGACAAGGCCCTTTTAAAAAGCATGACTTACTGCTGTGCTTTTACTGCATAACAGCTCTCCTGCTCACTTTAGGGATTAATGTGGGAGAAATTCCTGTTTCAGGAAGAGCTTTGGGCACAAAAAGGCCATGATTAAGACCTGTGCCATCACAGACCACTCTATCAACCGACATTTGCTTTATGAAAGTGATACAGGGATGTTATTTCCCTTCAGTAAGCTGGCAGCCTTGCCCTCTCTTTGAGGCTTCGTACGGTATTGAATGTATAATTGTTTGTACAATTTCCAAAACATGAAGTTGATGTTTCTTTGTGCTGTTCATCAAAAAAATATTTTTCTTGTTTTTTAGTACAACTTACTGGAAAGAATACACTTGACATCCTGCTTTTTCATGATCTGATTCAGTCCTTGACCAGAACATGTTATTGGATGTAATCTTACTTGATGCAGTACATGATGGCTTACTGCAAACTTTGTTTATTGGATTGGAAAAAGACACCGTTTCACCAGTAGGATGTGGGATATGTGGGATAAGTATCAACAATTACATGCAGACTCCATAGACCTCTCAGTGCAAGCCCATGGAGCTGGTATTCTAAACATAAATCTCTATTGAGTCGGTACATCACAGAGCAGAATAAATTTTTACCAGCTCTTTCAAATTATCAACCCTGCTTTCAGTGATCCTGAATGCCACGATGCTTGACAGAAATATAAACATTTGGAGACACAAAAGTATGTGTTTCTGTTGTCATTTGGTAAAATTTCATTTATGCACAGTGGGATTTACCCAGCTGTACCTGCCAATGAAGCAGAGCACAGTCAGTGACTTAGAAAAGCCTGCACTGGTCTCCAGCTCCACTTGGCTTAGAAGCTCACAGCATACTCACTTCTCATGATTACAAAAACATGAGTCCTCCTTTGATGGAAGGGGATGAAATGGGACATTTTAATTTCATTCTGTGGAAGCAAAAAGTGCTGTTACATATTACCAAAACTGTGAAGTTTTGGAACACGGGAACAGGCTCAATTAAAATTTGGCTAACATCTTGCATGTCTTTGCTTTTCACTTCATGTATTCTCACTATCTGATCACAGGACTGGGAATCAGAATTTCCTGAATTCTATCTCTAGTTCTGTAACGGTATGTAATACATAAACCATAGAGCTTACTTAACCTCACTGTGGTCAAATCTTCTGAAGACAAATGTGAGGAACTTTAAAACTTTAAAAACTGCCAACACTGGCTGAAGACCTCATCAATCAGTTTGTTTTTCCCTCTGCCCTTCTAATGAACATTAGTATGCCTTCCAGCAAAAATACCAGGCATGAGCTATTTCATACCAATGAATTTGCCCAAAAGACCAACCTGCCAAGATGCAGTGTCAAACTGTGTACATTTTCACAGTTAAACTGTATCTGAGCCCTGTATTCTGTATTTCAGCACAGAAAACAAGCAATGGCATTGCCACGGAACTGATGCTGGCATATAAACTTGGTTTTAACCTCTGCAGAACATGAGCACTGCAGAGTGGTGTGAATGGTGACAGCTGACTGCAGTGCTCCAGTTCCCTCTCTTGGTCACGTTGCACAAACTGGCTTTTGCCTTCAGTTGGCATACAGAGATATCCTAATGTAGAATCAGACCCACCTACTTCATCTAATTTGAAGGTAGAAGAACTACCAGGAAAACAGCACTGTACGTGAAATTATATAGAATTGCTTCAATCTAACATTCTCTAATTGAAAGCAGATCCTTGATGACTCAGAATTTGTAGCTAAAAAGAAAATGTCTGTTCCAACCAGAAAAACTCAGTAACACTTTCGCTATTAACAACAGCAGCAATCAATCTGAGACCTTCTTTGTGCATGAAGAAATGATGTTCTTACTAGCGTATTTTAAAAATGATTGCAGCAATCATGTCCATCCCAGTCATGAGCCAGCTCTGATCAGGATTATTACTACAAAAATTTAACAAGGTAGGACACTCAAAATCTAAATTCCCAGGTTCCTAATCATCTTTGGCACTAATGATTTATTTCACAAATGAGAAACCTTTTGTCTCAGATTTTGGTAGTAGGAGTGATAATTCTAGAAACATATTGATGAATCTGGCAAAATCTTTTGAAAATACTGAGCTGGCTAAAAGTCAAAATATTTGACTCCATCTATTGGACCAAAGACTAAGTCTGAGCTTATTTGTTTTTTAAAACAATTTGTATTTAGCCACCTACCACAGCAAATTTCAATTTATGTATATTATAAAAAACCCTAAAAACTGCTAAAAACTAGAGTGAAGATGGAAAATCTATACTGGCATCTCTAAGTAAGAATTTAAGGGCCAGTTTCAGATATGTTTCAGTGAAAAAAGCAGATAGAAAACTTCTGGAATGCAATGAGCAGCACTCCTGCAGGGCAGACTATCTATCAGGGGCTTCTATGGCCAGTTGCTCCCCTCACTCCTACCTTGCTAACCACAGCAGCCCGTTCGTTTGCTAAGAGTGGAAAAAAAAGACTAAGCCAAGTAGTAAATGTCTGCTTTGCTTATTGCCTTGGCAACTCTTACTAATGTTATAAGGTAACTTGGCTCTCAGGAGACTAAGATTTTGCATGTTTTGCTTCCTAATAGCCTTTTATTTTCCACATAAATGTTGTGTTAATGAGTTAGAGCATAATAAATATGTTTCTTTGGAACATGGTAATTAATCAGTTGTGAGTTACTTGGACCTTTCAGTTTAGCAATATTTACTGAAGTGGAAGGTCATCAAAATCCCGTACGGTCTGTGCTGACCTCTGTCACAGGAACCAAGTTACAAGCAGCTCTTTTGGCAGAATTGCCCCTGGCAGATTGCAATTTCAGCAGCAGTAAAGCTACAAAGTTCTCCCTCACAAAGTCCAGCACTTTTTTCACTCTGAAAAGAGGCTCAGCTTCATCTTGGGTGAGCTGAGTTGATAATTTCTATTCAGAATGTTGTGCCTTATCAATAGGTTTCTTGATCTCTCCACACTGGGACATGATCATGAACAAGAAAGCTATTTGTATGTGGGAATTTAAGTCTCTGGTGGAAAAAGACTGAGCCAGGCTCCTGGCACAGATCTGCACAGGTCAGCTACCTTGTGAAGACACACTGGGGTCAATATAACTCAGGCTGTGACTGGAGAAGGCTACAATGAGATGATGTTGGAGCTTTTTTCTTTCTCTAAAGTAGCATGTTTCTCATCTGCTCTGAGTCAAACTGCAGATCTGAGTAAGGGCTGCCCCTCAGCCTGGATGCCTCTAACAGACCTGCCTGTCCCCATCTATTCTTGGCTACCTCACAGACTCCTGAAGATGCTGCTGAGAACTACTGTCAGTATTTTGGGCTGACAAAGTTGTAGGAAGAGAGACAGACTGTTCCACAAGGCACCAGAGAGCAATTCATAAAATCCTACTTTCAACGGCATAAACTCTAAAAAATCAGCATCACTCACAATTTCTAAGAAGTATTAGGTGGATGCAGGTGCTCAGGGCCCAAGACCTCACACAGAAAAGCCATTTGGATAGGTGAAACACATGGCAGGTCGAGCCTTAGCAATGGGCAGCCATCTATCAGAGTAGACATAAGCTAAACATTAGGAGAATTTCTCATTTACTTATCAGGCTGAATCAAAAACAAAACAGAACCCACACATTAAAGCAAGTCACTTTTCTAAATTATTGCATTCCTCTCCTGATCAACAACGAAATGAATTGATTAAACTTATTGAATCAAACAGATCACTTAAATGCATTAAGCTCTGCCAAAGGCAGAATAATTAATTACACATTGGCTCATTCTTATGATTTATTTTGCAAGACAAGCACTCATGGCTTGAAGAATTTACCCTCTGATTTTTATTCAGTGCAGGAGTCAGAATACTTATATTCTTTCTACTGCTTATAGATGGTTTGCTACTATACAGCTAAGCATATCCACCGAATATAAGAATTGCTTTGAACAACAGAATCATTTAATCACAAAAGTCAATAAAAATGCAGTTTTCATGAAGTGCTATCTGTCAGCCTCCTCAGCGCATAGAAATTAGAACTCGAAAGAACTTTCAAATCAATGACCTTCTCTTCTGTACATCAATTAATCTAGACTCTCACCGTTGCAAGACTTTTTTCTACACTAAATTTACTACCATTTTATCCAAAATGAGATAAAGATACCATAAATTACAAAGCTGAATCACTTAGTCTGGTGGATAACTTCTGAGGTCTCCTTTTGTTGGGAAGCTTTTCAGAAATACTCAGCTGAAATGTCTGTATTATTAATCATTAATCAAAAGAGCAATTACTAGAAATAGAAAAATATCAAGCAAGCTTTTTTGCTTCTTTTACTATTTCTGTTGATACTGCCAATGAAACAAGATCAAACTATTTTAGAGATTCTATCTCATTCTTTTGTAAGTCACATGAGGGTTAGACCACAGTGCTTCCAATCAGTGGCTCTAAGATACACATGAATGTAACCTGTTCTAATGAAGGGCTTCTAGAATCCACAGTCTTCTGGCTTTTCAAGTTACCAATCCACTTGAGGTTGTACAGAGGTTCATTACTCTCTTCATGTTATGGACACACCTACAGAGCAGTCACGGCTTTGGTACCCTGATGGGTAGAATGAAGCAGGGTGATGTGAAGAACATTTGGGACTGAATGGTGTGCATGCTTCCCCATGTCAGTACATAAAAAAGGACTGCAGGTAAGGACTGGGGTATGAGATCATTGCACACTGCTCAAAGTACAGATTCAGCTGACCTGGTACCATCTACAGGGTCAGGGACAGATGACAAATGTGGGATGACAGTCAGAACTGCATGGCAGACTGCCATGCTCAGAGCCTGAGACCATACAGATCTGCATATATGTGTGGTCAGCTTCTAAATTATCTCAGTGAGGGCTACCTGCAACTAAAAAGTAAAGTAATAGAACACAGAGAGCAAATTAGGGACCAAAAGACATCAGCTGGATTTTGGCTATCATCTCCCACAGGATCAGGATATCACCTGCCCGGGATTTCAATTCTTCTTGCTCTCTGAAGTCAATTCACTGGAGCATACTGCGGCTTAATCCCCTTTACCTCTCAGTTTAACCCATTCCCTTTACTCATTTCCTTTACTCAACTCTTCACGTGGGTTGTACACGCATAGGTGTGCTTGATTCTCACGAGCAACCCTTTTTCAGATATTCAAGAAAGATAAAAAATTGAGTTTATTCCACAAGGCACACAAGCCTTGCAGTGACAGCAGGAGTACAAGAGCTTCTATAGTACCTGCAAAAGCAGCCCTGAATGTAAATATGAGGAAATTATTTGAGCCATTTTTGAGCCACATCAAAACTTTTCCAAAGGCAGAATAGTGCTTGAAACTAATTAGTTGATCTCGTAGTTGTTCCATATCAGCCGGTGCTGCTATTTCTGTATCCTCTGGCTTTTGCTGCATGCGTTTAGTCTTTTTAGTGGATGAATTCTCAGTGTGATAATCATCCTTCCCATTTGCCACTAGCTTATCCGTATTCACATCAGCAGTAAATACATTAGATTTCCTATTGCACACTGACAACAAACAAGCCTAGGATTTTAAAGGACTATTTGATTTCTGTTTATCGTCCTAACATCTGAACTCTCTATGGAGAATCTCAATGCATAAGAACTTCTTACTGCTCCAACACAAAACAGAGAAAAAAAGAAAGCTGAGAGAGAAATATTTCACAATGTAGGCTGGAAAACAGCTGAAGACTGTTTTTTGAAAATTATTACCAACTTCATTTCTTACTGTTAGATACAAGATCTTTGCTGCTTACTAGTAAGAACTGGAGAAGTAAATTCTTTAGTAGATAGGTAGATGAAGAAGATTTCAAAAAAAGATTTTTTTCTCTTTAGAAAAATTCAAGCATGCTGTTGTATTTTGTTATCCATCTGAACTGCACTGGCAAAGCCCTGGAGGTTATTATTCCTCTCCACGACTTTTATTGTGCTGTCATCCATGTGCTGTGACCACAGCTACAATTACTCAGAGCACTAAAATCCCGCTGCAGCCATTTCAAACATAAACAACCTGCAGGGTTTTCCTTTGCGCTGCACTCAAAGCCTGGCCCAAATTGCTGAGCTTGTCTTGTCAGGTTTTCAATGGACACATGGCCCGAGGAACAGCAGAGCCAACTTTTTCAGAAGACCTACAGCAACCCCAGGAGATCCTTGCTTGAACTATTCAGCTATCTTGTCTCTTTCTGCTGGGTCAACATAACATTAATCTTACCCGTACCCCCGCAGAGAAGGTTTCCTGTCACGGTTATACCCAGACTTTCCACATTTGCTCTTTTAAATTTCATCAAGTTGCTGAACAGTCTCGTTTTTTTCTCTTCTATTGAAGTAGCAAAGGCGATATATGTCAGACAGAGGAGGGACTGATGGGAAGTTGGGGCCTTAGAGGGGACTTTCTGATGGATTTTGTTTACAGCATTCAGCACACCTCACTGCAGCAGGAAACAACCTCTGAGACAAAGATCGCCATCTCTCTGCTGTCCTGCCAACACAGTGACAGCAACGGGACACTCAAAAAACTGCATGGAAACGTAACACTGAAGAAAAATGTTCATCACAGCATATTGTGTGTAACTACACCGCTCTGCAATAAAGCAATTTGTTGTTTATGAGTGAAACGCACAAGCAATGATCTGCAGGCCCTTTCAGCTCACTGCTCTCCACCCACACAGTGCTACTGAATAACAATGATGTTTTGCTGCAATTGCTTTCAGGCAATGCTCTGAAATGCAGTTTATCAACAGAAATTCTTCTAATTAATTTTAATTTTCTGAGGATTAATATAGTTGCAGATTTTCCTCAATATGAAATTAACTATATCATGGTTTATACTCAGCTTTCATGCAGAGTCTCATCAAGTGTTAAATCTTGGAAGATTTATGCATGTAAAAACAGCAAAAACAGAGCAAAATTTCTAATAAGCACTTGTTCTCCTTAGTACTAAGTGAGATTAGTCATCATTAGTTCTGGCAAATCCAGGATTATTTCAAAGATAGGAAATTTAAACCATCTCTCTAGTTAATACGCAGTTAATTTATTTACTGATTATTCAGAGTGGATAATTTTTTTTTATTCAATAAACAAATCAAAATTCTAAAATTAGATGAGTTATAATGTGGACTATTAAAGCACAGCTAACACTGAATGCCATCAGGTTGAACTGCTGCACACCCAACTTGATTAAATCCTAAATTTAGTATTGATATCAGAGAGCACCTTTTGTAATTCACATTCTGGTTTTGTATATTAATTTCTGTAGCGCTCCAGGCATAAAAAAATATCTATAAAGCTGAATATATAATTAATATATGACTCCTATTTTTTGTAATTTTTCTATTTTTACAGTTTACATCACTAAATTAAAATTGAGAGAAATCAAGTGCAGTAAATAGTTTAAAACTAGTTAGAAGATGCTGTACATTATTTTTATTAAGCATAAAGAAGCTGTTGAAGCATTTGCATGCTCTATGCATAAGAGCATTAAGATAAGTAATATGCCTAATAATGCTTAAAATAAATGCAAAATAACTCTGCTAATTTTGCAAATTTCTGTCAAGAACATATACTCCACTGTCATTTTTTTTTTCCAGCTTTTGTATACTTGACCTTGGAGCTCTGGACAAGAACTCCTGACTTGGTAGTTCCACTGCAGTTCATCTATCTTTTTCATTGCACCACTTCAGGAATCAATTGGACTCAGTGTATGAATTTGTCTTTTACTGTGCAGTATGTTATCTAGAAATTCTCCAGAAGAAAACTTGCTTTGCTTGCAAGGCACAAAGCTTTTTTAGTCCATAGAGTTGCTCTCAGTAATTGCAAAGCAATTTGTCTGCAAATCACCATCGAGATAAACAACTATAATACTTTTTTTCCATGATCCCTTTTATAGAATAATAGAATCATAGGAGTATTTATGTTGGAAAACACCCTTGAGATCATCAAGTCCAATCATCAACCTACCACTGCTTAGCCCACCACCTAACCGAGTACCTAATCATCACACCCACATCCCTCTGAAACATCACCAGGGATGGTGACTCCACCATTGGGTTCACAGCTTCATGAAGAATAGCCTTCAACATTCACTGTGACCACAGCCCAGGTTCAGAGGCTTCCCTTAATGTGTGCCCCAGAGCTGAGCATCTGTGCTAGCATCTGGAGGTGAGACCTGCACTCCTAAGGACCTCTCAGCAGCTCTGCAGTGCTTTGGATCAGGATGCTGCTTGGGCAGGTAAGCCCCCATGGCATGTTGCCTGAATACCAGCTTCAATTTTAGGAACATTAATCTTTCTTTAATTTTCCCCACGTAATTAATACATAAACATACTGAGCATACAATAAGAAGAATGCATGAGGCTGCTTGTGCTCTCCTAATTCATAACTTGAATACTAATAAGTTTGGTTTTGTTTGCTGCGAGATTTCATACAGATAAGAAACTCACTGGAAGCGAGAAGAAGAGATTAAAATGACCAATAAAAGGAGCAGAGCCAGATTATTTTTGTTGTGTTGACACAGTGTATTGAATCAAGTGACTAAGCTTCCCTTACAAAGACGCATTTTGTTGCCATACCATCATCTCTTTACTTTTTCCCCTGCACCACAGCTCCACAGAGGGCATTTTATCCCACCCTGCTCCCATGGCCCCTTTCATCTCCTCATTAAAACTTTCAAATTTTAATGCTATATTAAATATGCTACAAAATGCCACCTGCTGCAGAGAACAGGCAACCCCGTGCCCGCTGTAAACCAGGGTGAAGGATCCTAGAAGCAGCTGGACTCTCAGCATTGGAATCTAGTCTAAAATCTAATAACAAAATCCATATATATTATCTCTGGGTTGAAAAAAAAGTCTAATACATTGGGAAAAAATCACTCTTTTTCTTTAAGGGTGCACATTCAGTCTGTTAATTGAAGAGCAGACGCTGGAAATTATCAGATAATTGGTTCATGCTTTAAATGATTTATTGGGCACTGTAATATACATAACAGCTCTCTCTGCTCTCAGGCCACAGATTTCGTCACCCAGCTGCTGCTGCTAAGTTAATTGTCCTTGCTTGCAAATGTGTTTGTATCATATAAGCCTTTCCATTAATGCTCTGAGATGAAAAGTCATTAAATTAGGTGTGTTTTTCAATGACACTTGAATTGTACCTGAATTGCAGCAATGGCCACAGTGGTGCAGCAGTAAACAGGACACACTGCCATGAAGGGTCTGGAATTTTTACTGATCTTAAAAGCTTCCATGCAGTCAAAATTTACTGTTGCAAGAGCAACATCGAGATTCAGCGAAGAATTCATCCCAAATCACTTCAGCACCCAGAGCTAGTGCCTTCCCAGAATATAGCCACAGTGTATATGGCTGCTAGGCTGCGGTGAGCCGCAGTGCAACTACAGATAGATACACGTATATATGTGTGCATATGTATATATGTGGACACACATAACTGCTATCATTTTTTTAAGTTTGCTGCACTTAACTGAACTGTGTTGTATATTCTTAAGAAAGCAAACATGAGAGGTGAAACAATACTGTATCTCCAAGATACTTAAAACATCTGAAAAAATGCACTGTTATCTGCTAAATTAAGCTAATTATTTCAAGGAGAAAGTCAACTTTCAGCTACTGGAGAGAAAGAGCATGAATTTAAGAATGGGGGAAATGTGTATTGTATTGTCCAGGGATTTTTTCACTCACCTTTCCACATATTTTTGTGAGATCCCAGTTAACTATGAGGAACAAGGGCACATGAGCCCGCCCAGTCCAAAATACTCTGTCTTAGAGAAACGTATGAAAAGGGAGAATGAGATTCTCGCTGGCCAATATTTCTTGCAGTGCCCTGGTATTTAATCAGGTTGTTTTTTCTGCCTTCTTTTTTATTGTGTGCTGTTTCTTTTTTATTGAATCATCTGCAAAAGAAATCACAGTGCCCATCATTAACTGAAGCCCTTGTTGTGGTCTTGGGTGCTGCCCAAACACACTCCCCTGCACGATGCCTCCCTGAACCACCTCCTCTCCTCACTTACAGCTCTCCAGGCATTGCTTTCTACCTGTTCTGAATATTTTGTTGTTGTGCAGCTTCTGGTATAAAAGAAACAGCTATTGCTGGAGAAGAAGAGAGTAGGAAAGTCGCAAACGCTATTGTGAAACAGTAATGCTGTTAAAAACAGTCTGAGCATTCAACATCACCTACCACCAGCCCCAGTCAAACCTCTGTTAGAGTACAACTCTGTTTCTCAGCCCAGAAAATATTTCTTATCAGCTTAGTTATTTCAAAGGAAACTTGAATACAAACCTGACGTTAGGTGGGGAAGCAGATGCATTTGGTGAGAGCCTTACAGCTGTGAAAGGAGAGTGATGCAATGCTATTTTTTCTTTCTTTCTTTTTCCTTTTTTTCTGATTATTGCTTCCAGATATTGAAAGCCGCTGTTTTCCAACGGGAAAATAAACAAAGCTGGAAGACATCACTATTATCATGCCTAGATGACAAAATAAGCTCCTTCCTTTCCTTCCTTTCCTTTCTTCTTTCTTGTCCAATTTAGAATAGATTTAAGGATTTATACAAATCAGAACAGAAACCAAACCCTTGTGTGTCGCTCAAGAGCTAGACGTGCAGTAAGGGCACTAAAGGTACACATAAACACCCTGAGACAATTAAATGTTTTGCACTGATCTGTGAGCTCGTGCTAAAGAAGACTTCACAATCCTTGGGTTCTGCTCTGCTTGTATTCCTGAAAGAGGTACTAACTTTGGTCATTTCTCATGCAGTGAGTCACAACTCCAATCAGCCCTTCTCTCTCTTTCTCTGTCACACATGAAAAATCCCTGAGGCCAACTATCCCTAATCAGACTGATTAGAATTCAGTTCCAATTCAGCAAATATGAAACAACAAAAACTGGAACAGGACATAAATCTGGCCCAGAGAGCTGCAAATCTATGAAAAATAACACTGTTCAACAGCTGTCCAGATTTAATTTTAGGATAAACACTAGAACACATCACCTGGGATTGATATAATATTTGCGGTACTAATTTAAATCGTTCAATTTGCAGAATTTTTAGGTTCATCATCTGCTCCCACAGCTCAGTCAATACTGTGGCTCAGCTCACAAAGGGAATTGATCTGAAGGCCATTCTTTACAAGACAGATTAATTTTTGTTGATTGATTGATTGGACTCTTTCCACTACGCATACTAATTCTGGACCATTTAAAGCTTATAAGGTTTATACTGAGATTCATCAATTCACAGTTATAAAATGATGAATGGGTTTTCAGCCAAGAGAAGGCAATTGATGCAAGCTTGAGGAGAGAGATCAAGATAATCAGTATATAGTGGAAAGTGCAGAGCTGCAATGTTCCCTCTGTTTCTGCCCAGATTTTCCCCAGTTGGAAGGGGATCAAAGCAATAGTCCAGCAATGTTGGGCACTTTTGCCAAGCCTGCGCCTGAGACTTTGCTGATTCCCAGCCCCAATGTCCAAGTAAAGATCTCCCTACAGAGAGAGAACAGAGAGAGAAAACACAACTGGGGGAGCCAGCCTATCCCTGGCTTCATCACAGTCACTGACCATACACTTTCTACAGTCTATGCTTCTGCTTTTTTTTTATTTTTTTTTTTAATCTCTTACTGGGGTTTATTGAGGGTTTTTATCATTCTTCTTCAATGTTCTAAAATCACATATCTTCCCTGGAAAACAATTTAAGTATTCTGATTCATGTGGAAGTGCAGTATACATGGTGCAATATATTCACGTATGTGGCCAAAAGTACCCAAAATAATATCATTTTAAGATAAAATATTGTGTCTTTAGAAGGGTTCTTGTAATCAATTTCCTTGTAATTGTAGAAAGACAAAACAAGAAGATGAGAAATCTGCTAATGTTTCAGAAGATTTTGTATCCACTAAGTTATCTCCTAAAATTTTGATGTTGGTGGAAGAATTATCTCAGCATCCATTCTTCTGTAGTCAGCCCCAACACAGCTGGGAAAGGTAAACCTTTTATTCGGTGTTTTTTCCAGGCAGTGCTTTAGGCATTACCAAAAAGTCCAGGACTTCTAGCACTGGCGGGGATCTTGTCACTGAGCAATACCAGCTGAGAGAGCACTTTGCCTTCTGTATCAGCTATTCACCTCATCCAGTGGATGGAGGACTGTTCTTCAGAGGCTCAGCCTCATTTGCATCTGGTTCCTTTCATCAGACTGCTACATTCAGTAGCCTTCAGCCCACAAAGGTGTGTGAAGTATGTCTTCAGTTAGCTCTGTGTGATTTAGCAGAGTACTGTGCCTTATAAACTGAAATGTCTAACAGCAATCATTCTCTCTTTTCACCATTCCTCAATATTTTAGATTATAAAATCCGGATGGCTAGGAAATAAGCACCACCAGAAGTAAATAATAAAGACATGAATCAGGAATATGATCCTGCACTGGACACGCTAAGTATCTTCTCCAGAGGAAAGCCCTCCAGCTTGGAATCTGCAGAATTCTTTTGGTTAAAAGAACTTGACCTCAAACGTCTCTTTTTCTCCAGGTTGTACTGTCAGGATTTAGTTTCACAGACCATTCACTACTTTGTATGCTCCTCACAGATATCACCTTGGAAGGAGATTTATCTCTCCCTACAGAGAGAGAAACGCAAGCCGCTTCAATTCTATCTAGTTGTCATACTATATGTATCCTGAACTGTCACTTCAGTCCACTTCCTGTTCCATCAAATAGCTTCAAAGCAGGTGACACACAGATGGTCAAGGAGGAAAGCACTTCAGGGCAAAGTGTGTTCTGAGCTATACTTTTAAATGAGCAGTAACTTTTGATTTCATTGCAGTAACACTGGTTTCTATACCACTATAGTTATCTATCATTTTATTGTCCTCTTCCATCAGAGAGATTTGTAGACATTTAGTATTTAGAGACTTTGTCATGCTGAAAAATAAACCTACTACCCAATGTTTTACTAGGTATAATTGATTTGAAATGCAACTTATCAATTTGCTTATCACTGGACTATACCCTTTTCAATTACACCGTTTCTTTGCAAACCAATTGAACTGTTAATGGATATTACTATTGTCAAATTACAAGCTTTTTTTTACATACAAATAGCAAGAACAAGGAGAGAAGATCCAGAACAATAGAAAATAGCAAGTTTTCAGTCTCAGATTACATTTTGTTTCCTTTTAAGACCACTATACTTTGCTGGCTGAGAGTCGCAAGAAAATATGCACTCATATATTTTATTAATGATAGCATCATTCTTGTGTGCTCTGAAATTAGGACACTTTCTCAAACAAAAGCTGTACAACCAAGTAATAATGGGACTCTTGGGTGTGCCTCAGAAGCTAGAGCTAGAATTCTTCAAAGCCTTCACCCTTCTAGTTTATTTGCTTGCTTGCACATATGGAAATGTATGTATGCAATTGTATTTGTACATTTGCAGATATCTGACAGGCTGCTTTTCCATATTGCACAAAAACACAGCCACAGCCAAAAGAATCTGAAGCCTGACTTCTGTTATGAAGCACAGCTGTGAAGCACAGACCTGGAAATCCAGCAGTTCTACTGCTGCAGGACCTCATGCAGACCTCTTTTTTTGCCCTTGTAAAGGGAGCAAGGAGAGGTGAAGGCAGTTGCTGTTTCTTCTGGCAAATCAGAGGGATTGCTGAACCATACCACCATATACTTGTTGGTATTGCTTTGTTTCTTGCCGTTCAGAAAGCCTACAGGAAGACTGGAGTCTGGTGGAGAGCAGGGCTGCTCTAACATTCACTTACTCCCATCCACTTATTCTTCTTGCACAGGGAATCACAGAATCATAGAATAGCTTGAGTTGGTATGGCCCTTCAAGATCATATAGTTCCAACATCCCTGCCACAGGCAGGGTTGCCAGTCACTAGTACCAGCCCAGGGCCCCATCAAACCTAGCCTTGAACACCTCCAGGGATAGGGCATCCACAGCTTCTCTGGGCACCATGTGCCTCACCACCCTCTGAGTAAAGAATTTCCACCTAACATCTAACATAAATGCACCCTCTTACAGCTTAAAAACTACAAAAAAGAGCAGGGAATTTAAGGAAAACCAAGATAGAATGAATATGGAGTATTAAAAAAGGTCAAAAATAATGAAGATTTAATTGCCTTTACGTGTTTTTAATTACAATACAGGATAAATATAAATTGTAAGTAAAATGATTTTAGCATATAGCCTAGTTTCGCAGCAGGGTCTGTCCAAACAGCTCAGTATCCTGGTGGGAAATTGTCTAGAGAGACTGGAGGGGAGGCAGTACTGTGGTTCCCACTGCACAGCTCGGTGAAAACTGCCCTCTCCCATCCTGTCTTTGCCTCTTGCCCTCTACAGTTCTGTGGATAAAGTTCCCTAATTTAAAAGAAGGATATTTAATTATAGCTGGATATTTTAAGTTCAGGATAGTTGAAGGAAACATTTTAAAAGATAAAACAATGCCCTGATTTGTTGGTTTTTTTGTTGTTTTTTTTTTTTTTTTTTTTTTTTAAATATATATGGGAACTCTACTGCTTTGCTCTTATTTACTCTTACTTTAATTTAAAGTGACATCTGTGTCTAAAATAAGCAAGCAAAAAAGAATCTGCATGTACTACCAAATACTGAAAAAACAGATGAGATGTTCATTAATAAAACCTTTTTACAGTGCTGTCAGCTGTACCAGATCTTGTAGCTGCCTGGGACTCAAGAGACTCCATTTTGCTTGCATCTACACAAACTTCCCTTTTGCCAGTGGAAGATGTGGAGATGGGAGTTGTAATACTGGCTTATTTTTTTAATTGCTTGGAAACCAATGAAAAATGATGAAAAGCAGGCAAGAGCAGAAATATCATTTAAGAAGGGCCCAGGATTTTTCTTGTTTCCTTCTTTCTTCTTCCTTCTCTTTCACACCACTCTCACTATTGATATGAGGTTAATAAAGAGGATTATTCACTATAAATCCCAAGTTACAGGAATAAATCAACAGCTGCAAGGCATATGATAAAACCACATCCCCTCAAGCATTACCCTTGAGACACATGAGTGTTTCTGGCCAGAGGTCCACTGCACGCAACCCATTGCTCACCATTCCCAAGTGTGCTGAGCTGCCTTCAGACCACTACAGGCAGTAAACACTGACAGAGTTTGCAGAGTGTCCTGGCAGGTCTTCCAGACTTGCTCACAGGAAATACATTTGAAACTGAGGCTGACAGAGAAAAACGCTGTGCTCTGTGGTGTGCTATGGGTTAGGATTGGTGATGATGGATGTAGAATGTGTGGGATGGGAAGGACACAAACAAATGCTCTCCATGGAAAGCTCTCACAGTGGCAAAGTGAAGTTCACTTGAATCTGTATGGCCCCACTCCACAAATCCCAAAATATCTGTCCTTCACATAGGTAGTGAAACTTGCAAAAGGGATGGGATTTCCTTTCAGCAGAGACTGAATTTCATCATTTTGATTTCAGAATCTGTCACTAGAATTGCTATTATCAGGAAATGTTTGTAGTATTGTATGGACAACAAGTAGAAATTACCTAGAAAAGTTCACCTCCTTCTTCTTTTCTTTTTCTTTTCTAGTGAAATCATTTTGAGCACGTGGCTGCATAAAACTTTTCTCGATCATTTCAATAGCACTCCACAAAAGACATTACTCTTTCGAAATCCGCAGAACTGTTTGCAGGTTTGGATACTGGTTAATGAGTATGATGATTTAACCTCGATCTTTTAACTTTCAAAGCAGCAGAAACGTGTGGCTTTCAGGAGTTACACACTGGAATTGTGACAGACTATTTCACAAGTCTCGTTATATAGTTGCTAATGCAGAATCATAAAACTATTCTAAGAACTCATTTGGATAGCGTTATACTTTCCCTTTCTCTCACCTCTCCTATAAATCCATCAGAAGCAGGGACATCAGTGTTATGAGGCAAGGAGGAATATTTATCACCTTCATTCTTTCAACAAGCTCTGGACATCATATTTTTTCTAATAAAATAAAAGTAAAAATGTGTAAGTCCCAAGACAAAGAATGATGGAAATAGTGCAGAAGCCCAAAGATACGTCATTGAAGGGTGATATCTGCAGAATGCTGTGCCAGGTAAGGTGGCAAGGACTTAAGATCTCAGGATTTAAACCAGCATTTTATCCAGAATTAATTTCCTTTAATCACATTCTAAGCAACTGCAAGGCTATTTCTGTACAGCTGACAGGCCTTCTTAGCCAATCTGCAAAATGTTTCTTGTATTAAAAGAGTGAAAGTAGGCAGCTTTACTCACTAAAAACACAGTAAAGAACTAAAAAATACCTGTAGATAAGGAATTATTTTGTCAGAAAAGTTATGGTTTTAACATCAAAAGTTGGACTGAATAAAAATTCTAATTAAAATAATACGATGGAAAAATGCACTGTCATTATACTAAGAAGTACTTTCACAAATACAGTTTTCAAAGAAATTTACTTAATTGTGGGTTGTCAGTTTTAGATATAGTATTAAATAGTAGCTTAATGGAAGAGCTGCTTTTTTGAAAATTGAAAAAATTCCTATATTTCAGGGATTTGGAGGAAAAATTCCTACAGGGCTGACTTCTGAGCTTAAAGAGGTTGAATTCTCAGGTGCTTTGTTCCACCAGTAACAGTGGGGATATCTCTGCAGGGAAAGTGCCTTCATCTGATCTGTACATAAAGCCAACAAATATCAGCATCTGGGCTAGCTGTCTAGACCACTGTCAGTAACAGCAGGAAGAAACTGGCACTCCTATAGGGCAATTCAATATCTTAGACTTCTACTTTAGGAGGAGAGGAATTATCCCATAAGGCTGCTACCTTCTCAGTAGGGCTAATCTGGACAAGGAGTTCAGAGCGAAAGTACCTCAAATTAGAGGAGATGAATTCTACCATAAACATCTGCTTCCAACATCCCTTTAGTACAGGAAGCTCAAGATAAATTCTTCTTAAAGAGGGCGTTTGCAGCAGGCAAGGAGTCCAATGTAAAGCGTTTATGTACTGATGTTATTCTCGAAGAGACAGAAAATTACACAGGCCAAAGATTAGCTGAGTTCATCAGATACTTCTCCATACTGTGCTATTCCTAACAAACATCTCACAAAACTTCTTTCCAGGTCTTCTGGGACTACAGACTTCATTATAGGCTGATTTAGCTGTTAAATAAAGATAGGAGGCATCTGTGATTCTAAGTAAATATATGTTTTGGCTCAGACGCACCAGACCAAGTGCTGGGATGTTGAAAAGCAGCACGTCATTGCCTTCTGAATCTGGCAGGTGTCACTCTTGGAAGAAACTACAAGAAAAACGGAGAGCCTGCTGCCTTTGACAGGCAGAGGTTCAAAGGTGCTTCAGAGCTGCCTCTTGGGTTCAGCTCACAGGAGGTGACAGACAGCAAAGTGCAGCCTGGAGATGAGAAAGGCCTCCCTTGGGGAAAGCCTTCTGAGAGAGCCTTATCAGCCCAGAGCATGGCTCTCCTCTATCCCGTCAGCCCACAGACTACTTGTCAGTCCCATTGCTTATTATTCTACAGAACTTTCTTGCCAAAAATAACCACGAAAGGGTCAGAAGCTAAGCCAAAGGTCAATCTATGCATGGATAACATTTACTTGTTCACAAAGTTTTCAAAAACACGCACATTACCAGCAGGGTTCCAAAAGCAGACCTTCAGTGTATGGAAAATAAAATCCACTTTTTCAAATAAAAAATAAACACAAGATATTCCATTGCTTAATTTAACTAACCAGCATTTCAGATTCTTCCCTTCGCATTTCATAAATGTGTAGGTTAAATTTAGAATAAGGGTGACAGACAAATCAGGCTGGAGAAAAGGGACATACTGCATCACAGCCTCAACTTTGCCTCATATAGCTTCAGCCAGCAGGGATCAGCCAGCGCATTCATTGTGAGCAACCATGGGATAGAGGCAGGCAGCACTGAATTTTGTACCCCTGCAGTTCTCTGCACAGTGATGAGGGATGTTGAGCTGCTCTAGGAAGTTCTCATAGAGTGATGGCATCTCCTTAATCTCTCCCCAATAAAGCCATGCCTGTGAACACAATCGAAGACCCTGGATCTTCCTAAAACTCAGCTAAGGTACAAGAGATGAGTATAGTGTAAATCCTCTGTTGTAGCTTTTATTATTGCAACACACTCTTCCAGCAGAAGAAAAGCAACAGAGGAAACACTAAAGCTGCTGATTTTTAAACAATCTGCATTGGAAGAGAAAATTCTTTTCAAGCATTGCAGTTGGTTTCTACCAGAATGGCTATTTGGTAGATGGATGCACTTACTGAACTGGACCACCCAAGAGCTTGTGATAGATGGTAGAAGAAAAGCCAAAAGCCGAAGCTGTAATTTTCTCTGTGCTGAGCATAGATCTCCATACAGCAGAGGTAGCACATTTCTGAAGAACAGAGATTTCCCCAGTGGGCTGCAGAGCTCCCTCTGGTTGCTGCAGTGGTCGCACTCCAAGGGACTGCAAATGGAGAGCTAAACTATGAAGACTAAGAAGATGAGAGTTTCCACACTGTTGTACAAGAAAGGACCTAGTTTAATTACACTTTATTCCATCTCACTGGTTGGAAGATGAAACTAATATTTCTGATAACACATCTTTGAGTGGTGACACTCTTTACCCAATGGAGTCTAGAGCACTGTCCATCACAAAATTACAGAATAGAAAAATTTGAGATGTGAGCCTCAATACAGAATATTACTTATATTTCAACAGAAAAAAAAATAAATAAATAAAGCAGAAAAAAAGACAGTGATACTTTAAAAACCACTGTATCTATTTATAATGTTCATCCTATTGTGGATAGGATTCCAGCCAAATCATTATTCATAGCAACTCTTGTTGACACAGAGAAGTAACATCAGCAAAGTACAGTGCCATACTCCAAATGACACTTCAGTTTTATGAACTATGTCCCTGTCCATTTCTTAGTCCTTTAAAACAATTTTTAAATATTTAACCAGCAGACATCCCTGAAAATAGCTAGGAAATATTTGCAGATGTAGACAATGTATTTGTCTATGCTTAAAAGCCATCATAAGCAATCAGATCAATTGGTAATTTTTAATAATTACATTAAGTGAAGAAACAAAGTTATTTTAGAGCATGGCAGTTTTAACAACATAGATTAAGAAAAATGCAATATCTAAGAAGAAGTTATGCAAATAATTTGTCATTAAATCACTTGTCAGAAGCAATGAAAGATAAAAAATTTCCTTCCTTAATTGTCACATATTACCACAATCAACTTTAAAGTGCTTCTGTTTTGCTTAATATAATGTTTTGAATTAAATGGCATGCACACAAGCACACTAATTCCAACATGAAAATTATTTCTGGCCTTTCTCTGTATGCAAATTAATACATAATTTCTGTGGAAACATTTGAAGCATTTGAAGAATAGCAGGACATATTTTACTCTTATCCAAAACATTTTATAAGTCATATGTCAATGCTCAAAATCACTCCTAAAGTAGGAGGGGGAAATTCTTCCAGTAGCAGTATGGTGATGGATGAAAAACTTCTGTGCTAAAGGGAAAAGGAAATATTCCTAATATGAACAAAGGCATCCGAGGACAAGGGCAGGAGAGAGCAGTGGGCTGTTCGTTGTTGCACATTTCCTAGAAGTCAGAATCCATAAACAAGTGATATCTACTTATAACCATTAACACAGAAAGTGCAAAGTTGGAAAGAGCGGAAGAACTCTTTGGTATTCAGATACAGTTCAGAAACAGTTCATCTGATATTTGGTAAATACAAGCAATTGTGAATATTGTGCTCAGAACAAATACCTTCACTAGAGTGATGGAGTGCCATCACTAGAGAATCACTATTCTGTACATTTCTGGTTCAACCTTGCCATCCCCAATATCACCAGCTCATCCCAGCTCAAAGCAGGACTAGCCTCAACATTAGATCTGGCTTCAAGGTGAGAGAACATGTTCAGGGCCATGCCTGCTCAGGGTGTGAATGTTTCCAAGGATGTAGATTCCCCTCTCTCACAAGGCAAACAGTTCTAATGTAAACTACAATTATCTTGAGTTGCATGTGTGTGCACAGCTCAATAACAGAGAAAATGCCATGCTTTTGTTGGAGTGGAACAGTGCTGTAGTTGTAACTACAGACAGAGAGAAGCTCAGGTACTGGGACATCCTGGCAAGCAGCTGTAGGAAGCTGAACTGACAGCTGTGCCTTACCTTGGCAATCAATGTCTCGAGGTTTATCCAGTCTTTCCAAACCATGCTGCATGTTCCAGATGTGTCTTCTGCTAGGAGACCTGGGAAAAGTAAATGTCTATCAGATGACCCAAGTTAACTCAATGGACAGAAATCTTCTTTTAATTAAAGTAATGCTGATATGCAAATTAGCAAACTGCTTAACAGAAGAAATTCCAAATAAAGCTTATTCAGTTTGAGCATACAAATTATTTCATATTATACAGAACGCTGTTGTTAAACAAAGGGACAATTCTCTGCAGTACCTCTAAACTGGCAGGCACTTCCTGCTATGGGTACAACAGACTAGCTATTTTACGACCTCCTGAGCTGAAAACCAGCAAGGTTAATCTGAAGAGCAAATGGGAAGATTTATAAAGACAAGGCAAATAAAAACCTTCCTTAGAAGAGTAGGAAAAGAAATACAACAAGAGGCAAGATTATTTCAACTCAAATTATATTTTTTACTTCATTAGCGAACAATGTGTAAATTAAGGACATTTATGTCGGAAAATTATTTAGAATATTGCTTTCAAATGGGCCTATAGATAAGGGGAAAGCTTATCTGATTGAGATAGCAGAGATGAAAGCACTAGAATCATTCATGAATACCATTACATTTAATTAAATTAAGACTGTGAACAAATATGCCAGGAAGAATGCAAAAATTCTGACTTCTGTCCTAGTGATTTTCTTAGGGGCTTTCCTCTAATGCAATATTTGTGCGTCTCTTCCATTGGCTGGATTTTTCCAAAGTAAAGTTTTCTGGTGACTCTGTCCCCTAATCTTTGCTATAAAAGAAATAATCAGCTCATGAACAACCAATAAAAGTGATAAAGTGGCAACGTTTATTTTTGTGCTTGATTTTAGAGGGTTACAGAAAATATTTAACCTTGAGAGAGGCGGTGGGAGGATGGAGGAGGATGAGATTTTTCTGCTTTAGAATGAAACAATTTATAGTTCCTCCCTGTTCCACTGTCAATCACCTTTTATTCCTCCATTTAAGGGTTACATGTCACTAGTTGAGAAACATCTCCTGTGTAATGTTGTTAATATGTAAACCTCCTGTGGGTACATATTGCTTCAGAAATGTTAAAAATAGGAAAAGCTGTTCAGATTATACACTCAAATTCCAGTCCAGCCAAGGTCATTACAATCTATCCAGCAACTACTGCACAGACCTCAACAGAACTGGTGCTGCATTTAAGACTAAGACCGTACTACAGGCAGATATCACTGTCTAATTAATTGCCTTTTAAGATGAAGAAAACATCATGTCTCTCAGAAGCTGTTTCAGGGACTCGTTACTCTCAGCAATAATATTATCTGCATTTCTTCACTTCTTGATCTTTTGCTTATTATGCAATTGAGGAAGGGGGAGAAACATTTTATTTGAGCCAATGGTTACACAAATGATTCTGAAATCATTGGCAAAATTCTATCTAAATTTTCTGCACACTGCAGAGGGTGAATCATAGACTGTAAGCCTCCTATTAGCTTTTACTTTCAAGATAACACCTACCGTCTGACAGAGTGATCCAATACTCTGCTCTTCCCAAGACATAATTTATATCATGAAGCATGAGGATTTCTCAAACTGGTATTAATTTGTTTTTAGTATGATGCTATCATTATTCATATCAACTTCATTAATAAGTCAAAACTTGGGGTGTGGTATCTGATAGCACTGAAGTTCTGAGACAGCTGTAAGGGCTGTGGGGAATAAAACAGCCCATCAACTCCAAACTTTTTCCATTAGATAACCAGAACAGTATGTGCACATTTGCTTTCTTTGTCAAAAACCATAACATGACGACCTTGTTTTCAATTCAGTGCTGATCCAGATGGGAGCACATAGTAAAGAAGAATATGGAAAACTCTTTATGTTTCCTTTCACGAGTATTTAGCTGAATGCTGAAATTCCAGAGATAATGATACAAACATCATCAGATATCCTGAAATTCCTCACATGCAGTTGTTATTTTATTATCTCAAAAACAGAGCAGTACCCCTTCACAGGCTCTCCTAATTCATATTCAGTGAACTTCTGTTTAAATTAAGAAGAGTTAATATTCCCTGATGTTCAAATTTATCTTGAATATAACTCTTGAATGAGCAACCTATGAAGCTATCTATATAAAATGTCAGAAAGACACTCGGAATCTCTACCTTTCAGCAACTGCACACACTTATTTCTCCTACCCCATGGCTGACAACACATTCTGTGTGACACCTTCCAAAAAGCAAAGCCAGCCAGTGACACAAAAAAGATCTCTTCCACTCTGGGGGAGCGCAGGAGGTAGAAGAGGTGAAGCTTCTCTCTGAAATGTTTTTTATTACAAATGGCCATAATGAGGTAACAGAAGTTTCTTTGGGATGTGTGCAAACTGATAAGGACCACTCTAAATATTTCATAATGTTTAATTTACAAGGTATTTTCATGGAAAGTGATCATAGTTAAGCATTTTCCCCTGCAATTTTGTCAACAGTTCAGGGTACAGCCAGATTAAGTTGATGTGTAATTCAGTTCATGCTCACACAGCAACTTTTTGCCTTCAAAATGTGTTCTCTCTCTCATTGACTGTTTTAGGGCAGTACTCTGGAACATTCTCATTGTTATTCTTTGCCAGGAAGCACAGGCTTTAGTTAAAGTTGATTTATTCTTCTACCTTTGCTCTGCTTCTGTAGATCATTTTCCTGTGTTCTGTGCTCCTGATAGGAAAACTGCTTGTTTGATCCTGAAAGGCGCAGGGGGACAATGAAACTAGGCCAGCATGGACCCTGCACACAGCCAATCATGCAAAGGCAGTCAGCACATTTAAAGAGGGGGTTTGGTCGATGTTACTGTATATGGGTTAGGAAATTAGAGAAGTGGAAATGTGTAGAATTAGACTTGGATTTGATTTTTGCCAGCATCCAGTATTTAAATAAAGAATGTTTCTTTTAGATTCAGCACCTGAGCTCAAGTGAGCTAGTACTTCACAACATTACTCTTGTCTTGTGTCCCCTTGAGGTCTAAAAGAAACAGGTTTGTGACTCTAAGCAAGGTAGAGGAGACCACTTCTAAAACAGAAGGAGCAGGAGTCCACTCTTTTGCCCCTTCACACTTCCACTGAACAGAAGGCGCAGCTCGGTGCATCACACAGACCATTCAAAGTCATGGAATCTTCTATACTTCATCCGACATGAGGAAATCGCGCTGAAAAATGGCCTAGAAATGCGGTAAAAGGCATGTTGGAAGTCACCACTTTGATGATGTAGGAAAGATTACTGGTGGTGCCTTGAGCATGTAATTGGGAAAACTACATTTATTAGTACTTTTGTAAAGAGCCAGTAAACAGCAAGGTTTTCATCTGCATTCCAAAGCATGTTTAGCACAAGCAGCTCTTAAATGTCAGATTATGGTCCATATTCCTGACTTGTTATAAAATTTACAGTGAAAACAGATGCATAAATACTGCCTATCTTTGCAGTACTAGTTTTCTGTTCTTGCTTTTTAATTAAAGTTCATAAACGACTTTTAGCTTATCATAAATCCAATAAGAATTGCTAGTTCTGGTTTTCCTTAGAAAACATACTGTAACTGCAATTTGCAATTTTTATGCATTTCCATGACTACAGCCAAAGCAGTGCTAGGGCTCCTTAAAGATAAGTTGATTCTGACAGCAGAAAATCCCTTCCCAGCCACCAATGGAGGACTGAGCTCCAAACATTCAGAAAACTCTTCATTAGGAAGAAAAATGCCAGATGCTTTCTCAAGAGCAGCATTTGAGTATTTACTGCTCGTGACATTGGATATTTATGATTTTTGAAAGATATGTGGAAAATACTAGTTTCTAGCCTGAGCAAGTTTCCATGTTAACTGAGATGCTTCCTGCTTTATATTTTGGTCACTTACTCAACTTTAAATAGAGGATGGTTTCATAAATCACTGACTTAGGCTTGAAGCACTGAAAAACATGACATGCCAAGGAAACTGTTTTCTAGAGATACAAAACTGACGGAAGAAGTGTTGAAAGAAACCAATTAATGAACCGAGAGTAGTATTTGGTACTGCATGTTCACAGGTTGTCAATGAGCTGCTGGATCATCAAGGAAAGGCTTACCCAAGGCACAGGGCAGCATATGGCCCCAGCTGTTCTGCAGCACACAGCCCTGCAAGTTCCTGGCCTTACAGCTCCAGCTCTGATTTCTCTGAAAGCAGCGAATAAAAAAAAGAGAAACCAGTATGATCCTAAAATATTTAACTCTTTCTTGCCTTAACTCTCTGATTTATTTTAATTGCAAATGATCTAGTGTTAGGAGGAAAGAACCCACATCAGTAAGTGTTCTAGCACTAGATAAGGTGTTGGGATTTTGCCAAGGCAGAATGGAAGTAAAGCAAAGAAATACTATTTAAAAATCATTTATGAACACTACAAATGTAAATAACAGTGCGCTAGACTCAGAGTGGAAAAAGCACTCATCATTATTTAAAAAATAGGAATTAGAAGGGCTATTAATTTGCTGTGAAATCTATAAGTTTGATGTTTGTCATTGGTGATATTTCTTTATCTGGTTTCTTTTGCATCTTCCTTTACTACAGCTTATTTATATCAGTGCAGCTAGTCTCAAGGCTTTAAGCATTTTTCAGCTGGATATTATTACTAATTTATTATTGGAAAAAGATATCTGAAATTTCCAAAGACACCTCTATAGTGAAATGACAACTGGCAATAAATATAATGAAAACAAAAAAAAATTCTAACCTTACAAAGTGCAGCTTTGCTTTGCAAATCTGGATGTATTTTTAAATTATGCTCAAGTTTCGTAGAAGATTTAGAATCATAGAATCATGGAATCTTAGAATCACCGAGGTTGGAAAAGACCTACAAGATCATCCCGTCCAACCATCCGCCCATCACCAACAGTTCTCACCAAACCACGTCCCTCAACACAAAATCCAACCGTTCCTTGAACGCCTCCAGGGTCGGTGACTCCGCCACCTCCCTGGGCAGCCCATTGCAGCGCCTGACCACTCTTTCAGAAAAGTGGAATTTCCTAATGTCCAGCCTAAACCTCCTCTGGCACAGTTTGAAGCCATTCCCTCTGGTCCTATCATCAGTTACTTGAGAGAAGAGGCCGACCCCCAGCTCTGTACAGCCTCCCTTCAGGCAGTTATAGAGAGCAGTGAGGTCTCCCCTGAGCCTCCTCTTCTCCAGACTGAACAATCCCAGCTCCTTCAGCCGCTCCTCATAAGGCTGGCTGTGCTCCAGACCCCTCACCAGTTTTGTTGCCCTTCTTTGAACCTGCACCAGGGCTTCAGTGTCTTTTTTGAAGTGAGGGGCCAAAACTGGACACAGCACTTGAGGTGAATAATATTAATTTATTAATAATTATTTATTAATAATATTATTGTATATTTTCTAGAATACACTAATATTAATACAATCACTATATTGATATCAATATTATCCATTAATATTATATTATATGCATATATATTAATAATATAGTTTGAAATATTAATGTGTTATTAAAATTAACAAGCTACAGCAATATTTTTCTCCTCAGTAATTGCTGTTAACAGCACCAGAGCATAGCATAGCTAAGGCTCAGATGACACTCACATATGAAATCCTCAGGGTGTTTAATCTTATGAAATCATTACATTTGGATTGATTTTTTTTCTGCAAATATTCCACCAAAATTGACTTTTAAACCATTTTGAGGCTTGCACACTTTAGCAGACTTTTAGTTCTGATAGGTTTTGTCATTTTCACTTGTTATTTCTCAACAAGGAAAACAAAATAAGAACAATGACTGAGCTAGCACAGCTTTATACTGAAGTTTTTATGAGTATAGATTGAAGGATCAAGAGTAAAGATTTTTGCAAAACTGTTCTCTTGGCTGGAATTTTGTTATGGACTAAATCTTATGCAATCCCCCTCCTGCCCCTTTGGCAAAGTTAATGATGAAAGTTGTGCATTCACTTCTGCAGAAAGAAAGCTTACAAAGATCAGGAGCCCTCAGCCTGGCAAAGCTCAAGGACTGTGCTACATGGAGTTGGTCACCATGAGTGGCATGGATGGAGCACGGAGTGATCACGTACTGGATCCTCCAAAACAAGAATGGGGAAGTGTCTAGAAAAATTAGCAGAGAAAAAATTCAAAATAATTGTACTTCCTCATACTTTGAGCTGGAATTCCTTACCATTGGATACTGCAGATAGTAGAAGTTTGCATGACTTGAGATTTAATTGAAAATCTCCTGGGAGAAAATCAAATAAAGACAGCATCAATTGTCAACATCGGTTACTTTTCTCACTCTTTTTCTCCAGGAGCAATCCCACAGCAAAATTAGGTATAAACTTTATTTTCTTTATCTAAGCTGTAGATATTCAGCTTTTACATCAGGATAGAGGAGTGCGTTTTCTGTGCCTTTCCAGTGGAAGGGCCTTAAGGTAAACACAACATGAAGGCTGTTGCAGAATTGCATGGGGAATTGGATCCTCCTTTTCTCTTTAGAAGACTGAAGATTAAGGAAGTCATGTTTGCTCCAGGAATCCAAACAAAACCTCCTCTGGACAGAATCCTACCCTGTGTTTGCTCAGCATCAGACAGAGCATAAAGGATTGCCACAAGAACCCATGGGAACACGATCTGGCTGCAGAGAAGGGGCTTTGAAGCACTGAGATGCTCCCTGGGGGAAATGGGCAGATTCAACAGACATAGGAAATGTATTTAACAAGTTAAAAATAAGGAAGTGTAAGTGATGACAGAATCAAAACCCATTGGGCAGCAAAGCAGAATTCATGTTATTAAGGACATGTATTTCAGCTGCACTGTAGAAACCATATATAGGAAATAACATATATAGGAAATAACAGTTACACTTGATAGCTTTTGTAAGCGTATGAAAATATCATTCGTTACCAGACATATTTTGAAGATGAACTTTGATTTCATTTCTTCAAAGTGCCTGAATGCTTCATGGGTGTTTTTCAGCCTCCTTCTGTTTGTTCTCCCACCCTGCCCAGCACCCCACAGCCAGACTCAGACAGTGAATGCTGGGAGTCCCCCAGCTTGGCAGCAGGCTCTCTCTTAGAAAGCTGGCTTAACAGCTGTCCTGTCTCCTTATTCCACCTCCTTTCTGCTCCATCCTGTGATGTTTAAAAGGCAACTAAAAATAATACAGCTGGATTTTGGATGTTATTGACACAACCAGTTCTCTGCTCCCTTGGAATAATGATGTATGTTTCTGCCTTGACTATGGTGCCAAATCTGGTTATTTTATTGCAGGTTGCATGCTACGTGCTCAAGGCCCCTGTTGTGTAGTTGTGTGAAAATAAAGTTTCTAGGCTACATGTTTGCGGTGAAAAGTTTGAAAATACAAGGAGCCTTACAACCTATGTCTCCAAAAAAGGCAAGGAAAACAACCAAACAAACAAATCCACAGTTTTCTTTTTTCTTCTCTGCTTTTAAATTCACTACATGATTATTTTTTTTTTTTTAAGACTCTGAACTCACTTTTGCAGTGCATGAGTTGGCACTGCTAATGTAAATACTCAGTAAGTAGCACAAGTTTCCCTTTATCTTGGGGTCCACATGGTCATTCAGCTACAAGAGGTATTTCCAGTGTGAAAAGAACCTTCATGTATTATATCACTCACTAGATATTCTATCAGTACTGTAGGCTCTCAGATAACAAGATCAATCTTTGCATGTTTTTAGGTTGAGCCACTATATTGCAATAACAAACTTAAGTTGAAAAAAGCCTAAAGATCCAGCATGGCTAAGTCTTTTCTGATTCCTTCAACTTTAAATACTGATGTATTGCCGCTTGTTTTATACTTTGCATGTTATAATGCATTAATAAGGAGAGAAATTGCAATTCACATTACCATCTCTCTGGTTTGTGAATGCTGCACAGACTGGGAATCTAGCAGTTTCCAAAATTGAATCTGTTCTGTTGCATTTGATCATCAGTTCCGTGGCACATGACCACCATTCCTGTATCACTGAACTTTGTGCTTAAACAGCCAGAGATGGAAGTACATCGAGCACTTGTCAGTACACTGAGCCCTCCCACTCAGGGACTCTGAACCATACACCCTAATGGTAACTGAGAAGCTATTAGGACGCACCTGAACGACATGAAAAATTACTGCTCCAGCCTGCTTCCATGCTAGTTATATGCTTGTGATATCACAGAAGTCTACACAAAAGTCAAACTAGCCACAGTTCAAGTTACAACATCCAAGCAGCCTAATGCAACATAAAGGAGCACGCTTGAAGACGCTTGGCTAAATGCATTTGTTCCTAGCAAGTTCCACACAGCATCTAGGACATATATCACCTTGCTGTGCATCCTACGCATACCCAGGACTTGTTCGTGACTTTGCACATTAGAATGACAGACTTTTTTATCTACTGCCTTAATTAGACTGTCTTTACTAATTACTGAGTATTTACTATTTCTCCTTAATATATAAATAAATACGTCTGTAATACAGGCCTTCCTATAAGAGCAATTATAGTTTAGAAATGTAAGGGTGGCTCCTGCAACATGACTGACTGACAACAGAAAACAAGCATGGTTAAAAATGTACTGACTCAGATTTATCAAACTAATGTTGCTTCTCCCAAACTATACAATCAGTTCATTGTCTGGGCACCCTCCACAAGAAATGGGGGGGACACACCATAAAGGAATCTCAACTGCTCCAGGTGTGGAGGGAGTGACTCTCACCCTGGGGCCTCATCTCCAAGTGTGACTGCAGGGGATCCAAGATAAAGCCCATGGATTCCATGTGGGTTATGCCAGCCACATTGAGAGCTCATTCTGACTTCAGTTTGACTCTTCGCTCATTACTTCAAAACAAAGGATTGTTTTTATAGCAATGTTAAGTTCTTACACACACCAAAACAAAAAACAGATATTTTAAATATTAGAAATATGAATCCTATCCATTGCATCTGAGACAACAGCACTTCATACTGTAATTGAAATCACTGCACTTCCACAGATTTGAATTATGGGCTGCAACTGAAAACTGCTAAAAAGGTTCCTTCTTATTCACAAGAGCAATAATGCTTAATCCTTCTGTATCCCAGACATTCCCCTCCTTCAAGTGTCTTTCATTAAGGTTCCAGCCAGCACGGTCCCAATGGAGGTCTTGGCATGAAGATGAGAAGGCAGGACAAGCTGTTTCAGATCTGGGCACTAATATCTCTTGGACAGCACTGCAACATGCTCATATAGATGCACTCATACAATAGAGGTAAGATTTAGGACCATTTCAGAATAAAGGCATAGACAGAGAATTAAGTTTACACAGGTGTATTTAACTTAAATGTGAGTAGGCAGCTTCCCAAGAGGAAGATTCTTTATTTTATTATTTCAAGGCACTTACGTATCATTATATTATACTACATTATATTATATACTATTATATTATTCTATTATAGTATAGTATACTACACTATACTATTATTATTTGTACTATGTATGTAAATGAACAGTAGGGCTTCAGCTCTTGATCTTCACTGTCAGCAATTTATTCTCTTGCTCCCCTGAATTTATAAAAAGCAAAATGTGCACTCATCTAAATGTTAAAAAAGCACACTATTATCTGTCCTGGTTGTTGTTGTTGTTTTTAAATTGTAACACTAAATCAAAAGAAAAATGTGACTCTTTCTATATTAACTCTATTTACAAGGCACTAGTTAATTCTAAGACAAGATATGATTGCCAAAAAGTAAAATGATAGGAAGGGTCTTCTGCACAGTGTGGCATCACAGCACTCAGCAGTTTCAAAGTAACTGACTTCAAGAAGTCAATTTATGTTGTTGTTAAACAGAGCTTTTTTCTGCATTACAAGAGGTGGGACAAACTAATAGACATACTCAAGACAGGTTCTTCAATTCTTTTCTCATTTGCAGAAGTACTTGTCTCTCTGCTGTATGTCAGTGCCAGTAAAACATTCCACTCACTTCTAAGCGTCCTCTACTCTACTCTCCCTCCCATCCTCCCTATGTCCAGCTGTCACTCAGTTCAAATGACATTGCTGTTATTCTAGTTGTCAAGGTTTTAGAAGGGCAATACCAAAAAAGGTATTAGAATTGGAAAATATGTTATGTGTTCTTGGAACTGCCTATAATTGGTGACTTCATAACTTTAAATATAAACACCGAAACTTAAGAATTTTTCTGAAGGAATAGTACGATATCATGCACATTTTGTTATTCGTGCTTATTTAGTGTCATTCAAGAATATTGCTTATTTGTTTGGTTTTTTTTTTCTTAGAATTTGCTTATTGGAAGTTGACAATGCTGGGCAGTTCTCAAGGGAGCAGAGCCCTGTCCCAGCCCCTCATGCTGTCCAGCCCTACCTCAGGGCAGCTCTGACAGCATTCCGCAACTTCCATTCGCAGTTTCTACGCCCATCTTTCCCCACCTGCTCTTCCTAAGCCTTCTCACTCACTCACTTAGATGTTGTCCAGGCCTACAAAAGAGGTCTGCACTAGGGGCACAGCTGGCTTCTGCAGAAGGAATGCCATGCACGGTGAGACCAAAGGTCCCTTGCACTTGGCATCTCAGCAATGGATGCTTAGGAAAGGACTGTCAGCAGGATGGACATGTGGAGACTCTTCCCAGTCACAGGAGCAATACTGCATGTCTCATGAATATAATGTTCCCTCAAAAAACAAAACAACAACAAGAACAAAAATAGAGGCTGCTTTTAGACAATAGATACAATGTACACGGGCAAAATAAAATTGTAATTGATTTGTCTCCCTAATTCCTGTCTGTGGTCTTATATTTTTGAAGTTGTAATTTCATTTCCCATTCCTGATCTAGGCTTTTCCTTTTGATTAAAATTACCTCTGGTAAAAACATCAGTACAACAGGCCAAGCAGCCACTGTCAACTGCTCTGAATCCTGCAGTTGGAAGCAGAGTTGCTTTTATTAGTGCAATTAACTTCTGTAGCTTAAAAGAACATGCACCCTTGCAGACCTACACTATGCAGCTGGCGATTAAATTCCAGAAAATTCATTTCATTAAGACATTTTGTTCTTTTCCAGTTCTCCTGGGATGGTGACGTGATCATCCAAAAATTGTTGATATGCACTATTTTGTCATTAAAAGGACCTGAGAAAGCTTCTAACACAGAGACATGAATTATGTCTTTTTATCAGACTACAACAGACATCCTAAAAATAGCTGAGAAAAAACAACAGCGTCTTAAAAGCCAAAAAAGTATAGTAAACAGTAGATTAAACAAGAGGAGGAGTGAGAACAACACACGCCAAGAAAAAAAAAAGCAAATCCAACAAATAAACTCCCCTAACAACAAAAAACCTACACAAAGGAAAAAGAGTTACAGAGTGTCACTGGAGACAGTTCTGAGGGCTGGTGAAGTAAAAACACGCAATAACACTGACAGAACAACATCCTCAGCCAGCTGTGGGGTGGCTGAGGGGAAAGGAAGATCTGGCTGGGGAGACCAAGTATCCTTATGCACAGATGGGTGCAGAGACACCATTTAAAGCCAGCGCCCTCAATTTACTTGCTGCAGTTCATGTACTTGTAGGCATCAGATTTGCAATTAATGTTCAGGATCTTTCTTTGAAGGCTATGAGATAGGTGATTTTTCCTGGCATTGCCAGACATATCACTACTGTTTCTTGGAATTGTGTTCATTATACATTTCTTCAATGGAATAAATAGGTATGAGCTGGAAGGAAAAGATAGAGTTCATTGATAGGCACTTCTCTATAATGACTAAGGATTAGAATAAGCTCTGTTTCTTTCCTGACTGTCAGATGAAAAAGGAGAGAGGTAACTCTTGAAAGTCAGTTCAAGATTTAGCACAAACAAGTTAAAAATTTTTTCTCAAGGGAAGAGATATTCTTGGATAATCACAAAACAAAATATTCTCATCCTAAACTGTCTATTCTGTATGAAAAATGTGAATTGTATTGTCACTAGAAAAAAACTGCCAAAAAGCAAAATTTTCCAAAGGAAATGAGTTTAGTCAAAAAAAAAAAAAAAAAAAAGCCAGTAATTTTCAATCAGGTTCATCACCAGCATCACACTGACGCTTCAGCTGCAGAATGCTCCCCCATAATACTCCCAGGCTCCCCTCCCATGTGCCAGGCAGCCATCCCACTGCATGCCCTGCTGCAGGACCCCACATGCACTCCACAGGAAGGGGCTGCACTTTTGGCTGCCCAAAGGAACTGGGGAAATTCCAGTTTCCACCCTGCCTGCTGCCAGCAGGGTCACTAAGCATAAAGACTTCCATAAAGCCAATGACTCAAAGGCTATTTGTCATCTACCTTTTGCACCATGTGAGCACCATATTTGAGAGATCTTAAGGTCCTCCTTGTCTATTTTTGCTCATCACATTGTTATCCCGTCCTTTCATCTCTTCCCACTTGCCTACTTTTTTAAAAATAAAGCCCTTGGAATGACCTTTGTTTTCCAAGAGAATTTGCTTGTTTCAGTTTTAAGGCAGTGGGGCTTTTACCTCTCACCAACAGGTAGAAATATTTCTGTTGACTTCTCCAGTCCCTTACACCTTGTTCTATTCATCTTTGCTGAAGGGCATTTCAGTGACAGCTCACACCAGGTCGCCTACCAGTAAAAATTCTCTCCACGCCTCTTAGATAGCGAACACTTAGAGCAGGGACTGACTCACTTTCTTCTGTTGAAGAAGTTTCTTATTCTGCTTCATGCAGTTTAGATTTCAATTTATGTATTTTATAGAGAGACTTATAGCACAAAAACAACTGAACAACTAAAGATTATAATTACAAGTTGTGGTATATTTTCTGATTCCTAATCACATCACATTATCAATCAAATCATATATGTCTAGCTGAAACTCAATAATGTATACTTCTGGAAACTCTCATCTACAGCCAAGTATCAGCCATTGTGGAATGGCTGCTTGGAAAGAGGGAAGAGCAAAGTAACATTTCTACCCACTGGCAAGAAGTACAATAAAAGATACAGTTGCCTCAAAAGCAAAACAAGCAAAAAAATTCCCTTCTGCCCCAAGTTGTGCATAAACCTCAAAACATGTTAGCATCTTACACATGTCAAGAGGGTTATTTATGAAACTATTTGCTTGTTAGTTACTGCAGTACATTCCGTCCCTCTGCTAAGATACTGTAAATTCAAGAATAATGAGTAAAGTCTTACTTTGGAAGAAATACTTATATTTATCAGAAAAAAAAGTTATCAGCTTGCTCCAAGGCAGAGATGGTCTTTCAGTGACTTGCAGCATGTATTTATATGATGCACTCTCTCCTTGTGCTACAGAGACAGGCAGTGTTTATTAGTGCAAAGATTTTAGTTTGACTGAAGCAGATTTTCTTCTGTAGCAGTCTCAAATTTTTCTTCTAGAGTTAAATGTACAGGCTTTGTGCACATGCTTTCTGTTGTGTCAACTTGTGAACAACTAACATCCTCCTGCAGTGAGAGCTGAGTGCTAATAGCATGGTGTTTGCCAGCCTGCCTGTGGCTTCTGTGCCTGAGCAGGGGAAAGCAGAGATCTGCTTGTACAGCTGGCCTTGTCGCTCACTTCTGCTGTTCCAGTTGATGGACCAAAGCTGAAACACCTTACGGACAGTTTTTCATGTAACAGCCACACTCCCACAAGCTGAGAAAAAACAAAAAAGCTCCGTGCTCAAAGTGGTGGCTTTTCAGTGGTCCAGGATGCCAAATTTATTTATGCCAAATTAATTTATGCTAAATTTATGCCTCTCTATAGCAGTATGAGCCAGGTTGTGTGTAGGAGACGATGATAAACATGAATAGCTCCATAAACTGCTCGCATAAATAAACCAGTCAAGCAGATGCTTTCTCTAAACCACACAATATGGTTTGTGGTTGTTTAGGACTGGTGATCTGAAACCGGATGAATTTCTGCAGCCAGCATGAGGCTGAACTCAGTGATTCAATTGTCCACCTGCTCACTAAAACTACAACTATGGAACACAAGATGTTTTTCAAAGAAAGAGAACAGGCTGCCATTTGGGAGAGGCTGCTAAGTGCTCTCCTCTGAAAAAATAAAGCAAACAAGGAACAAAAGACCACCTTTTATGCTACATCTCAAAAATCTCTCTAGGCAAAAAAGAGTCTTGAGTTGATCTTTGAAGCTGATCTCCTTCTCATTTCAGAGGCCAAGACTGGACCCTGGTTTTCCCTATTTTTGTTTTAAATGCTTACCAATAATAAAAAAAAACAAATTGCAAGAAGGTTCAGCAGTCATTTCAGTAGGGCAGTCTCTTAGGTTAGCACGGACCTAGAAGCACTACAAAATTGCAGAATCACGGAATCACAGAACCGCAGGAGCTGTAAGGAACCTCAAGAGATCACTGAGTCCAACCCTGCTAAAGCAGGTACCTACAGTAGGTCACACAGTTAGGCATCCAGCCAGGTCTTCAATGTCTCCATAGAAGGAGACTCCGCAACCTCTCTGAACAACCTGTTCCAGTGCTCTGCCACCATTACTGTAAAGAAGTTCTTCTGCATGTTAGTACAGAACTTCCTATATTCAAGTTGTAGGCCATTAACTCCTTGTCCTATTGCTGCACACCACCAAGAAGAGCCTGGCCTCACCCATCTGGCTCCCACCGCCCTTTAGATATTTTAGATACACATTTATCAGATCCCCTCTCAGCCTTCTTTTCCCCACACTGAACAGACCCAGGTTATTCAATCTTCCCTCATACAGGAGATGCTACAGACCTTTGATCACCACTGTGGCCCTCCACTGGACTCCCTCTAGGAAATGCCTGCCTTTTTTTGAACCGGGGAGCCCAGAACTGAACACAGTATTCTAAATGTGGCCTCACCAGGGCAGAACAGAGTGGGGAGGACAACATCTGTCTTGGACTGCTGGCCACGCTCTTTTAATGCAACCCAGGCCACTGTCCTTCTCGGCCACCAGGACACACTGCTGGCTCATGGCCAACCTGTTGTCCACCAGGATCCCCAGTTGTCTCTCTGCAGAGAGACTCTCCAGTAGGTCATCCCCCAGTCTGTACTGGTACATGTGGTTATTCATCCCTAGGTGCAATACTCTACACTTGCTTTTGTTAGATCTCAATAGGTTTCATAACAAGGATGTTGTAGGAAATGGTGTCAAATGCCTTGCTGAAGTCAAGGTACAGAACATCCACTACTCTTCCCTTATCTACCCAGCCAATTATGACATCACAGAAGGCTATTCAGTTGGTCAAGCATGATTTCCCTTTGGGGAATCCATGTTGACTATCCTTGATAACATTCTTCTCTGTCAATTGCTTGGAGATGGAATCCAGAACAAGTTGTTCCATCATCTTTCCAGGGGCAGAGGTGAGGCTGACTGGTCTGTAGTTTCCTGGATCCTCCATCTTGCCCTTTTTGAAGACACTGGTATCCTCCAGTTTTCAGGATTTCCTCCAGTTGACAGGACTTTTCAAAGATGATAGAGAGCAGTTCAACTATCTCCTCTGACATTTCTCTCAGCACACACGAGTGCACCCCATGAATTCGTGTGCATCAATTTTGGATACATGCTCTCTGACCAGATCTACCTCACAAATGGAAAGCCTTTCTTTACCCAGACTCTCTCTCTCTTATCTCCAAGGTCTGGGATTCCTGAGGGCTAGTCTTAGGACTAAAGACAGAAGCAAAGAATGCATTCAGAATCTCTGCCTTCTCAGCATCCCCTGTTTCCAAGACAAATGAGCATTCCTCACAACATAACCTCTCCTCCAGAAAGGAGAGTCCAGCCAGGGATGGTGATCTCCTCCCTGAAAGCTCTTCTGGGCAAACTGATATACGCTTGAGACCAGAATGGGAAAAGTTGATATAATTGAGCTTCCATTAATAGAATGTTAACCTCTTTACTCATCAGAAGGAATGTGGATCATGACTTTATAAATGCATGTCTGTAATTACAATCATAATACCTTATAAAGAAGAACAATCATTCTGGCTGGAAATTAACTATACATTTCCATGCAAACCTGAAATCTACATTAAGTGTAGGAGACTATTTGATCTAATGAACATAAATTTGGTAAATGTTTTCAGACAGCTAGATAAAAATTTGAGTAATGCTCTCAAGTAGTCACAAGCAATAAATAGAAAAAAAAAAAAAAAAACTGAAAAAAAAAAAAATGCTTTCCTTGGAACTGAGCACAATTCCAGCTCATTAAATCCTCATTTTTTAAATGCAATGTTTGTTCTCATTATTTATCTTTATTTCACAACAGAACACTTGTTCTCATGAAAACATAAGTTTGTTCTCACACCCTTTCACAGTGCATGTCAAACTTTGCTTCTGACATGTGTCTTTTTGTTGGTATTCCACTACAACTTGGAAAAAGTAGTTACTGAATGACATGCAGGAGCCATAAACTTGGTCCTAAGATGATCACACTGCCAACAAGTTATCTGTACAATCTGTTACAAAGTTAGCTGAGCTTCTGACCATTTGAACAACAACCACTGATGAAATTCTAACACAAACACAACTCAGATTTACTGTTATCTGAAAATCTTCAATGTTTTGACAGGAAAACAACCTCAGGCTTACAAACATTTTCCCACAGTGCAGGCATTTAATCTTATAAAACGCATCAACCAGGTAAAGTCATGCTTGTAGCTTAGAAGAGATATTTTTGTATTCACAACCGGGGCAAATTAGAACAGCTGTTCTTTCATGGAACCATCAATAATAAGAGGTTTGGGACCTTTGGCAGAGAAGGGAATGAAGAAGGGTTTCCAAAACGAAAACTTCAGCTTTGCACCCTGCATTCTATAAATACAAAGAGCACTATTTTCAACACTCCCCAGACCAAAGGCTGAGAAGAAATCTCTGAAAACCTCACATTTTTTACCATTTTTTCCCAGTGTTGTAGATTCTTCTTTTTCCAGTTTAACAATGAATTTACATTCATTTTACTTATTTATGGATTTTAAACAAATGAAACTTCACCCACACGATATGCAATACCCAAGAGATATCATTGAGGATGGTGATTTACATAAGCAAATCTAAACAATATATCATTCTTGATTCCTCATGCATTTAACAAAAAGCAAACCCCCCAAAACTTCCATAGAAGTTAATGAAGACACGCTTTGCCACTTCAAAGTTCTCCTGAAATGCAGCTTTAGACAACTTCTTAGCATCAAAAGGAAAAGCAGCAATTGAGGTGCCTTGAAGAATTATCGAGTGTACACTTCAGTACCTATAACTGTGTTACGCTATGCAGATTTGTACAGCATAGTGCTGCAGAACAGTTGTGCAATTGGAGAAAGATGATTACTTCCATTCAGAAACAAAGGAGGGCTGACCCAAGCTCCCATTGCCAACCTCCACTTCCATACTCAAACTTGAATTCACTTCCTCTTTTATCCTTCCCCTCTTCATTTAAATCTGGGTGAATAAAAAATATCAATTTCCCTTTAATTTGATATGTACAAATTCAATATCATTCTTGTCCCTCAGCCCATTTCTAATTAATATCTGTTTTACTATTTTCATGTTTTCCATTTCACTGAGCAAAACAGAGTGCTGATCTGTCCATCTTCAGAGACAGATATAAGCTGAAAAACAGTATGATCATCTCATTTATTTGATCATCTACAAAATGATGGTCTTGCACTCTGTTTTTAAGCTATCTTTGAATTTCATTCTGGTTAGAACATTTTAATAATAGAAGATATTGAGATCCCTATAATCAAGGAATAGTCATTAATATAAAATCACATAGCAATTCCTTACAATTATTTGAAGCCTCCAAAGCATTGGCCATTGAAGGAAATTATAATTAAAGTTATTAAAATGAATTAGAAAAGGAGATAGTAATTAAATCACAGTTGCTGGAATATAAAAGTGCTCTGAAATTGAACAATACATATAGTTCCTCCAGAAACAAGAACATTGGCAAGTTTTCTTACTTATAACCATTCAAAAGCTAAGGTAATTTTTAAGGTAAGACTTTCTCTTCAACAGCAATATTTGGACAAAATTCTGTACCCAACAAGATGTTTCTAAGATATTTATCCTGCTGGTTTTAGTCTATAAAGCACAGAATGGAATAGTTCCGTTGGAAGGGGCCTACAAAGATCACAAGGTCCAATCACCTGACCACTTCAGGACTAATCAAAAGTTAACGTGCAGCACTGATGGCATTGTCCAAAAGCCTCCTGAACACGGACAGGCATGTGACATCAACCACCTCTCTGGGAAACCTGTTCCAGTGTTTGAACACCCAACCTAAAGTCTTCCTTTTATTGCACAAATAGGTCTCACAGAATTCCTTGGTTTTACCTTTGGCTGCAGAATTAGCAACTCAGTGGCAGAATTAATACTGAAAGGAAAGCTATTCCTCAGTGAACTACTCTGCTTTTCAAATGCAAGTGGTAATGACTAATATCCTTCCTTATCTCCAATTTGTCAGATTTTACTGGAGCAGGGATCTGGTTTTATTCCCCCACAGCCCCAGTAAACACTCACAGCAATAGGCTATCTTTGCCAATCTCCTTCTGGTTCAGCACATAATTGTCCTGTAACACACACCAGCTCGAGTGGCAGCAGTGGACTGAGAGCCTTTCCACATGAACGTGAAGGCAGGCAGGCAGTTCTGCTGTGAGGAAATCTGGCAGCAGCTCCCAGCTACAGCAAAATCTGCAGAACAGGTTTATCTATTCTGTGCTCACATTCTTCTCTGCTTCCTTATCTTCAACTTAACACCTCGTTTGAGCTTTAGTTTTCTCACTCCTATCTTCCTATCAGCCTCTCACAGAAGTATATGTGCAGGTCTTTGTCACCTAGGGCTTGCTCCCAGATAAAGCAGTACTGTCCTGTGCTCCAGTATCCCTTTAACTGCAGCAAGCCGGAAGCAAAGGAGAGCTCCAATGCCTTGGAGGAATCATCACAACCAACCTGTGCATGAGAATGCTCACAGGGAAGAGTCCAACTCATACTGCAACATTATTATATAGATGCACTGGGAAGGATTCTGTCACACACCCATTATTTATGCAGTTATACTTAACTAGCAGATTAAAGGCTCCTGAAAGACTGGAAAAAAATGCCCAGGTTAACTGTAACCAGAAGTAACTTGCTTAAGGTTTATGGCCTCTGAAGAGAGGCCCAGTGCTGTTTTGTTGGGATTTCCTTAGTAGCTCTGTCTTTTAAACATTCTTACTTCTGCTACATTACAATATATATTCCCAAAACGAACAACTTCCTAGCAATGCTTTAATATCAGAAAGAATATGAAGACTGTCTGCCATTATGCCAGACAGATTACACGTGGCATTTTATGTAGGAAGCAGAAAGAAATTGCTCCTCTTGAAACCAGAAATCTCTACTGGTTATCCAGGCAAGACCTCTATACCTACCTACGTTAACACCTATGTTCACAGTTCCTCACCAGAAAATGAGTCTGACATAAGCTTGAAATGACGTCTGAAAGCATGTCCCCTCCTCACAGTTATTGGTATCACCCTTCAGACAGCAAAAAGGCATTCAAACACTTTAAGGATCTATTTCTTATCTTTCTGTGGAATATCAACTAAAGGAAAAAAACATGGTGAGGAGGTTTCTTAGTTTCTGCATGCTAATCCAAGTCCTCTGGAAGCTGTCATCATTTTAGAAGAAAAATAGATCACTTTCGTACTGCTTTACTAAAAATGAAATCTCACTGCTTCATTATGTACTCTGCTAAGCGTGGGGCTGTGAAGAACAAATGATGTTAATGATAGCATACTTCAGAAAATCTGCTGTGAATTGCATATGCTGCATCACCACTGTTTTTGGTTTAACTCAGCCAAGCATTCTTTCAGTGGTAGATGACATTACCATTTCATCATTATTAAAGATAGATTTCCTGTAGTCTGATACTGAAAACAGTTTAGCTACAGCAATCAAATGATTTCAAGCACTACTACAAACATTTCATTAGCATCCCTTCTTTCCTGGGAGAAGAGAGAATATATTAGCTACGTTACCGATTATTTTTATTTCTCCTCTTTCAAAAAATTATGTGTAACTCAATTAGATTATGGAAAGGATCTTCAGGGAAACTCGGTGGTACAGCTGTAGAAGTATCCCTGCTTTTACCAAGACTCAGTAGATGTGCTACTTTAAAGTTGATGTAAAAATGGCATACTGTGAGCCTGTTAACCAGCACTGTTCCTGTTGGCTTAAATGGCCTCATTCTTTGGAGAAGACAAGCTAGTTTCTACAAAGAAGACAGAAGGAAGTACATGTTCACCTGGTACTCTGCCAATAAATTTTTTCTAGTACGCTGTGTGTTTCTGTAAATAGCGTATTTTGAAAATCTAGCACAGTCATTATATAGCTGACTCAGAATACCAAATAATGTATCTTCGTAAGTTTGAAAACCAAACTAATTCTGTCTTGTTTTCCCCCATCCAGACCCATGATCTCATCCTGATATTCAAAAAAAAAATATTTTCCCACAGGTCAGGGGGTACAAAAATAAATATATTTCCAGAAATGCAAGTTGAAACCATTCAACGACTATATCTCATTTTAGAGACATGTTCCAATAGAAGTTTGCCCTAATTACTTGAACAAGGTAAAGATACTCTAGCTATTTTCAGCTGCTGAAAGTACAAATGCAAACTTCTATCTTAAGTCAACTGTAGCAGAAGATAATATTAGTAGGGAAACACCTAAGGGTATGGTAGGTTAAAAAACCCACTTGACTCTTCAGGTGACTTCCTGAATTGTTTCTGGCATCTAACCTTCTGGTAACTTATTCAGGTTTGGGTGCAGCAAATAATAAGACTAGCTATTCCCCTGCAATTAAATGGTCTTCCTTTTCAGCTCTAACAGACAATGATGAGAAAATAATATGATGTGCCCTATCGTAAGCAGTGAGCCCTCTCTCTGCCAAGAGGTGATGGCTTGGAGGCAGCAATCAGTAAAAACACAAAATCAGCAACTCTTCTGTAGGTCCCTTGATGCCACTGGGTCCAAGAAATAGCATTTAGGAATGAACTTTCACAAAGGTCATGAGATATCTGTGGGTTTACAGGCCAAAGGCAGCTTCTCTTCCTATTCAACAAAGGTCGAGCAGATCCCAAAGGAAATGACTGACATGTGTTGCCTGGAGCTATTTACTGTACTGTTAATCTATCTCTGGTTGTATCCTTTCTCCCACATAGCCTCTGAATTTCATAGTGCATTTTTATAGTATTTTAATCTCTAAGGATTTCATTCATTCAAATAAAGTCAGCCTGAAGGGAGATAGCTCTGCTAGATAAAGAAGAAACATCCAGTAACTCCTAGCTACAAGCAAGAATAGAGTTAAGAATTGTACTACTTGGATTCCTTGATAGGTTATCTCTGCAAACAGCAAACTTCCAGCAGCTAACCTGGCCTACACACTTAGGAGAGCCAGCAGTCAGTATTATATTAGCCCCAACCATCATCTCCATCACCTGTTACCCCAGGTGATACTGAAAACTCGTAGGATACCAAGGTATTTCCAGGGATCACTTCCCTCAACAGGCTTCCCACAGTGCATAACCTTGAGTCCCCAAGAGAAAGGGCAGCCAGCAGCACGGCTATTACTTGGGTGATAGACTCACCCTGGCTTGGACACTAGAAAGGATTGAATATACTTAGGGCACTTCTGGGTAGAGAAAAAGAAAAATGTACCTCTTCTCCCAATCTTCCTGTAATACAGACACTTGTGTCATTTTCTGAGAGTCCCAAAATCTTGGAATCTTCTCCATTTTTCACAGGTACTATCTTGGCATCAGCTGAGGATTTTAGCACACTGAAATTTCATTTATCATTCTGAACTGATCAACAGTGGATACCAAATGTTATTCCTCACAATTGCCTAAAATTCTGCACTGTATTCTTAGCTGTAAAACAATCTCTAACTGCATTTCTGCCCTTCTGGCCTTATGTCACAGTGCTGGGAAAGAAGATCCTATTCTGGGGAGAGGAAATTTGCAATGAACTGTAAGCTATCCTGACCACAAATCTGTAGACAGTTACTGCTCCATGCAACCACAAAACATTAACTACGTTTATTTTAGTAAAATGTTCATTAAATTCCCACTAGATATAAACCAGAACATCTGTACTTCTGTCAAACAATTTGCCTTACGTCTGGTGAAAAGTCAGCTAAATATCAACCTATGATACTCATTATTCTGATTAAGGAGTGGAGGAGAAACATGAATCAGAAATGAAAATCTGCAGAAATAGCAGCACACAAGCTGTGAGTTGCACCAGCCATCTCCTCATCCAGTGTAAATCACTGCTGTGTTAAACCAGCTTGTAATTGTGATTTGACCGAAATAATAGGAAAGAAAACAGTTGTCATTACAGTACAGAATGGGTAAAACACACGAATGAAACAATGTCTGGAAATGTTCAACCTCAGGGGGGTTATAAACTTGAAATAATTTCATTTAAAAGAGCTTGAAGTTTTAGGAAAGGAAGCAAGAGACATTTTATTAGTTACACGAACAGAGTGTTGAAATGGCATGGTCATTTTTTTCTGGCACCACTTAAGTAAGCTGTGTTTCTGCCAGCCTTTCCATGTGAGCTCAGAAAGATGTCATTGCCTCACAGCTCCAAGTTCTCATAGCAGCATTTCTACTTCTTGCTCCGTACGCTGAGCCTCTCTGTTGGTTTCACTCAAACTGCATCTGATTTTGCTGTCTGCCCCAAAGTCTGTTTCCCACAGACTCTGCCTGAGAAGCCAGGACTCAGATTTTTCCTCAGCAGCTGCAGAGTTTCACACGCCCTGACCTGGCCTAGATGTACGTGGGCAGGTAATAGGAATAGGGGCTACTCCAGATGAGAGAGGTGAGAGACACTTTCAGAAGATCGAGTCCTTCAGGGCACTGACAGGGCACTGAGATGCAGGCTCCTCTCTGCCTAGATGTTCTGTACCAGAAGTGCTACATTTAAATAACACAAGGCTGTGTATCAGAAAACCAAAGCCTTTGCAGGACACCTCTCCCAGCAGCACTGGCACAGTTCTTGTAAATATTTCTTTTTTTTTGGCTGGCCTTTCTTAGCAGCCCTGAGGGTCAACCAGCTGAAATGCTCAACTGGATTGAAGGAGTACGTTTAGCAAAACCCCCTGAAATGTGGGAAGGTTCACAAACTGTTAAAAAAAAAAGCACTCTGTATTGTGTCCTTTGGATGAATGCAAATGAAACAGACCATTTGGAGATATCCAGTCTACTATAAATTCCCTTTCTGTCAAATCTAGTAGGTTGACAGCATGCCTACAGATGACAGAGCAAGTTATCCTTGCTTAAACCTCTATAAAACATGGGACAGCTGGCATAATGCTCAATAAAAATAAATATTAGGACACGAAATGCTAACGTTGCTCCTTATCTAAGAACATTAATAATGCTTTGCACATATTTATCCAAGTCTAGGGAGTCAGGAAATATGTATGCATGTCTCTTAGAGGATGAAAGGATAAACTGAGTAGAAAATTTAGCAGGGATGATGGAATAGTGACAGCACAGAGAGTGAACTTTCAATATTCATTAAATGCTACACTGCAAGCTGTAACTGACTTTTGGAAAGTGCTCTAAGACATAGATATCGTATACACAGCGTAATGTTAATGTTACATTGGAAGGTTACTAGCAATTCTATACACTTGTTAACAGATCTATTTTCACATAGAGTAATTCCATTTCCTCGACGCCTATAAAAACAGGAGCACTATGGAGCAATGATATTTTATTCATATAGATTCTCTTTTTCCTGTATTCCACCTATGCAGCATTCAGAAGCCATACTGAAATCATCATATACGAATGAAACACTGCATCTGCATACAGACTGGCACAGAGAGATGAACAACCCAGCAAACAAAGCCACCCTCTGATGACAGATATTTCCCATTTATGAAGCTGTAGAAAAGATGGCCAATCAGAATGCAAGGTCTGCATGTAACAAAAATTGTATCACTGTGTTCTTTCATTTTCTAAAATATTTTTTTAAGGCTTTTTTTGATAGGACGTGTACCTGCTATATTTAACACTAAGCCAGCAAGCCAACAGCACTCCCATAGGTGGCAATCAATGAAGAAAAGCAGCAGACTTTGGTATGACATGAACAACAGCCCTAAGTAAATAGCGTTGTCATTGGCTACCAACTGATAAAAGACCATGCCATTTAGGATTATTAATTTTGTAAGGCTAGCCATCATTCTACTATATAAACTTGTTTTTTTTCTGCGTAACACAATAAGAAAAGCAGCTAACAGTAACCACATTTTTCTCCTTAAAATGTAGTTTCCACGTAACAGTAATGTATTTTCAATGTGTCAAAATAGAACATTCCTAAGTATAGCACAGTAAGGAACAAATGCAGGCCAATTTTGGATTTGAAGGTAATGTGCCTAACTGACTTCATATATACAGGAGTGAAAACATAATCTTCAATAAATAGGCAAAACACATTCATTGTAGAAAGCTATTTTCTTTTTGAGACACATAAACTAGCAAGATTCATTTCTCCTATGAAAGCCCTTTCAGCTAACACACAAAAGATCAAAGATGCTTAAGACGGCTTTGAGTCTTCTGAAATGAAGGTTGATTGATTAGTGGAAGATACAGGAATATATCAAAAGACAAAAAACACTCAGATGAGTGTAATGAGAACATCACAGAAAAGCTGAAATAGCTGGTAAAAAAAAAAAAAAAAAAAAAAAACGTTCTGCTATGAAACATTTTATTCCTGACCCCATCCATTATTTTTGTTCAATAGCTTCAACCATTAATTCCATTGAATTTCCATTTACCTCCAGAACCAACACACAATTTGGAACATAGAAGTTAGAATATGCAGTTAGGAAAGTTCTAAGACAAAGAATACGTTTTCTGATGAGATTCTATAACCCAGGATTAAGGAATAGGCCACCTTGGCATAAGTTATTCTAAATTCAGTTCTACATCTTAAAGAAAAATTACCAGTGTGGTATTGTACTGCTGTTTGTTGGAATGCCAGGACTTGAATCCATATCTTGTCATTTTCAGAAGATGAGGTTGAACTGCTGTAAATCACCACTGCCACAGCTGCAGATCTGCATATCCACATGGACAGCAATAAAGCAAACAGCTGCAGCCTTTCAGCTGAACTTTCACTCACTTACCAAGCAGGGAAGAGCAACAACTTGCAAGTAGGCTGACAACTCCAGCACTCAGCAGTTCAACCAGTTCAATTACAATAAATGCCAAAAAGGAGAATTTTGCTGTAGTATTGTTATTTTTTTAGTGTCAGCTCACGGACCTGCAAATTATAGTGTTTCTGCTGTTTGCCTCTCATGTAGAACAAGGACTTAGTTGTGCATAAGGACTTGGAGTTTCTTCCACCTGCCCTGGGGAGAAGGAGTGCTCTGGTGCAAGAGAATTCTCAAAACTATGCTCACTGGTTATGCCTGGTGGAAGCAGTATAACCAAGAAATGACAAGTTTCATGGCACAGAGTAGAGGGTCTCATGCCAGGTGGAAGGGAAGAGCCTGCCCCAGCTGCAGGGGAACCAGGGAAGCACTTTGCTGCCTCTGCACAGCACCTTACAGTCCTACTCTGAGAAAGCGGTTTGCTACCCTCCCTTGTTCAGAAACATCTCAGCAGGCTGCATTGCTCACTAACTTGGCTGCTCTACCTTGGTTTCCTTATCTGCAAATCAAGAATATAAAGGAAAAAAAAACCAACAAAACCAACACAGCATAAGCTCAGTAGAGATAAACTGTCCAACTTTGGATACAGCTTACTCCACCACAGGTGGGAGAAAGCCATGCTGAAGGCAGGAGTGACTCCTTAAGAGGCAATAGGAACATCAGAATAGAGCTAGCAACCTTAAGGCGAACCTATCTGAGCACTACCAGTGACCCTTGCCATGATCTCTGCACAGCAGCATCCACCAGATCCCTTCAGTACACACTACCACATATCCCTGGGGATACAAGGGATATGTATATGTACTATTGACCAAACTCTGTGGTTTCTTCAGGCTAAAAGGGGAAAAAAAAGCCCCAGTTTTCACACCCAACTAGATGAATGTCAAATGCTGAGCCACCCCTTATTTACTTCCTTCTCCAACACCTAGCTGCTGCATCTGTAAGCATGCTGGCAAGTGCAAGTACAGCTGCCCAACAGAAAGCATTCAAATAATGGTGCCAGCCATTAGGTAATTAGGAATAGGTAAAAAGGATGAAACTGATAGAAAAAAAGAAAATCTTCAATCTCTTGACAAGCATGGGAAAAAAGTGAAATGTGAGAGCCATATCGGTGAGCTGTTGGATGTCCCACTTGAGACAAGCAGAAGATAAATTTAACACTGGCTTTCCCATAGTTCAAACAAATAACTTTGTCACACTTACCTCATGATGGACCTTCATCATTCTGATACTAATCAGAACTTCCACCCTGCCACTTAACAGTAAGTAAAAGTTTAGGAGAATCTGCGTGTTCCTATAGGAAGTTTGGATTACAAAGTATTGAAAGCAATTTGGAAAGATTTCAAAGAATTTCTGGGGAAATCTCATTCATTGGAAAATTCTGATGAGCATCTCTGTAAAATGTTTGCTTACCAGAGATAAATTAAGTTTTAGATTATGGAAACCTGTTATGCTACAGCCCAGTAACAAGCAGAGAAAAAATAGCTATTATCTCCTTCTTGTGATCTACCTTCACTTCTTTTAGTAGCAGTCTGCATTCATCGTGCAGCTGCTGTGAGCAAGATTTGCAGTTGGAGACACATCGTATATTCAGCAGTGCTGAGATCACAGTGACGTGCAAAGCGAGGCAAGAGAATCACCCCTTCATGCATTCCAAAAATACTCCTGTTACAGCCAGCGAGAGCACACGCAGCACCCGATGCATCCACCTACAAACAGACCCAGTGCATCTCCAACTGCTCCATTTTTCCAAGACTGAAGGACGTCACAACGACAGGTACACCACGAAAGTTCTCGGTTGCTCATTTATTTTTAAGCATTGATGTTGTTTTTCTCTGTAATAGCCTCAGAGTCACACAACAGATGAGCAGGCACTCACCCTGTTAGTATGCGTAAAAGGCTGCACAGGCTCTGTGAAAGATTCACTCTAGCAGAAGCGAAGGCATAGGAATCATGATTGTAAGTATAAACAGAAGAAAATCACAGTTGTAGTAAGGTGGGTCTGAGTATATGTATGTGTATGTGGGAAGGGGGGAAAGCCTGGCTGTTCACAGAATTATATTTCATCCCTAGTAAGTCATGTTAGCTAGGTGTTTATTACTTTTCAACCCAATATCTGAAAGCATTTTACCGAAATAATAGGCTCCATCATTTCCACGTGAAATGTTGAGAAACTGAGCCACTGGAAGAGAGCATGACTTGTCTAAATTTAGGCAGCACGCCATTAGAAGGGCACAGACCACAGTTACCATCTCCTCACTCTCCAGCCAGAGTCCTGCCTAGCAGCAAGGCTGCTTCTCTGCACCGCAGTGGGGTGTTGGTCCAGAGCGTTGGTGCGGCCAGACAAGGCCACCGCCCAAAGGCTGTGGAACTGTTATAAAATGTATGACATTCTTCATGTATGTTACACTTCTGTTAACTTGATAGTGCTTTGCTGTTGCATATACACACAGGCAAATCAATCATATATAAACAGGCAAGTCTTTGGTTCCATTAAGTAACACATTTATCAGGAACATTTTTCTCCTGTGCTAGCTCTGGAGAAGTCCAGGACCTATACTCTCACTGCAGCTACTTTATGATTTCATCCAAGATGAGAGTGACAGGAATGTTACATCGAAGCAGCCTGATTTTAGCCTTGTAAAGGCCCTTTGTCCCTGAATATATTTCAATACGTTTATAGTATTATCACACTCTGAGGTGGTAGAACTGAAAAAAAGACAGTCACGAGGATGAAATGCAGACTGCAGTATTATTCTAAATATTTTCCAGATTCATAGCTGTTTCTATTCTGCTGCAGTGCAACAAGTGAAATGCATTACCCAGTGTATATTCTAAAACCTCTTGCAGGGCCCTGCAGAATTAACATTGTTTTAGCTCTTTTGTAGTTTCACTGCCATAATGTGCTCATTTAATTTGTAATGGAAATAGAATATTTGAGTTATCATTATTCATTACTTTAGCTTCTCCTAGAGTTTCATTTGTCCTCCTGAAACTCTCTATTAAGTTTGGTCAGGCTATAAATAAGATCTCCTGGGGTTTTAGATCTTGCTTTCTGAACAGAAATTTCTGTGACTCATTCTCAAACATATTTTCTTCCATTATCTTCATCACATGCAAATGTTCATGCTCATTCCAAAAGGTCAGGAGAGAAGAAGCTGTGACTAGCTTCCTGTCAGAAGTAGGTCAGAATGCTCTTTCCTTAGATGTCCTTAAACAAAGGTGAGTTATATTTGAACCAGAGACTGCTGGAGTAGCTTCTCGTTACAACTAAGTCTCCTTAAGCCACGGAGTTGTAGGACGATTCCTGTCCAAAAAAGGAAAGTTGCTAATCAGAAGACTGGTGCCATTCTGACTGACAAGTCTAATGACTTCATTTGGCATCTCCAACTTGTAAGCTAGTCGACGCCTTACTGAACTGTTTTTTCTAACGGATACGTTTGTTTCTGGCGTCAAGAACTGTCATTCTTAATTACTACAAATATTAATCTGAGTAATAGACCTGGAAAAGGACAAAGTCTACAGCAGCAGTGCCTGGTGGGGACACATATTATCCAGCGTGCACCCCTGCATAGGAGTTCATCAACAGATTGTTTCTGAGGGATAATTTCCTATTCATTTGAAATGCATTTTGTATAACTGAACAAGTCTGGGGCCAGACATCACTGGCAATATCCCAAAGAATTAATTTCTGAGGATGTTATTATACGCCTAGTCTTTTTTCATACATTTCAACGCACAGTAGCCACTGGTACATTCAGCCTTGCCAAAATATTCCCATTACATGTCCCTCCACATACTTCTGATACATCTGACATATTCGTGCAGTTTCTCACGTATTTCTCTGATCTTTACCTCCTTCATCATTTAGTTCTTCATACAAAACATTGGCAATACCACGAGGTGTTCTTCTGGACAAGTAGTTATGAGAGGCACGCATTGCCCAATGCCGGTAGAGAACAACTTGTAGGATAATCAAGTGAAAACTCTTTGAAAGTGAAACTATTCCTCATCCATCAAAACTGTTGCCCTCAGCTGACTTTTCTTTCTGACTCACAGTGATTTCTGATGTCTTCAGGAATATCACTTGCAATGAGCGTGTGAAAAATTTGAATTTCAACGAAATCCAGATGATTCTCATTTGAGCAATAGCTTGAAGCAGCCACATTCTGCAGCATCATGTTACTTTGCCTTTGGTGAATGAATCCAAGAGGAGATATTCATGTGGTTATAGCCCTTTTCTGGAAAAGGAGCTTGTATTGTATGCCTGGTGCTACAGCTCTTATTGTTTGTGTAAGACAATGACAAATTAATAGTTGTGTTCACGCTTAATAAACAGCTCTGTGATGAATCTAAGGCAGAGAGCTATTGAACTATACCATGATCAGATTTTTTAATCTTACTGTTTTTCTCTCACTTGAGGGTATTTCTTATTCCTGCCTGCTTCTGTTTACTGGTGCTTAAAAGGATTATAGAACATAAACTTCAAGTAATGCTGAATGCCTTTGGCTCCAAATTATGTATAACAAACTGGAACACTTCATCAGTACTACATCCCCATGCAATCCATTAAATACATCTAGACTTCTTAGGCATTGTGAAAGTATTTAAATAAGAAAAAAATGTTAGACCTGAAAATGAGTTTTGTATTGCTTTCCCTCTTCTTCACGATACAGAGGAATCAGGCGATTTCCATGGCTTGAGCCAGTTATGCAGTGATTCCCACTATCTGCCCTCTCCTGATTCGCACTGCCACAAGAAATGTGTGGATAAGGAACAGCCAGATATGACATATCCCTCTGTTAAACTGCAGGAATATGAAAGCAACAGGGATTGTTTCAATTCTACAAAACAAAGCTGTTCTCATTGTCCTCCTACAGTCAACCATGAGACAATAAAAATTGCAGTTCACTAATGCACGCTTAATTAGAATTAAATAGGTCTTTCATATCGGCTTTAATAGCAAATGTGATCATTTCAAATCTTGATAGGATAAAGACAAGAGAAAGATGTTTCCTTCCACCTAATTTTTCTCTGAAGAAATAAAGAGTCCTTGAAGATTTTTATGGCCCCTCACAAGAACAAGATGTGGGAAATGTAGCAGATTCACACAGATTTAACACAAATTCAAAGAAGAATCTATTGCTTGTTTTAACCAAAATTACAAGCTAAATTCTGTCTAATTCCTTACTTTGAAGATCTGACTTTCCCATATACAAACATGTACTCTAGCTCTTGAGTACTCAATTGTCGCCAATGCACTGAAGAATTAATTTATATTTACCCTCCCACTCATCTCCAAGAGGAGTAGCATACACTTCTTTCATTTACTGAGTTGTGTGAAGTCACTGCTGCATATTTGTAAGCATTATGAGATGTTTATATGCATTCAAAATAATTTTGTGAAGCAAGAGAATATGTAATACTTGAATTCTGTACCTGACTTTCATGCTGAGCCTTAACAAAGTACTATCAAGGAAGGAATATCTTGATTCACTAATTAAATAAAATTCTCTAATTATCCTTCTAAGAAAAGAGACAAAAGAGATTGAGGTTCTTCCAAGTTCCAGATTTTACTCTGATTTCTTGCTTAGACTAATAGACACCTAGGAGCAGCACATTTGTAGGTCTAATAGAAGTCACTGTATCAATTATTTTTGCTATGTTTGCCAACATAGCAAACTTCTTTCTCTTTCTTTCATTCCCTCCTTATACAACAAAGAGGTCTTTATTGAGTTTATGTTTTCAATATTGGACCAAAAAAGCTTTTTATCTGTCAGTAATCAGTATCTAAACAATTCTGCCATTTCTTAGTATAGTTTCCTCAGCAATGAGTTCAGCAAAGGAAAGACTGGGTGACTGTTGAGACATGGAGAAGAAATACAAGTTCCTAGCTTCTCTAAGATTTTTAGCTGCAACAGGAAACCTAGAATTGCTTCTTTTTATCAGATATCCATATTTTAACAGAAGTAGATGCACAAAAAGCTTCTTCAAGAATAAATAAATGTATTGATTCCAATAAAGATATTCCTAAAGATATCTAAGCACACATATATGAGAAACAAAAATTAGATTAAAAATTCACATCAAGTTATTTGAATAAAGTTCTAGAGTCTGTGTATTAAGATCCATATCACTGCACACATAAAACACATCCACTGCCCTCTCCAGGCATTCTGATCGTGGAAAAAACATCATAGCAGGTTGGTGTATCACCACAGCAAGATGAATTTCAGAGTTTAACAGCAGTGAGTCCCCATCCACTTACCAGCAATAAGATATTTATGCTGCAATTGCAAACTCTAAATGCAATAAAGATGTCACGAAGTACCACTGTGTGCACACCATGATCAGAACTTAATGAAATGGAAAGAGATGAGAAATAAGCTTATGCTACTTTTTTTTTTAAAGGAAATATAGACCTTCCATAAAAATGTCCCAAGTTGACATTCAAGTACCTTGGGACCTAAATTGCTACGACCTGCTAGAGGCAGAATAAACCACCTGAATATTTAAAGACAAAGGAATGGCTATCAGCAGGCTCAGAAGCAGTCCTGGCTCTGGTGTACAGTTCCAAGAGGAGTTTTTCAGAAGCACCGATCAGTCAATAAGGTGTTTTAGTGCTAAACTGTGAAGGTCAAAATCACCAAGCCAGCACAAATTCCCACTCAGTGCAACTGCATGAAAGCAGCTCAATATCTTTGAAAAATCTCTTCCCTACTCAAATTTCTGCTCTGTTACAGATGTTACTCAACACTCATCACCCTCAGTTTTAGAATTAATGAATGTTTCTGAATATGTCACAGAAATGAGACTAATTACTTATGACATAACCTGCCAGTATGAGATGGTTCTACCCAGCCTGAATTTACCTTCAAGTTTATCTCCTGAGGAATGGAGATTTATAACTCAGCTGTCATCCTAGCTAGTTAATCAGTGATTGTTTCATTAGCCACATGAATGTCTAATCTGCTTCTAATCTTGCTCAGCTCTTGGCACAATATTATTTTATGACAGTGAGTAACATGAGTTATGTGTTATGTTAAAAACATTTTCCTCTTTCGGCATTTAATTTCTGTCCTTTTAATGTCACATTAAATGTTTTCGATGCAGACTGGTTTATTTATTGTAAAGGAATACGTTCAGCAGTGTGCCTTTTTTAATTAAAAAAAGAATGATGCAGTCTTTATTAATTTTAATTTTTATGTTATACGACAGACTACAATATAGTGTTTGAGCCCAAAAGTTTTCCACTCTAGTTCTACTTTAAAAGATTCAAGTTATGAGACAGATGGGTAGGAATGGATTCCTTCAGGAGAGCCTGGCATCTGCCTTCTCCCACAGGTTAGTGTTCAGGCTAAAATGCTTTTCTAGGAGAAACAATGACCTTGTGCAGCTACCAGGGCTGCAGCACTGCTGGGTTCAACACACTAACAGCCCATGCATAACAAGGAAACTCATCTGGTTCCCATAAGCATCTTCTAATTGGATCAAAATTCTCAAAGATTGCACATGTTAGATCTCACAAGGGCTTAGCACTCATCTCTAGTTGGGTTTCCCCATATATGCTCAGCACAACGTTTTAAGGGATGTGCGTTTGTCCTGGATGGTCTCTTTGCAGGTTATCATTAAGTAGAGACACACAAGCCAGCCATGACCAATCATCACACTTTCGCTACTGGTCTGTTTCCTAACACCCACCAAAGACAGAATCATTCATTTTGTACTCGCTGTCAAGTTTCATTTCAAGTATGAGTCCTTCAGATGGCCTAAGCCATCCGGTCACCTGCATGCCATGTGATGCTTGTCATGAGCTGGCATTGACTTACCAGCTGAGCATCTTCTAGACATCTGAGCCATGTCAAACTGTGGTATATAATTTTCAGACTGCTGGAGCTTAGATCAATTCTTTGCTAACAAGTCAATATGTTCATAGAAGAATCTAAACGTAGTTTTAAAGGTCACAGCCAGGACTGAGGGAAAATGTGACCATTAAGGAAGAATGAAAGATGAAAAGGAAATGAAATTTCCTTTTTTTTTTTTTGTTTTTGGCCGCAGACAGAGGGTGGTGGTCAATGGCTCTATGTCCAGGTGGAGGCCGGTAACAAGTGGTGTCCCCCAAGGGTCTGTCTTGGGACCGGTGCTCTTTAACATCTTTATTAATGACATCGATGAGGGAATTGAGTGCACCCTCAGCAAGTTTGCTGATGACACCAAGCTGAGTGGTGCAGTTGATACGGTGGAAGGAAGGGATGCCATTCAGAGGGGCCTCGACAGGCTGGAGGGCTGGGCTCGGGTGAACCTAATGAGGTTCAACACGGCAAAGTGCAAGGCTTTGCATTTGGGCCGGAAGAACCCCAGGCACCCGTACAGGCTGGGAGGAGTGGTCCTTGAGAGCAGCTCGGCAGAGAAGGACCTGGGGGTCCTGATGGACGAGAGACTGAACATGAGCCAGCAGTGCGCTCTGGCAGCTCGAAAGGCAAATGGGATCCTGGGCTCCATCAGGAGAGGGGTGGTCAGCAGGGGCAGGGAGGTGATTGTCCCTCTCTACTCGGCTCTTGTGAGGCCCCATCTGGAGTACTGCGTCCAGGTGTGGAGCCCTCAGTACAAGAAAGACATTGAGATTTTGGAAAGGATCCAGAGGAGGGCGACTAAGATGATCAGGGGGCTGGAGCACCTCCCCTATGAGGACAGGCTGAGGGAGTTGGGCTTGTTCAGCCTGGAGAAGAGAAGGCTGCGGGGTGACCTCATTGCAGCCTATCAATACCTGAAGGGATTGAGGGAGGGAAGATTTAGACTGGATGTTAGGGGGAAGTTCTTTACAAGGAGAGTGGTTAGGCCCTGGAACGGGCTGCCCAGGGAGGTTGTGGATGCCCCGTCCTTGGACGTGTTCAAGGACAGGTTGGAAGGGGTCCTGGGCAACCTGATCTGAATGTGTATGTTTGGTGGCCCTGCTAGGCAGGGGGGTTGGAACTACATGATCCTTGAGGTCCCTTCCAACCCAGGTGATTCTGTGATTCTGTGAAATAGGACTTCTGATCAGTGCTGTTCACTTTATGTAAAATTTCATTCCTGTGAAAGCGGCTTCTGACAATGAAGATAACTCTCACCACTGCCAGCTGAATATTCTTAGATTGTCTCAGGTTGAAGAATAAGCTCCTAAATAATAAGGTCTCGTGGAATTAGAGATAGATTTCCAAACCTAACACACATTTTCCTTCTAATTTCAAGGTGTAGTCAGCAATGGCTATCATCTATACATGTAACTATATATTCATTTTCCTGCAAAGCACACACACATATGGAAAGCATCAATTAAGGGACAGAAGAAAATCCTTTGAAAAGTACCTATTTCCCTTTCTACACTTATGGCTTTAATTTCTGTTGTTCTGGTTAGACATGCTGCAGTCTAACAGCATAATTTCTAGATAAGAGAAGAACAGAAGAATCCCATCAAGACTACACACTGTACTACAGTAGCAAAGCATATGGGGCAGGGGCTGTTCCGTCACATCACCTCACTGAGCACAGGATGTTTTTGCAAGCACCTTCACATTAATGACCTATGACAGTTTTTCACTCTTTTGCATTTTTTTTTTAAATGAGTATAACACCATAAACCTGCACATCATCAAATACAGCTTTGCAGCTTTTTCTTCTTATAGTAAAGATATCTTATGCTTTATATGAGTAATTTAATAAGGTTTGTTTTTTTGTTTGGTTGTTCTTTTTACTACATTGTGGTTTGTCAGAACGATTTGTCAGCTAATACTGTCTTCCAATAGCTCTGCAATTTGCCCATAGTTTATGGGATCACAGCCAGCACACAAAAGGTCAAAAGAGGATTCATAAAATGAAATTTTCTTTCTCCACAAGAATTTATTTTGATGCTCCCAGAAGTGTGCTGTTGTTCAATGCCAATAGCTGAAAATGCTTAAGAAAAGACCTGCAATTTATAGAAAAACCATGAGTGATTGTTTCTATAGAAACTTGTTTTGTTTTACAATAGAAGATGTAACAAGACAGAACCCTGTTTTGTCTCACTGCTGTCTCACTGCAACAAAAAGCAGAAAAGAAGTTGTCTTTATGATTTGATAAGAGGGTCATAAATAATAAGAAAATTCTATTCTTTATGCCAGTTTCCAGGCAGACCATGAAGAAAAATCTGGACTTCACAAGTTCTCATTTTTTCCTCCTTCTGGTGATATTTGTCTGTAGTTACTCCTGCAGCTGTTTTAGTCCTCTCCTGGGAAGATGCAGATACTACCATGGAGCAGGGAGAAATTTCTGAAGGTCAGCAACCCAATGACCTGGTTCAAGCAGTCGGAAGGAGCCTGTTTACAGCTGCTCAGCGGTGCTACTGGATGAGTGGTGTTGTTTCTGCTTTTGTAGCTGGAGATTGTACAGGTCAGAGCAGCTACTGGGGCTCCAAGAAGGTGACAGATGCCATGTTATGAGCACCAGCGCTCTGCCCTCCTCTTTGTCCCCAACTCTAGGGAGCAGAAGGCAGGCGTTAAAAGAGTAAGTGGTGATGGACCATACAATCAAATCACGGGGCTGAAGGAGAGTATAGTTCAGATCAATCACGAAAGAAAAGGCCAAAGAGACTCAGTTGAGCATCTCATTAAAACTGTCTGCTGTCTTGGGGAAGATGAAACAGCTTGCAGTCATCTGTGCTGACGGGATGCTATGGTGATACTACATTGTGACAAAGAGAGAAACAGAAAGGGATCCTGGAGCTCGGTGAGATTAACAGGTCCTCCCTCTATCTCTGCTCCTTGTGGATCTGCTTAGTGCAGTGTTTGGCTGTAACCCTGTAGCCCTTTACACAAAGGTTCAATCGACATCACTCCCATCAAGTCTTTTCTAAGATGGGGCTCACACCACTTAGCAGTGATTTTGGTGGTCTTCAGTACAGCTCTAGCAGAAATGCACAGCTAAAGGAGTGTGAGAAAAAAATATGCTTTAATACCAGAAATGGGTCCACAAAACCAAAAACTAAAAAAAGACTTAAGAGCCATTAACAACAAAAAAAAGAAGCATGATATTTCAGTTAACATTTTACTTAGAAAATGCTCTTTTGTTGTGTTTTTTTTTTGTTGTTGTTGCTTTGTTTGTTCCATAGAAATGATACGCACTGAATCACAGCAGAAAAAAATCACTCAAAATTGCAAATGTTGGCAACCTTCTTCTGATGAGATTAAGCTAATTATCTTTACTTCAAAAAAGAAAAATCCTATGACACATTTTTCCAACTCAGAAAATACAATAAATCAGAATTTTCAAAATATCATTACAGGACAACTGAAAAGTTAGCACTTTAAATAAACTTTTTACTCTCCTTATCACAGAAATTTATCCTGTCCTGAGGTCTGAGGCCTGCACACACATTCAGATGAAGCTTGCTTCTGTTTAACTATGAAATGCAATGAAGTGGGACCCTACGAATTTTCTGTGTCAATGGGAATTTTCACTCCTCTGGCTGAGCCACAAAGGTTTATAAAGGACAAAGATTTGCTAATCAACTGTATTAGAAATCAAAGAAATAAATACCGTGGATCACAGTGAGAATTTTAAATATAATCCAGGGATGGTGATAGAAAAGAAAAAAAAAAAAAGACTTCAGGAAGAGCATTTGTTCAGAAAGACTAGAAGCTTTTGCAAAACTATAACTAATAAAGCAAGTAATCAAGTAAGTGTGTCTAGGTAAGGAACATGGAAATTTCTAGCAAAAACAGCCAAGATCATCTTTTTTATCACTATATTTTTAATGACTGATGCCACCTACAAAGATGTATTATGTAGCAAATAACCTAGTGCCAAAACAGAAAAGATACACCTGATGCATGACACAAGTCTACGTGCACACACAGAGCTATAAATAAATTATTAAACAACTTTCTCCCACTTCCTCACTCCACTTTTCAGGAAAGGCTTAGTATCGGGGTGGTGGCAAGGAAGTGTGATGCTCCAACAGCTGCGTGTACTGCCCTCCTCATTGCTTCTTGTTTTTCATACCTCTTCCGTGGAAGGAAGGTTTTCTGGCTTGTGCTAATACTGCAAGATCATTTACATCAAATGATAGCATATTCACAATACTACTCAATCCAGAACGAATTTCTGGAACTATAGTCTTGCTTTTCTTCAGTCAGAGATTTCCAAATAAATCAACCAACTAAGATAAATTGTATGAAACACTTGGTAGATATACTCATTTAAACTCTCTGTTGGCTCACATGGCTCCCGTGTCCAATTAAGAGCAAGCTGTATTATGCACCGTGTTGCAAAAGTGCTCTGGAAATGCTTTTGCTGTGCTTCTGAACTCAGATCAAAGCACCAATACATCCTTTTAACATCACTTTATAAAAGAAAAATAAAATGAATGTAGCTCATCACAAAACTGAAGTATGGCAATAGCAACATTTGACTGATACAGTGATGTATATTTTAGAAACATACTTCAAATTTAAAACTTGTTTCCTCAAATACACATTCTGTATCCATTCCTTAACTGCTACAGCAGCCTTCCAGCAGAAGAATATTGAACAGCCAAAGGGCATCTCGTCTTGCTGTGCATCATTAAAATAATAATGAGCAAGATCTCCAGGCTATTAAATTTACTTCTTCACTGAAAATTATAAATCATCTGAATAAAAACAATTCTGCAATGAACATGATCCACAATTTTCTGATCATATGTTTGGGTATGAACCGACTTGTAGTGCCACGTTGACCTCCGCAAGAAAAGTTCATTCTTCACAGTACCTATTCTGTTATGTACCTAAAGGCATGTAAATAGTTCACATTCATTTCTGGCTTTTGATACACGTGTTGTATTATAGCACCTGCAACTGAAGACCTCAAAGCAATTTGCAAGCATTAATCAGCTGAGCTTCGTGACTATTCAGCCATTATGTTATTTCACAGATTGGTAAACAGAGACACAAAAACACATCAAACTTCTCATAAGACAAGAGGGTCATAGGTGAGGTGCAACAGCTTTATCTTACACTTTCTTTCCCCTAGAAAAGGACTTTTCTATGTACTGTTTCACCTTAAAGGACAAGGAAAGCAGCATTAGTAAGACTTGTCCCAGTACTCCTGTGAGCAAATACAGAGCAAAGAAATGTAGTCAGTTAGAATCCCTCCTCCCTTCCTTTCTGCCCTTTCCTGACAGTGCTGTTGACACAGAGCTCTGGTCCCTGCCAGCAAGCTGGAACCAGCCAGGCCCTGGGAGTGACTATTGAAATACTACTAAAGGATCTGGTTCCTCAGGGCTACAAAATTCTAATGTGGTGCAGCCAAAGCCCAAGAGGAGTTACAAGCTGTTCCATTACACTTTATAGGCTAGGCATGCCATGTCACCAGCTTAAAAACTGCACCAAACCAGCTTACACCCTCAGCGATCTTTTCTTCTCCAACCTCCCCTCATTTTGCAGTGGTGGGACCTTCTTACGTGCCAAAAGATTGTTGTACCTGAAGAAATGAAGATCCTTCTTACTGGTTACACACTTGGCCTGTGTCTAGCCCCTAGCTAGGATTATCACCTGTGCAGATCTAATCAGCTCTAATCAAGTTCACTCAAGTCCCAAAGCAGGAACATGCAGTCAGACTGCAGGCTGTCTGATCCCACTGGGACTCTGCTACCCGAGCAGCTGCTCCTGCAGCCCTCTGCACTGAAAGCAGTACTCAGCCAGCTGTGATTACACCTTCACAGTGGGAGCGAGCCCCTTAGCCTGAGGAATTTACACTTTAAACAAACAAGGCAGAGAAATGAAATCAGAAATCACAAATGAAACAGAGTTCAACTGGAGTCCAGTGAGAATGGATAACTGCAAATGATGCATGTCTAAAAAGCAAGGCTGCTAACCGCTTTCATTAGCAATGAAAACTGTCTTGCAGAGACAGAAAAGCTGAGGTTAGCTCATAAACTGAGTGTTTGTTCCTCTTCTCTTCAGTGACTCTGTGGCATGTTATCATGTCACTCGTGTAAATATTTCAAAGAGAAGTTCCCAGTGACAGTGCTTTGCTATAGCCACTGCTGTTGAGAAGGGCTATACAAACATCTGCCATATATTCTTCAAATATAATTCAGCCAGCATTTTTGTTTACATGATTTATCCTTTACAAACAGCACTCAGCTGCAACTTTCAGCCATAGCTGCATTATTAAGAATGAACCTTTTTTTTAAAACACAGTACATTTTGCAATAGGAGAATCAATATACAGTAACCCAGAGCACTTCAGACAACAGCTGTAAAATATAATCTGATGGCAGAAAGTTAAGAACAGTATTTTGGCAGTTATATGTTCAGCTAATCTTTCACTTCTTGTTGTTAACAGTACCAGGCTATAAAGACCTGTATTTCTCCCTATCTAGTGACCAAAAGCTACACACGTTTTCCAGCATTGTAACGCCATTAGCAGAGGTAAAATGTAAATCACTCGTTACTGACTTTTTTCCTAATAGGTTATTGCAGCTACTCCCAGGGCTGTAGCAGCTGAACAGCAGGCCCCATCTCAGTGATCTCACAGCCCTTTCTAAGACACTTTAGCATAAAGAGTACATTGAAAAATGACTAAATACTTTTCACTGCTTTCACTTTGGCTGCGGTTGAGGATGTTCAGATCTGTTCAAGGCTGGGATTCAATGCATTAGTTTTTACCAAACTTATCTAGCCAGAAAAGAGATGAAGCCACTACTGTGCCTGGTATACAGGAACATAGAATAAACATAAATATCCTACTAAAGGTTTGATAATGTGCTACTTTGTCTATATTAGTGCAAAGTTTACCCTGAGAAACAGACTATTCCACGTACATTTCTATGCCATCATTAAATATTGAATCTAGGAATAGAACAGAACCTATATTTGGAACCTATTTCTCTTTAGAAAGCGGGAGAAGATTAGTTCTCTGAAATATTATGAGATTTGCTTTGATCACAAAATAAACTCGAAGACCATTTTTTTTTTTGGTGATTGAAAGGCAAAGGGTGCCACATCATTCTGTACCGAAATTGATTTGTTCACCATATCCTCCTGACTGCATTTTCCTCAAATAACAAAACTGGCTGTATTTTTTTTTTTAAAGGTTCTCAATCCAAATTTCTACGTTGCGAATGCTTTAATTAAGACCGATGCATTCCATTCTATGAGCGCTCAGACGCCGATGTGGAAGCTTTATCTTGAACCGCATTGCCCTCTAGCGCTGCGCCGGGGCCGCCCCGTGATGTCAGCAGCGCAGCCCGCGAGCGCAGGCAGCGGCTCCCGCAGAGCCCCGAACTGCTGACAAACCCCTCGGAGACGCACGTCAGAGCAGCTAACGGGGGCATCCTTCCAACCGAACCACAAATGCACGAGGGAAAACAGTAAACCTGTCTTTTATTCCAGGGACCGTCATGATCAAAACAGCTACTTTCGACATCCGGCCAAGACCTCTGCCTGCTAATTTCTGTTTAAACGAGTTGATGTGAGAAATTAAGCGAGTTTGAACAGGCTGTTATTTCCGACAGGCTTTGGAGGACTTCACGCTGTGCAAGTTTTACGTGCTGAAAGCTAACAGCTTGCTGGAGAGATGAGTTCTCAATCCAAACCTGGCGGGGGCTTTGCAGCAACTTCTTGGGTGGAGAGAGAACTTTCTGCTGAACTCAACCATCTGCGTGTTGTGCACAGGATCCAATCATAACCTGCTATGGAGAATTACTTTTAAGATGAGTGCCTACCTTGCTGAGAAATCCAATTCATCATTACTTGGATATTTGAAAGTGTCTGCATTAAATAGCAGCAATCTTTCTGCAAACAGCTCCAATGAGACAACAAGCAACCTGGATTTGCCTACCTTGGATATCAGTAGGGCGATAACTGTGGGGCTCATCCTAGGTGCCTTTATACTCTTTGCTATTATAGGTAATATTTTGGTAATTCTCTCTGTTGCTTGCAATAGACATTTAAGAATCCCTACAAACTATTTCATAATTAACCTTGCAATAGCAGATTTGTTGCTGAGTTTTACTGTCCTTCCATTCTCTGCTACACTGGAAATCCTTGGCTACTGGGTTTTGGGGAGGATATTTTGTGATATCTGGGCAGCAGTTGATGTGCTCTGCTGTACAGCTTCTATTTTAAGTCTATGTGCGATCTCCATAGATAGATATATAGGAGTACGTTATTCTCTTCAGTATCCAACTTTGGTAACAAGAAGAAGAGCAATTCTAGCTCTCCTAGGTGTCTGGGTCCTTTCCATGGTAATTTCTATTGGACCTCTTTTGGGCTGGAAAGAACCAGCGCCCAAGGATGAGAAAGTGTGCCGTATCACTGAAGAACCATTCTACGCTTTGTTTTCTTCCTTGGGGTCATTTTACATTCCTTTAATCGTCATCCTCGTCATGTACTGTCGGGTCTACATAGTGGCCAAAAGGACTACAAAAAATCTGGAAGCCGGGGTTATGAAAGAAATGTCCAACTCCAAGGAGCTGACGCTACGGATCCACTACAGGAACATTCATGAGGACACCTTAAGCAGCAACAAATCCAAGGGTCACAATCCCAGAAATTTCTTAGCTCTCAAACTTTTAAAATTCTCTAGAGAAAAGAAGGCAGCCAAGACGCTGGGAATTGTGGTTGGCATGTTTATCTTGTGCTGGCTACCTTTCTTCATTGTTCTGCCTCTAGGTAAGTTGGTAATCAAGGGAATGTGGGGAGGGAGAGGAAGAGCATAGTTGTTTACTATAAAAATCCCACAGAAAATAATCAGATGAATGAGTAGTACATAACCATTTTGAGAACTGCATTGAACAGATAAAAGGGTGGGAAGTGAAAGTAATTTATTTCTAATGTTGGCTTTTTCTAAGGTTCATGAGGCAGCCTTGCAAACTGTGCAGCCTGCATTAAGTCTGCCCATCTGAGCCCTCCTCAGTGATGTCAAATCAAGGGATAATGCTGTCAGTTTACATATAAAATCCTCTCTCATGGGTTTTGTTTAGACTGAATTAGCTTGTATAGGAAGCTTTAACAAAACCTTTGTAGACAGAAACAAAATTAGTTTCAGCATTGAAACTTTCTCTGTTCCAGTTACTGCTGCAGGTTCAGACCATAAAACAGAGTCTTCAAACATTACAAAGTGTCTTAAGTGAAAATGGGCCCAACCAAATGATGAGGTGCAAAACCCTTCTGATCTTTAGGAAGCTGAAAGAGTCCTGGTTCTCAGTTCAAATTTCATTGATCCAATCCCAAAAAATAAATCCTCGAAGCCCACTTCTCTCTGCCAAACTCTTCCCTTTGGTTTCAGTAGGTCTCCATTCAGGCATTCCAGGAGATCGTCCTGTGCATTTGTGACAGCAACCTTAAACTTCAAAATATTATTAAATTATTCAACTCGGCCTTAACAGTGCACTGCATTTCAAATCCTTATGAAATCTGCTTACACTGTCTTTAATATCAGCATCAGCTCTAAAGAGGAACATTTCAAAACCTGTTAATATTGAATTACTATGCTTTGAAAAATATCTATTCAGCATTCACTTCTGAGACACAAACTGTCAGACTAAATACAGAGAGGTGGAGAAAAAAAGGGAGGAAAAGCCTTTATCAACATTCTGTGTTCACATTTACTTACTGACCCTACCAAAACATTTCTAATTGAGTGGTGAATACTTTTAGAGTAAAAAATTAAACTGTGTTTAACAGCATTGGTGGTGGTGAAGTGTTTTGAGATTGTAATTTCTAGTCTAAGTGACATTGCGTCTTCACTGAATGTCAACCAGAGCACATCTGCTGCAGCTATTGAAGAGTCACCGTTGCCTCTAACTTAGTGTGTCTAAAACTGAAAAGTCTTCATAATTCATGATCTACATAAAGCTAATGCTGAGCTTATTACAAATTCCAAACAGAAGAAAAATTGAGAGCAAAGTTCTCCGTGGCTACTAAAATTTAAGTCCTATGCTATCTCTTAAGAAAGAAAGTTCACAACATAGAACAAGTTTCCAACCATTGCTGAAGTACATACTTAAGTGGATAGAAATTTATTTTCCCCATATATTACCAGCAGTAGCACCGGATACGTATCTACTAGGTCATGTCTCCTCTGATTCTGAATTATTGGAGGAACTTTGGAAATAAAAAGCAAGCATGAATGCAACAGAACACATGCTTAGCTAGCAGAAGCCAGTACTAGCACTGCTACTGGTGCTACTCAGCAAACAGATGCAAACTAGTCCATTAAAACCATTTTGGTAACAGGGGATAACTAATATGACAAACAACTAAGTTTTCTGGAAGGGAGTCAGTTTTCCCATTGGGAAGTTACTGCAAAATTCCTGGTCTTTACCGGGAGGTTTAATGAGTGACTGATTATGACAAATGAGTGGAGAATTCACAGCTTGTCACAGTATTATTTTATTTCTCATTTATCTCTCATCTCACTTGTGCCCAAGCCATCAGTGAAGAAGACAGCCACTCCAGCAAGCTCTATTGGTAGCAGTGCCTGGCAGGCTGAAAGGCGACCTGCTGCTGTGGGCTCTGACCCAGCACAGCTTGGGTGCCAGTGAATCTCAGCACGCTCACTTCAGAGCTGTGAGCTCCTGGTGCCTCACAGAGCTGTGGGTCAGGCAGAGCTGCTGTTGTTACAGTTAATACTAGAACAGTGAAAAAAATAAGCGTGTCAGCAATGCTAGTGCAGTGGAAAAGAGCTGCTATTGCAGGAGGGTAAAAAAAGATATGCATAGTATCCAACAAAATATCCAAATGTATTTAAACATTTGGTGGTGGTACTTCCTTTGTTTTACTGACAAAGAATAGTGCAGTTCTCATTCCTTGCCCCACTCCTTTTTTTTATTTACTCAGGACACTCCAGAGTCTTGTACTTTTCACATCTGTAGCAGTGCATTAATGTACTTTGTGTCTGTATATTAATGCTGCTAGGGATGACTAAGCATTGTTCACAAAAGCAAGTGGGGAAAAGACCTTTTCCCAATCTGCATAATTCAGTCGTTCCCAATGGGAATACTGGGTACAGCAATGGAGAACTTCCTAAGGAGCTTTGCTATGTGCTACATTTTTCATAACAGAAATCTTTTCATTTTTGTCTTGAAGTTACAAACATAAAGGAAAAGTTAAGAACCCTTATGAAAAGCACACAGTGATACAGAATCCATTTTAGTGATAGGCAAATGTAAAATCCAAGCTGTATCAATGATTTACAAAACTCAACAGGTGCCTGCACTGCTCCAGTCACAATCTACTCACCCACTGTTGCAGAACTGCAAACTACAACTCCTCTTCTACTTCTGATTCCAGACTAGATATTTGCCTTCACTGTAGTGAAAGGCTTCTTCCTCAGCCTGTATTTTTCATGCCCTTATATCTACAAACACCAATCTAAATCATATGTTCACATCTGCATCTTTAAAACGTGTGCCTTGTTTCACTCAGTAATGCAATAACTGCACTGTGGTGTTAGCAGAGTAGCTCTGGACTTCTGATGATTCAGCTGCAACACATTTGAAAAGTCAGTAATCCTTGTTTCTGCAACACTCCAAAACTAGGAGTTAGTAAATCTGCTTATATGTAGGAGTTCTCATGTCAAAAGTATTCTCAGATGTTCTACTAGTTGCCCGGCCAAAATTATAATTGTTGGGTTGTGGCACATTAATATATACAGCTATTCATTTTTATATCCCAGACAAAGGATTATTGCATCAGATGGCAGATAAATGCTGGGAACTGATGTGGTGTTGAAAGCAAGGATATTGCTTGAATAAATATTCCACAACAAAGGGTGATTTTCAAGCAAGAATCACAAGGCTTTGCAAAGAAAGCTCTGACAGAGCTCTGTATACAGCCCCAAAGGGAAATTAGAGCACAGACACCATGAGGTGTTGAGTACTGTAAAACTATTAGCACAAAGAAGCACTTGATGATGCAGCAAAACTTCTCATAGAGAATAATGTGATAAAACTGGTTTTTATTCCAGAAATTTCTTCCAGATAGCAACAGAGCAACAGAATATCCCTATGGTCTTTATTTATACATGCTTCACAGCTTTGTAAACTTTCACCTTGCCACTCAGAATTATTTCTGGTAACGCATAAAAAATAAAATGAAGATGTGTCTTTGAGACAACTTCTCATACTATAAATTCAGTGACTCAGCTATGAAGAGTAAATATCTTGTGCTTTTAGAATAAATCTTTCTTTTCTTCCCCCTCACATAAATCCTTTCTTGATCAGGGATACACTAAAAATGCATTGTTGAACGATGTTAACTAAAAGTGATTAATCTAAAGACCAGAGCCCTGCAGCTATATGCATTAAAACTTCCTCCTTTAAATAAAGGAAGATCTAATTTTATGCCAATAATTTCATTTTAAAAATGCATCCAAAATGACAGATCATGTTTTCCCTTGGCAACCAGATAAAACTTTAGTCTCATCTCTGTTAAGTGAGACATCAGACTGGGCTTGCCAGTCTTCTCTCAGCTGTAGAGCTCACACAACACATGTTTGCACACAAACCTACCATCTCCACTACTGTTCCAAAGCATGCCAACTTCCCCAGCCTATTGCTTGACTCCAGTAGTGATCAGCAAAGCATTTTTCACTCCCAAGTTCAGAGCCCACCCCTCTGCTCCTACAAAACCTGTGATACCAGCCACTAAATTCAGAAGCAAACTTCTTGTAACTTAGCTGGCAGTGGTACAAGATCCCAAGAGCCTCAGAACAAAGACACAGCTGTTTTGACTACTTTGTATATTAAGTTCTTTAAACCTCCCTATAGTAAAAAAGAACATAAAAGTCTTCTTCATGCTAATTGGCCAGCCAATACAAAATGATTCCTAAAATAAAATGTTGTTCATGTAAAGTACATAAATTTATGTTACGTCAGGCCAACCTCTGTATCTCTGCACTAGAATACCAAATTAGGTCTCTAAGTTTCCCATGGGAAACACTCCAAGTCATTAGGTCCACCACTGCCACTACTGGGTTCTGCTTTCTGCAAGGCTTCAAGCCTGGTTTGTCTTCCATCTCATTTTGGTCTTGCCATGCCTTCTGCTTTCTAAATAGTCTTACTCTGTAGAGTTATGGCCATAAAGAACAAGGAGAAATTAATGGTACATGTTGCAATCTGTCCCTCTGCCCACTTTGCAGCTCTAACTTTGGAACATATTCAGTTATAATGGTGACAGCAGAAAACTGCTCCTCCTACTTTTTAGGCAAGTTCTGTAAGACTAAATATATAATATGAGCATTTCTTGGCCAGTACAGCTACAGCATGTTTTGCCACACATGGAGAACTAATTTAGATTCTTTTTACTACTAGAATATCCTCCCTTAAGCCCTGATTTGAATCTTCTGTGCAAAAGTAAATTGCATCCAAAGAATCCCAATTAGCAGTTATTTAATCATAGAATCCTTTAGGTTGGAAATGAGCTCAGAGATCATCAATTTCAACAATTAATCTAGAACTGCCAAGTACTCTGCATTTTAGAAAAAAATTCTGTTTTATCAATGCAACCAAAATTACGAATTCTGAAGGATTGGGCACTTCTTTTGCAGATTTGATTTGCAGGTCAAACAAAGAAATTTTAAAGTACAGCCTTAGGAAAGTAAACAGGCAAGGCATATGCAGAAAAAACTCCGAAACACATGGAGCCCATTGAGCTTCAGGACGGCAGCATCCTCCCACCTCAAGTGTAAAAGAAAGGCTTCTCAAATACAAGGTTACATCATAACCCGTGATGTAGGAGCATGGACCACATCCTGATGCTTTTGCCATAAAACCACGTCTGCCCCTTGAAAAAAAATGCTGTGGTTACAACAACAATGACTCACTATGGAAGCAGCAGAAAAAAGATACTCTGGTTTCCAGGTGTACAAACTACTTCCAATGAAAGTCCTTCACTGAATCAGAAAGTTCCAAGGAGAAAAAAAAAGTCAGGAATGAGTCAGTGGGCAGCAATAGGAAATCTCAAAATTATTGAAACCAAAACAGGAGAGAATTGGTAGTTCCAGAGGGAACATAGCTTTCAGCATGCAACAAAGCAGGAGACACAAGGACCTCATGCCTTAGGAATCCCCAAACGTGCCATTGTTCAGGTTGGCAGTCATTATGAAAGCACTGAATAAAGCTATGCTTCTGCGCACAGTTCTCAGGACACCAGCTGTATGTCCTTCAGTGCACCTATCTGTGAAATGTAATCAGGAATAAAAATGCATGTTTATGTTTCTTTCATATCCTCACTGAAGTTCTGCTCCACAGCCCATAGCAAGATTTAGAGCTATTTTCATGGACTTTCAAGTGACATCTAGAAACTGAAAAGCAGTAACGATCAGCGTCTAAATAACAAAGGAGAAAATACAACGGAAGTTCACACGGTAACTTCGTAGCTGTATTCAATACCCTGCTAGAATCCTCTTGTTATCTAGTGATGCCCAAGACAGATTGCCTCAGTTATAGGTGAAAAGTGAGAAGGGGAGAAAAAGACACTAAAGTATGCCCAGTAATTGAACATAGTTAAGTATAACATATGAAATGTCAGCAGACGCAGGGTGGCTTTTCTAGACTTCTCTGATCAGCTAAATCATCGCAAAACAAACATAAGCTTGGCTCATATTCTTTCTAGTTAGCAGCTGCAAAAGTCTGTATCTGTTTTGGACAAATTTTTAATAACAAGAATATATTATTTCTGTCCTTACCATCAATTTTAGAGTACTGAAAGAGTTTCTTCCTAAATCAGGCCTTGGTTTTACAGTGTTTATGCATGAGCAACACAGTGTAAAAAGAAGTTAAATTTAATTAAATTTTTAAAAGTTAATTTTCTCCGCAGTGTAAGCCATCACAAGTAGTGTGAATTGAGAAGGAATAGATCTATAAACAAGCACAAACAGAATTTCTGTCAAAATCCTGTGTGCTCTATGGCTTTTTTTCCCCAAATCTTGTATATTTTCTATATCTTAAATACCTATATTCTGTTATTTAAGACACTCAGAATTTTTGCCAATAGGACAGCTGTAGATAAGGCTCGAAGAACCTTCACTCTGCCAGTTCATTTATTTATTCTTTTTTAAACTACAGATTTCCTTTACCTTTTTCTTTCTAGATTGGAGAAAGTTCCTACTTCACTCTTCTACACCTTCAACAAATATCAACTTGCCAATAGTCTGTTTTTAAAAATACTTTTCAGCTCTCCATGATTTGAGCAACAACAGCATCTTTTGTAAGAGGCTGTCCAAAGGGCAGCTGGGGACTTCAGACCAGAGCAGGATCCATAGGCATGATTTTATAAAATCTGCATGCCTGGTGACAATCTTGGCATGCCAGGAGTGCCAGTGTTAGTAATGTGTGCTTAAATACATTCGCACTGCTCTTTTAAAAATGCAAATACAGTTACTTCCCTTTGCAGTTGCTTGTAAAACAAGAAGATGCAACAACTCTGAGTTTTAGTAAGAAGATCTGATTCTTACCTACTGTAAGATTACGTTACCTAACGTACTACAATTTCCACCAACAAAGCTTCAAGGGAAGTAAAGATCTGATTTTATTTTGGTCACTCTAGATAAAACTCTATTTTTGGAGCCTTTAACAGTATGTCAGATTTGAGCCACTGTGAATGCAAGTCTTGTAGGAATGTTTTGTTCACCTGAAACGTGAGCCATCCTTTATCAGAGATGGACAGTGCGGATGGTGAGAAATTGCAGATTTGAATCAGGAAAAGAAAATAGAAACTGTAGCCTTTCCCAGTCTATAGGATAGCAAAAAAAAATATTTTCCTGAGGCTTTTCTCTTGTTCATATTTCCTTAGAGGAAGGTACTTTTTAAAATTAGATTTGGCAGTCACGTATGTTCGCTACTTTAATTTACCTGCTTAAGAACTTGTTTGCTTAGGATCAGGACTTGGATGGGCAAGACTTCAGGAACTTGGTTGATACGCATCCTGAGGCAATTCAAAGAGACACCAATGTCCTCAATGAACACAAATGCTCACCATCATCACCGGCTTGTGGTAGTAATTTAAATCTCTTCTCTTTCATTTTCTTTAATAAATTTTATTCTGTTGTTTTTGGATGCTATTCCTATTTCTCAGGATCTTTTATTCCCCCTGCTGTTATCCTAATCCTTTCTCCTAGAAGGCCTGCAGGCTCTCCCAGCTTAACCAGCTCTTAATTTTATATCTCTCTGTTTTGTACTCTGCTGTTTGTAAACAGGGGTTCTTTTTTCTATATTAAATAAATCCAAGGGAATGTAAACAAACTGAATGCTGGCAGGAAAGAAATCAGGAGCTTGAGAAACCCAATTAGCTTTAAAACCTTGGCATGTTGACTTGGCTAAGCAAGTGGTAAAAAGGACCACAAAAAGCTTAAATACAAGACTAAAATCCTTCCCACATTCTGTAAGCTCATAACAACTGTGGTCAAACACAGCTTATTGTTTTTATGAGGAGAATTTTACTAGCTATCCACATGCAGCACTTCAGCTTTCCCTGTTCATTAAGAAGTGGCAGTAATTCAACCTCTAACAGCTAGTAGCAGGTCTGGCATAGCAGGAATCACAGCAGGAACTGCAGGGCAACAGTGGTGGTTCGCAGCCAGGCTACTGCAGCCATCTACTGCATCAGGAAAAGGTGGTTTTCATAGGAAGGCTGATTTTCAACATAAAACAAATTTACAGTGAAGCGATAATCATTTTTGCAAAAGTCATCTTCTCAAGGACAGGGTATGATATCCTAAGCCAATTCCCGCTTCTCAATTTTCAGAATTCATGTTATCATTTGCATTTTGCAATGTTTTACACCACCACTGTGCTTTTTAAGACACTGGAATTTTCTGCATTCCAGAAAACACTGAAAAACTCAGATTTAAATCCAGCCACACGACTGCGCGCTGTTCTCTCCTCTCAATAAGGAAGGATGCATTTGTCTTCCAAGGTCCCCTCAACCAATTCTGTAACAAAACTTTCGAAGTTTCAAACTTTATGGCTTTTCTGTAAGATTAAAATAATGATCAGTGACGCTCTCTTCCTGCTGCATTATTGCTCCACAACGTATTTTACTGCAGTTCATCTGCTGTTACAGAATACTAATAGACACACAGGACCTAAACAACTCCAGATCATTCTGTTTCAATAAAAACAAATGCAGTATTTATTCCAGTAAACAAGATCATGCACTCACCCCAGGTTGGCCCCCACCCTAAGTGGAACCAGATTGAGAAGTTCTTGAAATACGAGTTTCTGTTAACTGATAGAAAACACAGCACCTGATAACCCAAAACTTATTCAGAGAGACTTTCTCTCCTTAACTCTAAAAACCTCACAGTGCTCTTCACCAAATGTTCAACCATCATCTAATCTAAGTATCAAATACTTCATTCTGGACATAGTTGATAATTCTGAGTAATTCATAGACTTAATCTATAATGATAAATTAACAATGAATGCTTAATTAATAGAAAGTCAATTTTCACAACAAAAAGTAATTAGAAAAGAGAGTAGCATCTAGAATTTAAAATTAAATGAGACATGAGAGGAAAATTAAGTATTTAAAAATGAAGAAGAAAGGAAATGTCAGGAAAGAAAACATGCCACAGTGGAAAGAGAAAACATGAGAGATATTAAAGAGAAGGTGGATAGGTAGAGAATGTCATTAATTTTGGTCTAATATAAATACTTAAATAGTTTGCTCCCGCTAGGTACAAATAAGTGCACGACATTCTTGAAAACAGACACAGAATATTCTACCCCACAAAGATGACTCACTCAGATGTTAATGCAGGATGTAAAAATATTCAGACAGCCCTATCAGATGCAAGGTGGGAGCATATTGAGTGTATCACAGGAACAGAGCCAGTAGATAGAGGGAAGTGATAATGTCTTTTTATTAAACACTCATTAAACCACGCCTGGAACAGTGCAACCACGTAGGAAGCTGTCTTAGAGGGAAGGCAGTGATAAACTGGAGTCCAGCGGAGGTGACCAAGGATATCACAGGGTTGAGCAGGCTAGGTGAGGGGAACCTGAGGGAATAGGGTTTTTCCAGCCTGGAGAAGGGATGGTTTCAGGGGAAGCTAATGCAGTGTTGAACCTCCTTTGAGACCAAGACTGGAAACGAGACCACATGAAATCCCTCCCCACTGCAATAATTCTGTAATTCTAGCAACTTCTTGGCTTTTGGCCCCAAGTATAAATATATGTATATACATTTCTTGCATGAGTGATGAACAGAGCAAACGTAACTGCACAATAGAACCAACAGATATTTCACAAATGGCTGTCTGGCATCACAAACAACTGTTGATCATTACCCACAGTTGTTTACTTCCTGTAGGTGGCTGGAAATGGCACACAGGGTGCAGTGGCACAGAGAGATCAAAGGCAATTTCAAAAGTTTTCATTAACTCATGAACATTACCTTACATAATCTTTTTAAGACTTAAACTCTAGATAATTACTACAGTACTTGATCACCTGACAACTGGAGTAGCAGATTTTCTCCTTTCTCCTGGGTGTAGTTTGAGGGGATGAATGGTTGGTTGGTTGCATTGCCTGGTTTAATTTTTCTCCCATAACATGAATGTGGAAACTAAAACATGTCCTGTGTACTACACTTGCAACATAACCTTGCCAAATGTTACATTAAGGATCCTTAAATAGAAGGTCCTAACTTTCCCACACTCCTTTCTGTACACATATAGAGATCAGTGGAGAGAGGTAGCAACAGAGCAGATACTTAGATGGAAGAAAAATAACAGAGCAGGAAAGAATATGAGAAAGCAGTGTGTATGTGTATTTACATGTGTGTATGTGTTTCAGCTCTGTACAGGGCTACTTCAAATCTTGCTTAAGTGAAAGGCATTTCTTTATTAAGGCTATTGTGAGTAAACCAGTCTAGAAGATTTTCCTGCTCTTCAATCTGTTAATTTAGAGACGGTTCCAAGCTACACTAAATCCTCTATGAACCCTTACAAAGACTTTCAAGTACTCCCACTGACTCCAGTGGTCTGAATTTCAATAGCACAGCGATGCTCTGCAGAATGTGTGAAGACAACTAATACACCAAATTGTTTCTCATGATGTTCCCTAATCTCATTGAGGGTGCTTTACTTACTTTCAGCATAGTAAAGCATTCATTATAAAGACCCAGTCAGTCCCTAAATGAATTTAGCTTTTATTAAACAAAATACTACTTAATTTCTTTCCATGCTGTTTGCTTTCGCTCAGTATATTCCCAAACGGAATAGCTCTGTCAAGTCTGCTGAGCACAGCTGGTTAAATTAATGACCAAAATACAATAAAATCTGGTCAGATTGATTGAGTTAAAATATTTTCTGTTCTGTATTTCTGTCTGGCAAAAGCGTTGCAAAAACTTTATTAGTGTAAGAGGTGCAATCAGAGGTAAGATTGTGGTGCTATGTTTAATAAATCACAGTGCTTAGCACAGGAGGATAGAAAACTTACATTCCTTTTGAGTGAAGCTGTTAAACACAAAACATCAGGAAGGAGGTAACTTAGAGAAGAGTCACTCTGGCTACTGCCATCACAAATACATCACTGAGGAGATAATCATGCGCAATATTTTCCAACCATTTTGAAAAGCAATCTAAAACAGTACAGGGAAATACTTAATCTGTTTATCAGACTGTGATGGGAAAATAGTTGGAGATTAGAGGAGGAAATATGAATTTGATGTTTATAGAATGTGTCTACTTAGCTTTCCCACTTTATCAAGGTACCAAAATAGTCCACAGTTTTTTGCTTCTGACAGGTTAATTACAAGGTAAAAGCATGTGTGCAGTTAAATAAAAGATGTTGTTAATCACAAGAACAATGTAAGGAAGAGTAATCTTAAAAATACACAAGTTAATCAAAATATTTTTCATCTCTTTATATTACATTATATTATATTAAAAGGCAGAGGAGCTTTGTATAATAGTAACCAAACTGAACTACTTACAAGTACATGGCATATACAGCCACTTCCAACTATACCACCTTCTGGATGACTTAGTGCATCCTCTCTCTATGTAGGAAAGGAAACCCAGCAAGAAGGAACTGAATTCAAAAACTCAGAAACTTTCTAAAAACCTGAAGAGAATAAGTGCCCAAAGAAATATCAGCCAGACATTCCATTTTTCTGACAGTTAATCCTCAACCTAAATAGCGGATATATTTACTGAGAATATAGATTACAGTGTCAGTGAGACTCCAGTACAGCAAATGCAAAACTTTGCTGGCTTGCCAAAAATTTAAGCCATTAGGTTTTCCTGATGAGCAAAGTTATAGTCTGCAGAGTCAATCAGAGAAAGTAGGACTAGAAGGTAACTGAAAAAGTCACACAGGGAATCCTCCAACCCAAAGGCTGGATCAGCTATACCTAGATGTACATCTACTCCATTTTTAAGAGTCTTCAGCATTGAAATTCTATACCTTTCTCAAGTGGGATGTTCCAGCATCTTCCTGCATTGATAGTCTGAAAGCACCTCCCAGTTTATCTTGCTGCAGTTCAAATCACTGTGCTTCCTATATTAGCCACGGTGGACATGGAAAGCTTCCAATTTCATTTACTTCCTCTTTCAGATTATTTTAATATTGAAGACTAACTGCTGGGCGTCCTTTCAGCTCTTTTTGTTCTCCATGATGTACTACAAAACTATTGTCTTCAAATGACTCTATATGTTCCACTGGTGGCCCTCTTCATTAGCCATAGATCACTTCATGAGTGGGGTTCCGCTGAGTTCATGTAGCCATTGAATATAACCCACACAGTGCCAGTAATGCATTTTATCATATGGATCAATTAATTTCTGTTAATCTCAGAAAATATTCTTGAATTCTGATTTTTCTTTGGGAAGGTAGAAAGGCAGTAGAACCCACCAAAAACACTTTTTGAATTCACTGTGTGTTCTACAGGTTGAGTCATGGCAGATCTCACTGGCATGTTCCAGTTCCACTCCTGGTAGAACAAACAATTTTTCCAAAGAGAAAACTACTGAGCCCACATCCACCAGCTGACTGCTTTTACTTTCCTCCAGCTGAGATTGTTCATTGGTAAAATCAAGAGGATGCTGTAGTCAGGATGACTGACAGATGAGAAGTGCCATCCGACAGCAAGTAGAACATGCTCCCATCCAGGAACTTACACCCACATGGTCTGCAGTCACCTCTTACTGCTGGGCCTTCCTGAAATCACTGTCTACCTGATTTTGGTGATAAAAATCCCCACCAAACACTAGGACATAGTAGTGAATTGTACCACAGGCAAAATTCATAGGTGAAATTCATCTGCCTTCAGAGCAGTGCATATACCTGTATTTGTACACATACACAAGGAAGCGTAGAAGAGTTAAGAACTCTAACCAGTTTTAACACGCCAGATTGAAATAAGATAAATTAACAAAACAGTCTATAAGTCAATGTTTTTGGTTTTTTTTTTTTTAATCAAATACCCCTTGTTCAGAAGAGCACACTTCTTCCTCACCTGCTTATCAAAACTTAATGGTTTCTTTGTGACTTAAGTGAACAAATTTCCACTGTGCTGTTTGCAGAACTAGGAAAAAGTGGAGAATTTAGTAGTGTTTCATGATCGTTAGCTTCATGAAATTTGTTCCCAAGTTTCTTAACTCCAGAACTTTCCTACTATTTTAACTAAATGCTGATACTTATTTAAGAACACCACCACACAGCTTTCCAAACTGATGTATCCCCAAATTTTATCTGCTAATGACTCAGCCTGGGTCATGATCACTTCTAAATGATCAATCGGGGCTCAGCAATTTTTCTAGAATCTTGAATACAAGGTGCCTCTGTCAGTCAGGGTTATTATGGAGGAATTCTCTGCTCTTTTGTGTTGCTGCCCTTTAATACAAAAGACCTTTGGAAATGCTTGCTGCAGCTGCTGAAAATAATCTGCTGTCATTTTTTTTTTTTTTTTTTCAAATGACATTTGAAAAACAGGTTGTTGTAGAAGATAGTTGTAAGCTCCTTACCTTTTCTTTTTTCTTTAAGGAACACATATTCCTCTCAGCAATTTAAAGATCAGCCATTTTTCAGCACTCAGCTTTTTACTCCTTCCGTCCCCCCCCCCCCCCCCCCAGCTTGGTCTCTTAGTCTTTACAGTACGTGGTTTTATTTGGTTCATGTGTAAGATTAAACAATCACAACTCATTTATCTGCATTGGTTCAGAGTTTTCATCTCTGTAGCTTATTTTATTCGTCCTTAGGGAATTTCACAGAATTCGTCAGCAAACTTTCTTAATAATATTTTATAACTTTGAAAGCCAAACCACAGCATTTACTATGTCTAAAATTATTAAAATCTGGTGGAGCAATTTCCTACAGATTTTTAGTTATTACAGTATAAGATAACAACAAGCAAACTGGTCTGGAAAAACTCACCACTGTCCAATAAAGATTTACACATGGAAGAAAAATGGAAGCTCTTCAGACACTTCATGAGATTTACTGGGCTTTAAAAAAAAAAAAAAAAAAAGTAATTCATTTTTTAAGGAAGCTCCAGAAAACAGAGCTAATTTTAACGAGCAGCATACAAGTACACAGCAAAGGGGAAAATGAAGAACTGTTATTCTGAATTCGTAGGATCTCTCCTGGTTTCTGTTAGCCAGGTGAGGGGATAAAGAGAGCTGATGCCATTTTAGTACCTGATTTTCTCTTCTGAGCCAGATCAGGTACCAATGGACACAGTGACAGAGGAGGACAGCAGCCACCTGATAAACAATGTGTACGTAACTCCTTCTGACTTCCTTGTGAGCTGAGGAGACCCAAATCCATACAGTCAGCTACACCAGAATTGTCTTCTACATAAACAGTATCTGCTGTGACAGATAAGAGCTTTTTAACCAAGTCACTGAGAAATGCTTTTCATAGTTTAGAGGCCCAAGCCATGGCCTCTGCATTGCCATGAGATGGGAAACACGCTGAGAATCACAGCCCTCCCCACCAAGGCATCCTGACAGCCACAACTGACTCAGCTGCTTTCACAGCCCAGGGAATCTAAATCATTTCAGTGTAAAAGGTCCTCTTCTCAGGGATGTGTCACTCCAGTTTGAGTGTCATCTCCCACAGAAAGAACTAAAAATCTAATTCTAGTTCTTGAAATCAGGATGCCCTGTGAACCTCTGTTCTTTGATTACTTTAGCCAGACACAAAGGTGTTTTCCCAGCTGGAAAACTGTTGAATGTCTGCTTTAAAAGAATGCTTTTTTTTTTTTTTTTTTTTTTTAAAATGGAGATTAGTTTGCTAAATTTAATTGATAATTCCATCTTTTTAATGATACAAAATACACAAAATTTATTTCCCAGTACAATTTTTTCATTTGGGCGTCCTCTCAAGTGACATTATTTAGTTGTGAACAAAACAGGAAGTATTCATAAAAGAATCTTTCTTTGGTTTACACCATTTGTTATGACTGGAATACGTCACCTGCCAAATTTACTTCTGGTTTCAAGAGGTTTGTAGCCTAAAAATAATCTAGCTAAACTGAGTAATATTTATAGGCTGAAAAAGAATATAATATAAGCAATAAAGCATGTCAGAGTACTCTCCTTCTGAAAAGCCCGGAAATATTTAGATCCTTTTCTGCAGGTGACATTTAATAGCTCTTTGAAGAAGGCATGACCTTATTCCATGTTTGTAGTAGTTTTGATAATGGGTGTTTGATCTTTCACTGGTATACAGCAAGTTTGTTCAACACACATACATATAGCAACTTCATATTAATTCTACACTAAATATGTGCTTCCATATCTTTTGTGTGGTGGATAAAGCAGTTCCTCATTAGCTTTAAAAATAATATAAACAACACCTTATTGTCAGAAGACCAACACTGAAAGCAGCATGTGTTAAGGATTTTCAGCAACCAGATTCTAACACTGATCTGACAGGATATGTACTTTTACCAGGTAAATCAATTATCTCAAATAATGTCTGCTTGTTTCTTCTGAACAGGATCCCTGTTCTCAGCTCTGAAACCCCCTGAAATAGTCTTCAAGGTTATTTTTTGGCTTGGCTACTTTAACAGCTGCTTGAATCCAATCATCTACCCTTGCTCAAGCAAAGAGTTCAAGAGAGCTTTCATACAGATTCTAAAATGCCAGTGCCACCGTCGAAAGCAGTTGGGGTGGTGGGCCTACAGTTACAGGAACTGGAATCGGTGCTCCTTTGAACACCCTCGGAAGGACTCTCTGGAAGACAGTGGGAGTTTCTTAAGTGGCAGTCAGAGGACATTATCTTCAGCATCTCCCAGCCCTGGCTACCTGAGCAAAATCACTCACCCGCATATGGAAATGTGTACATTCCAGGAATGGAAAAACCCCAGCTCTTTCCTGAGCCCCTTACAAGAAGGCAGCAGTCAAAAGGACCCATGCCAATTCTTCACCTTCAATCTCCTAACAGAGCGCAATGGACACATTGCTGCTAGCAGCCAAGCCTCCAGCAATGGGGACCACGAGGACATCTGTGACACAATGAATGGTAGAACTGACTGTAGTACAAGCATCGTGCTGGAATGAATGGATTCTAATCAGTCTGCACAGATTCTGCACTCTTCATACACCAACCTCTGATATTTATCCCAGGGGAAGACATGGACCACTGCACAGTTCTCAGTATGGTACCAGAAGGAAGCCAGTGAGGAACAGGCAGATTATCATCACAAGAATGGCAAAATCTAGAGGCTAGCTATGTTCCTAATGATGCTACTGAAACAAATACAGAATGCAGAAAAGTAGCTGGATAAACCCAGGGAAGTACACAGCCAATTATTCAGCTATCATGGTAGTGCTGTAGAACAGCCAAACACACATGTATATAGAAAGAATGTATAAATATGGGGGAGGGCAAGGGAAACGTTTGTGCGCACACGTGTGCTAGCCGCATGTTTGGATACCTGAGAGTGGAAGTGCGCAATGCAGTTGTACAGCGCTGTTTGTACCTCTCCAGAGCACTAGCTGCTGCTGATTTTGCCTGCAAAATTCTGGTTGTTGCTGTACTTCACTGTACATTAGCACTTTAGAAATGGAAAACAATGTCAAAGATTAAAGTAATTTCGCAACAATTTAAGCAGTTGCACCTATTACTATGGAGCTGGAATCCAACCAAGTTCCCTCCTCACAGCATCCATTTTAAAATAAAACACGGCGGTTAAGTTTAGAGTTATAACTCCTAGGATGTTCTTGACACTCTGCAGTTGCTTACTTGCCATGATTCCCTTATTATCAACAGTTGTGAATTCCTCTAGACTTTACCATGTTCTATTTCAGAAGTTTGAAAACAGCAGCAATGATGAGAGCTCACAGTCCATGTTTCAGCACATCAGTAAAACGTCCTGAAAAATACACAGGCTACCAGAAGATCTGATTTATAAAAACAACACTCATAAATTCCTCCAAATCCCTCATAAACAGCACTGAGAACAGAGCAGAAAAGAGCACTGACCGCTGGAGGACCAAAAGCCAGCTTAAAGACAAAAATGCTGAGCCCTTGGTTGTTTCTGCACGCTTTGAAAATAGTACTGCTCTTATAGAGTTGTTTTTTACTTTGCCAGTTAGATAAAAAGAGAAAGTATTAGAACAATGAAGTAGTGATAGAATTTCACTGCCATCGATAGTTTTAAGCTCAGTAACAAAGCAAATGAATATAAAGATGTGATAATTATGAAATAAACAAGAGAGTTTGGCAGAGCAGATTATAATAACAAAAAGAAAATAGATAGAAAGCGTCCTGGGCTCGCTGCAAAACTCCAGAGGAGGGATCTCTAGAAGAGATCCTCCCCCACTGGTGGTCGGCTCTTAAGTGAGTCGAGGAGCAGTGCAGCCAGGCTCCAGCCCTTCCAGCAGCACAGGAGAATTGCCTTCACCTGTGCTCCCATGGCTGACTCAGTGCTCAGTCAGAGGTTCAGGCCTTTATTCAGCAGTTCCCACACAAAGTATGTAACTTAGTTCTGGAGAATATCTTCAAGGACATTTTAGCTCATGTTTGGAAATCTCATCTCTTGCAACTAAGGGTGAATCATGAAATTGATGACTGATTTTTCTTTTATTTGAAGTGGTATAAAGTGTGAAAACAGGTATTCACTCCTTCCTCCTTCCTTTTTCTTCTTAAGAATTTTAGCGATGCTTTTGTATAGCTTGAAACAGAGAACAAGCCACGAAGAGACGTACTAAAAACACTTAGGGACAATTTAAAACATTAGGTCCCAATGGAGAACCATTTCCTTTTGTTTCCTTAAATGTGTATTCTCAGATTAAGACAATAGCAATGGATGCAGCTTGTGGTTAGATGAAACATCTCCCAGTTCAGTCAGCAAAGACAGGAAAGTCACATTCCAAGATCTTCCCGTGGTCAGATGGGATTGTGAGAACTACGTAAGTACACTGTGAGTCCACTCTGGTCCCACTGCAGGGAAGGCAAATCTATTTGAAGAGTTCCATTTTGATTGGGAGGAAGGCTGCAATTTTCTCTTAAGAGGACAATGCTTCTAAAATTTATAAGCATTATAAAACGGATTTACAGACTTTTTGCTCATATTGCCATAAATAGCATTTTACCTACTTGTGATATACTAATACCAATTTACCATTTTTGAGCCTACAAGTGGCAGACAACTACATTTTCAAACTTTCACTATAGTTTTTTTGGAGGAAACCCACAGAAACTTGTGAAACACTTCTGGATTTTGTAAAGTTCAGTTGGAAATGAATTTCTTTAACCAATGAACAGCACAAGTCCGCCAGATTTTGAGTCACGTGTGACTTATGCAGAGTAAATTGAAGCATCTTTATCCACGTTTTACAGTTTCTATGTGATGCTGGTGGGTTTCAGAAAAAAATAGCACTTCACTACACTAAAGCCTTTAACTACATAGCTCTCAGAGACTAACAATTCTTTTTATTAGATTCTAATTCTAGCAAGACTGAGATCTCTGATCACTACTTAAGGGCCTCAGCACAATTCTATAATTATCTACAACATCAGATAGCCTTTTATCCTATACTGGGGTCACCTACCAGGTATTTGTAATCTCTATACATTTTTTATATATGCTGTTATATATATGATCTGTTTACAAGGTAAAAAGCTTTCTTTAAATTCTCCAAAAAAGAAAAAGAAGATTTTAGTACTGAAAAAACAGCTTTCTCTAAACAATGTAACAGATCAGGAAGAAAAGATTTCCAATCACATCATGTCAGCCCGTGCCTTGTTGAGGCCAAAACGCTCAGAGTGCCAGAAGTCCCAAGACAAGTGTTCAATAAAGCCTTAGAGAGAGCAAGTATGAAGGTGTTGCACAGACAGACACCAATATTTTTACCCCAAAAGATCTGTGCTATGAAGGCTACTAGGCTCTGCTGCTACAGCAGAATGGACTCATCCATCCCTGCTAGAGCCAGAGCACTGCTGATCTTCACATCACACATCTTTTTAGCAGGAGAGGCACACTGAACTGCATGCAAAACACACATGGCTCAAGATCCATGGATTCTCTACCCTGCAGTGCTTCATTTCCTCAAGCTTAAGTCTGGCAAGCATGTAAAGTGCCATAACCTTCTTGGGACATGACTGTGTTATGCTGCCTTGGCAAGAAAACAGGAAAGAAAAAGAAGCTCTGCTTTGGGCATCTCTGATACAAGGAAAAAAGGCTTATTTACGCTGAATGAATGTTGAAGTTGGAAAACTAGGAGTTGGAAATAACAAAAGGCAATCAAAACTGATTTATTCTGTCCTTTTTAAGACAGACAGCACCATCAGACCCATTTTTTCCTTAGCATGGTCATTAGGCTACACCCTAGAGGATCATCTGATATCTCCCTAGCATCAGACAGAAGAAGCAATAAACTGCACACTTCAGCACAACAAAGCAGAATAACAGAAAGAAGTGAGAATTAGTTTGGGCAGCACCTAGTATGTACTTCAGATAGCATTTTAACAAATTATGCCTCATTCTTCTTAACTTCCCAATTAAATTTTAAAATTAGAAAGTCCACATGGCATAACAGTAATAAGTGCATGATGGATTCCTTATGTTGCTTTAAAATATGTTTAAATTATGGGATATTTTCTTTCTTTGGAAGAGTCGTGATCATATGCAGAGCTTAATTCATCTCCAGCCACAGCTTCAGCAAACATACAGGCAACAACCACACTGATTGTTAAAACAGAGAAGAAAAAAATACATATATCTGATATCTGACAAGGATTACAGTTGAGAAAGACACACAGTAGCCTAAAATATGATATCCTTGCAAGGCCACCTGACTTCTGAAGAATAAATCCAGCTTGAATGTCTTTATTTTTAATACAGGAATCCTCTGTGACTACCAAAACAAATGAGACCACCAATGAGACCACCGATATCACCTTCATGTATTTCTCAATCTTTCACCATATAATGCTATAATAGGATGACAACAGCAGGGTTCCAAAGTCTTTGGCTACAGCAAACGAGAACAAGCCCAAATACAGCAGCCACAGATAAAGAAATAAAGGAAAAAGAGCTGCTCACCTCCAGAAGGCCTCAGACAAGCAGAGATCTTCTCCTCAATTCCATTGCCAACCCTTAAATGAGGTCTGGGAAGGGGTGGATTCTGGCTTCACCCCTTCCAGTCATTCAGCTGCATTGCATGCATCTGAGCTTCCTTGTGTTGGCCCTGCCTTCCCACCAGGTGCTCAATCACTGCTTCAGGCTGTGACAGCATTTCCACTACACACCTGTTGTAGTGTTGTCCTTCAAAGGAAAAATTACTTGGGTCTGGGCACTGCCATCAAACTCTATGGGACAAACCCATATCAGCCAAATTTTTAGTACAGCTAAAATTCATTCGACAAGTAGAACATCCATAATTTAGTGAAATGACAATTGCAACACCATGGCAGTCTATCAGATGAAAATACAGTCCATCATGCATGTTTTTTTTTTTTCTGACTAATAACCAACCTGCTCATGAACCCATTTTGTGGGCAAATAGATTTACCCCCAAAGAGAAGTTACAACTGTTTAGCACAGAAGTTGTTCATAAAACACTGAGAATTTCTCCAGGTTAAGCTGCTGTTTGGAGCTTAATCACTAACTAGAGGCTTGTACAAGCCATTCAGTTGAGAGGCACAGCTGTAATGGCTCACAGAGTATTGTTACAGCCCAGCTGCACATAAATTAAATCCATTAGGCTTCAATGTGCTCAGCTATCATGAAAGTGCTTCTTATTTTTGAAAAGAGTTATGGTAAAATCAATCTCACTGAATGAGACTAAAACTCCAGAGCATTTTACATGCCTTAGTCTTTGGAAATGCAGTTTTCTATTATCTTTCCAAGTGCAACAGGAAGAGAAGAGGGGACATTAATATTATGAAGTGCAGCTCTACTCTGAAAATGTAAAAATAGCAACTTTATATTGAACAAATGTTCTCCCTGCTCTCAGTCACTATGCTTGACTTTCACCTGATACAAATTAGCATAAAATTGCACAACACAAGAGCTATGGTATGAAACTATTGGTATACCAACAGCTGCTTATTCCTATTAGTGACTACAAACAAGCCCACTCATTCCCATGAGAATAAAATGGATTCTCTTTCAATGCACTCTACAACAGCTACTCTTAACTTTTTTCCAAACTAAGTTTCAATGCTACAGCTAACATATTTCATTGGGCAGAACAGGGCACTATGAGGATGATACAATGAAATGTCTATTTCGTCCTGAAGCACTGAAAAGGAAATATTTCAGCTGCAGCTGACACAAAGATGCATCATACAGGTTTTAGCAACTTTAATGAAGCTTAACAATGTTTCCATCCACTGAGACTGTTCTGGATCTGGAAGGAGGACTGGGTGCCTTTCTAGAGAAGCATGTTCCAGTGCAAAAGGTAAGTCATGATTCACAAAACCAGGAAAAACAATGAAGGAGTAACATAGTGGTCAGGGAACTAAGCTAGGAGAATTGCAACCTTAACAATTGCTTTGATGTTTCATCTGCTGGCTGTATAATCATAGAATCATGGAATCACTCAGGTTGGAAAAGACCTCAAAGACCACTGAGTCCAACCATGACTTAACCATACTACCCTAACTAACAACCCTCCATTAAATCATGTCCCTGAGCACCACATCCAAACAGATTTTAAACATATCCGAGGATGGTGACTCAACTACCTCCCTGGGGAGCATATTCCAGTGCTTAACAACCCCTTTTGTAAAGAAGTTTTTCCTAAAATCCAACCTAAACTTACCCTGGTGCAACTTGAGGCCATTTCCCCTTGTCCTGTCACCTGTCACCAGTGAGAAAAGACCAGCCCCACTCTCTCTGTAAGCACCTTTCAGATATTGAAAGAGAGCAATAAGGTCTCCCCTCAGCCTCCTTTTCCCCAGACTGACCATCCCCAGTTCCTTCAGTCTCTCCTCATAGGCCATATTCTCCAAGTCCATCATGAGCCTTGTTGCCCTTCTTTGGACCTGCTCCAGCACCTCCATGTCCTTTCTGTACTGAGGTGCCCAAAATTGAATTCAGAACTCAAGGTGAGGCCTCACCAATGCCAAGTACAGGGGCAGGATGACTTCCATAGTCCTGCTCACCACTCCATTCCTGATACAAGCCAGGATGCCATTGGCCTTCTTGGCCACCTGGGCACACTGCTGGCTCATATTCAGCCAACTGTCCATCAGCACACCAAGGTCCCTTTCCATCAGGCAGCTTTCCAGCCACTCTTTCCCAAGCCTGTAGGGTTGCCTGGGGTTGCTGTGACCAAAATGCAGGACCCAACACTTGGCCCTATTGAAACTCATGCAGTTTGCTTTGGCCCATTGACCCAGTCTATCCAGGTCCCTCTGTAGCGTCCTTCTCCCCTCAGGCAGCTCGATGCTCCCTCCCAGATTGGTGTCATCTGCAAACTTACTGAGGGTGCACTCAGTCCCCTCATCAAGATCATTAATGAAGATGTTAAATAGAAGCAGTCCCCGTACCGAGCCCTGGCGGACTCCATTCATGACTGGCAGCCAACTGAATTTTACCCCATTGACCACAACTCTTTTTGCCTGCCCATCCACCCAGTGTTTCACCCAGCAGAGCGTATGGCCATCCAAACCATGGGCAGCCAGCTTCTCCATGAGGATGTTGGGGACAGTGTCACAGGCCTTACTGAAGTCCAGATAGACCACACCAACAGCTTTACCCTCATCCACTAAGCAGGTCACGTTGTCATGGAATGAAATCAGGTTTGTCAGACAGGATCATAAACCCATAATGTAATCTGCAGAGACACTGCTGAGGGCAAAGAACAATACTCCTTCCTTTCAGATGTCTCTGCATAATGTTATGGCACGTTATTCCTGGCACACTGCATCTTGAAGTCCCAGCTTTAGGTACTGTTGAAGCACGGCTTCTATACCATTTTCCGCTGTATCTTTTCCTCTAGATTTAAGGCACTTCCCATAGTGCTGAGAAAAGAGTCTCTTACAGAATGTTATGCTAACTGGTATTATGGATTTTTCTCTTCCTTTTTCTTTCTTTTTAAACTAGATTAGAATGCAATGATCCAAAATCTACCAAAGAACAGCTGAAAGTGCTTACCCTCAGCAGATATATCTAGACTGCAGATCTGACATGCTTGCAGATACTTTCCTGAAGCATGCAACAAGTAAAGCCTTTGGGCAGGGGTTCAGGATGCCCTGAGCCCTTTTACCATGTCCTAGTATACATTTGCAGACATCTTTCAGCTTAGCTTCACCCAGGTAGTGTGTGTTAGATCCCACTGTCAAACGCCTAAATCATCGTTGTGTAGGATTCACAGACAACAAGACTACAGTATTTTGTAGTCTTTTGTTATCATTCCAGATATCCTTACTTGTGCAGACATATTTGTTTTTAGCCAAATACCTTCTCCTTATACTTGTCCTGAAAGTTCTAGAAGATCTATGCATAGTATTTGGCAATTATGTAAAGTATGAAGAAAAATCACCAAAGGATCCAGAGAAAATGGGAGGAAATTTTTACATTATAGGCTCACCGGAGCCATCTGCTCAGCTAACATTACACACAGAAATTATTGATCTTCTTAAGTTCTCTCTATCCGTTACTTACTATTTTGTTTGTATACATCTATATGCAAACAACTCATTATTCTCTTGGGATGTGTAATTATTGGTTTGCCTACGAAATGGGAGAAAAATTTCTCTCTGAATGCACAGTAATCAAAACATCATTAACTCTGCTTTCTGTGGTTAAAGTGCACAGAAATTTTTTACTCTGTTCTCCTGCTTGTTTAGAAATATTTGTGTCAGCCAGCTGAAAATAAGCAAAACATTTTAAAAGCACCAAAGGCACGAATAGAGTTCATATATATTGGACAGTGTGCAATAATTTCTGGGAAACACAGAATCAAATCTAGGTATAAAAATAGATGTCATTTAGCCTGCACATGCAAAATTCTCAATAAGTAACAGTCCTTATTCCAATACATTACACAGAACTGTTTTCACCTTTGGTTATAGATAAAAGATGTGGATATATATCTGAGTTTGTGGACAACATATGGCTCATTAACTTGCATTAATCTTTACTGTGGTATTTTAAAGAACCGAGGCTTACACATCTGTCCATCTGTCAGATTCCTTTCCCATTCTCTTCTTATTAGCCTTTGAACCTCTTCATTGATGTCTGCAACACTGAAAAGATAAATTAAGAAAGATAATCAATTTCATGTTATGAAAATTGGCGGCCAATTAGAGGGAAGGGACCCACACTAGGGCCTCCTCTCAGGTGAAGACCTTTTTGAAGTCTGTCCCTTCATCATTTTCAAAGCCTGCTGGCTACTTAGGCTCCTGCATGCTAACCAGCTAGTCAGCACATATAGCCCAGAAGCAGCCAAGCCACGTGCTCCCATTTGCCTGATAAAACACAGCAGTGTGAAATACAGCAAAATGGCAACATGGAAGACAAACGAGGGTGCTGAAAACACTAAGTGAATGGGAAAAGTGTTAAGAGAGAAAGGTCACAAATCCATAGATTAGCCTTTACTCATCCTAATGGCCACCACGTTTATCTGACTGGTTTATAACTAAATGAAGCCATAGAGAAAAGCAAGACTATTTTTAGTACGTTTATGTAATTTTGATGTGAACTGGTGCTCTTGTATTCCTCTGTTCTGTCATCTTGGATGCAGAAGCATGAAGTTAGGTTCAATTTATACTCAATTACAATCTGTGTTGTTTTTTGTTGTTGTTGTTGTTTTTTCCCTCAAATATCCATAATTTTAGTAATATTCCAATTTGAGTACACACTTCTAATAAGATACTTGTCTGAAACATTTTTTTTTCTACTTCTTAATCATTCACAATGACACACTTGCTGATTTTAATTAAGTACTGGCTTAACTTTAAAGTTGCATTGTTCACTTATTCCTGTAACCAGTGAACTTCACAGAAATTGCAAAGTCACAGAAATTTCACCTTTTCGTTAGCATTATTGAAGATGTAAGTCTGAAATCAATGAAAAAAGCAGCATGTCCCAAATGAAAGCCATCATCTGCAAGATGAAATTGATTTATCTAGAAACTATAAAACTTACTGCAGCACATTTTACCTGAGGCAAATATTTTACTACCATATTTAAATAATTAAAAATGCTGATACATTTACAACTGTTAATAGCCTTTGTAACGGGTAATCTAAAGTAAATTGGTCTGATCTCAAGTATCAGGATAAAAACAGGTTATCTGCTGGGCTCAGAGCAACTTTCCTTCCAGTGTAGAAGTCTGAAATTCAACCTAGCTTAGAAAGCACTAATTCAGAACTTCAGTATTGCTAAGATTATCTTCAAAGAGTGAATGCAGTGATTACCACAGCTATATGCCAGTCTGTTATCTTTTCTCCCAATTATATTACTGATTTTTTTGCAACTGCTTACACGGATAATCAATAGGAAAATGTGCTCTGTTGAATCTGTTTGTAATGTACATAACAATCCTTTGAGGTAGCTAATCAAATAGAGCAGTTCTGCTCTTCCTCACTTCCACTCACTTTTCTTTTAGCAGTAGTACTTGGCCAGCTAAAGCTGCTGACCATCTGTGAGAGCCACAGGCTGCAGTTTGGGAATTTCCAAATTAAGTGTTCTCTGGGGTTTGTTTATAGCCTGAACCCCTGCATTTTTTACTGTCTATTATTGTTATTGCAGGACATGCAGTTCCACTAGATGAATCAGTGATATCACTATGGCAAATCCCAGTTTAGATACAATGAAGATGTGAATCGAAGTTTTTTTGAGCTCAAATGAGACAAATTCACGTAACCTGCTCGAACAACAAGCATTCTGCTTCTACAAAACATCCAAACAAATGCAAAGAATAGTCTTAATTAGCAGGTTGGGATTTTGTGTTATTCCTTATGAACTTGAGCCGAATCGATCAGAATAATAGGTTTGACAAAGAACTAGCTTAGGGTCTTTCAGATAACTGCAAGGTTACAGGAACAGGAAATCTGGTGTTGTTACTGGAAATGTCTTATGTCGAAATACATTAGCTTGATTAGTGAAGAACATAATCCCTACCAACTAATTACAGAATTCCCATATTCTTTATAAGATTTCAGCCGAGACAAGGACTAAAAAGAGAACAGAGAGTCAAAATGAGTAAGAGTCCTTCACAGTTACTTGAATAAGTCACACTAAGAAGTAGATATGGTAGAACTTTAGGTTACAGTTGATTAAAAAGACTTTAATTGTCCATTTCACAATTTTCTTTACTATACTCTTTGGGAAGCACAATAAATTGATTCCTCTGAGACCTGTGGGCAAATGTTTAATTCCAGCAGAGAACTCGAACTCTGTATGAACCCTGGAAAATTGTAATTATTTTTTCTGTGTTTGATTTGTTAAGGTTTAGTTTCTTCACTGTGCAGATCAAAAGGCTGTCCCCAAAAATAAATGTTGCATTTGCTCTGGGGCCTGAGGTAATTACGGAACAGCTCATCCCTATTCTTTTAGTTAGCTTAGGGCTCAGCCCTGCGCTATTTTATTAAGTGGGATCTTCAGCCTTGATTTCCATGAGAATAACACGAGGTTTACGTTGACAGGAACAGGGACCTGGACATCGGAAATCCAACACTGCCACCTGCTGGATTTCTGTTCCAGTTGAGATTCATAAATACAGTAATACAAACAAGAAGCCTCCTGGATTTTACGCATTAGAAATTCAGTGAACTTCAATCCAAAGTTAACAGTGAATCTGGAGTTATGATTGGTAAGCTAACAGGGAAAGGAGTCAGCTAACGAAATTCTGCAAGTGTCTTTGAAAATCCCCTCCTTATAATTTAAGTTGGTATTTGGTTTCCATATAAATTAATGCCTTGAAGTTTTATTCTATGTGGGTTTTGCTTTATTTTTTTTTTTTTAAACAGAGAATGCAGTTTTCTGTTTTAGGACTAAAAACTATTAAAGAAAAATTGGGCTACTTCTGGAGATAACGTGAATTCTTTTAGTAGAAACTCCTTCATTCAGCCTTCATTTTTAAATGATTCAACTCCTGTGCAAACCTTGTGTGTACTGCAATAATATTCAAAAAAGAAAGAGAGAATATTTTCCCAAATGCTGAATTTCAGCAGCGCATGCTGCACTCAGCTTTGGTGCACACCATACAGCCTGCTGCATCCCAGCTGTGGGCACAGCAGTTCCTCTGGTATCACAGCAGCACTGCAGCCACGTGGTTTGAAATCCTTACATATCCTTGTAAACGTGTTCATTTACATTATCCCTGCCTTAAGAAGCACAAGTCTGATCTTCTCTCAAGTAATGCACGCTTTTAGGACACAGCACAAATTACCTCCAGCAGATATACTTCATAAATTGGCTGTAAATTAGCCATTTTCACCCATCAGCAAAGCTTCCTGCTTTCATGATTGAGACAGGACCAGGGATCCTACAGGAATGCTTAGCTGACAGGAGCTGCACTCAGAAGGGCCAAAGAGCTGGCCTGAAGCAGGCTGCAGTGGAAAGATCCTTTTAACAGACAGAATTCCAGGCCCCACTTGCTCTAGTCCTGCAGTGCTCTTCCTGTAAAGCTTAGGTATACTGTGAAAAACAAAACACACAACGCTCAGCCTGTAGGCTCATACTGGCTCTACCTTATGAACCTTCTGCAGTAAATATTAGTATCTGAGAGTGTCTGAAGACTTCACTTTGCACATCTTCAAAGTGCCTGGCTGTTTGAACACAGGGTTTTGGTCCCATCGCTGTCCAATAGTGACAGGACAAAGAAGAACGGTTTTAAACTAAAAGAGGGGAGATTTCAGTTAGATGTTAGAGGAAATTCTTTACTCAGAGGGCGGTGAGGCACTGGCACTGCTGCCCAGGACAGCCTGATCTGCTGTTGGATAACCAGCCCATAGCAGGGGGTTAGAACTAGATGACCATGAAGGTCCCTTCTGACTCAGGCCCTTCTGTGATTCTATAATACTGACGACATTTAAAGCATCCTGAAAGCTTTAATTTGAACCCTATTAGCACTTCTAACATCATGTGAAACTAGAATGCTATAAGAGAAAAGGCAATTTTAGGATCATCTAAAACTTGAACAGGAAAATTAACATATTCTTAAACTACATAAACATGAATTGTTCATCAGATATGGGAGCTCAGAACTTGAACAAGTCACAGTTCGCGGAAATATTTAGAAAACCAATGTAATTTTCTGAAATGAAAAATTAGCCATTTCTTATCCTCAAAGGGATAATAATGCATAGATATCAGAAGTCTGCAGGAGGGAATGAGTGCAATATTTACCAAACAAAAAGTTGCTTTTATTTATTATCAACAGGATGAGATTTTAAGGATAATTTTTCAAAATGCTGCTCCTTATGGTCACGTTTCTTGCTTTTTCATATAGATCACACAAATGAACAAACAAATGAAATTCAGTACAAAAGCATCACTCCATTGTCCCTAAGATCACTGTAACTAGATGCCTAATTATGTGCAGCACTGTCTTGAAAATCTGGCCAAAAAAGTGGAACTACAACGTCCTGGTGTGAGATTTAGTTGAGGCATTGCTCTCAGGAGTTTGTTCAGCAGAAAATCAGCTGGACTGTAGCATTTAAGACTATGTTATGTCTACTGGTGGATTTACTGAATTTTACCCTTGAAAATAACACAAAGTCTCACTGTCTTTGGTCTCATTAGAGGTTTGGATTAACTCAAGGATATTGGGCTATGAATTTCCATAGATTTAATGAAAAAGCAGAGCTATTTTCCCAAACAGCAATTACACATTGCTGCAAACTAGAGAGTAACGAATATGAATTTTAAAAACATGGCATTAACCATCTGAATGTAATGCTCTGCGCTTCCCAGTTGCCCTCTTGACTTCCCTACTTGTAGAACCGCATTCACAGTTGTAAAAGATTCTCTTGAAAGTAGTAAAAGATGTTCTAGATCCTACAACAGTCTAGTAGAAAACTTTAGTGTCAGAAACAGAAGAACTTAAGTCTTTCATATTGCTCCTTCCTATTTTCTTTCAGTACTACTGACAAAGTTAGAGTCAACCCAACATTCTTCCTGCAGCTTTTCTTTTCACACACTCCATCATGCTTGAATCAGCTGATTGCACCAGCTTACATCACCTTCAGCAAGCTGTGGGTTTGGGAAGAAACAGGGAAAAAAAATTGGGAAGGAGAAAAAGGTTTTGGTAAAGTTTTGAGATATAGACTCTTTGTCTGACATTACCTCTTCAATTTACATCTGGCTCGTGGAAAGCGTTGTAGCATTAAAATGTTCTACTTGTGCTACGCAGTGACCTTGGACTTTGATGCATCCTTACTGCCCTCAGGAGGGAAGCCCATTCAAAACAGTGAGTAAATCTCAACACAAGCTAAAGCTTCCATAGCCAAACTCTTAACCAAACATATCTACTATTTGGGATTATATGTTCTCGTTTTTTTCAACAGGTGTTCACTTAAACAAACATCACTGCTTTGTAAAAATCCCCTAACCTCAAGAAGATTAAATAAATGATAACAAGATTTCATTTTTTGTATATACATAAGCTTCAGCTATTCATACACTTCTGCCTAAAGCAATGAATTAGAGATCCTAAAAGTTTGATTAAAGCAGTAACATGTTCTGTGTTTGAACAAGTGAGATTTAGTGATCAAAGCTGACAACTGCCCTATGATCTCCAGGGTGTTTCATACTAAAATGTGTACATTTGAAGATACAGTAAGAGAACTTGTTTCTTTACTTTCTAAATATTAAGCAAACTATGGACCCAATGAAAACAACACTTCTTTTAAGAATGTTAAAGTGTAAAGAACAGAAAGTGAGACAAACAGACAGTAAGGTTCTTAAGTGCTGATTTAGGACAGAAGTTACATACATTGACTGTATTGGTATACCTAATAAGGAATTAATCTGCCTCTTCATTTGCTGTCTGGAGGACTGGTAGCCTGATGGAAAGCAGAGGGTTCTTCTGGTGGGTTCATTCACGGAATATTAACAAAGTCTTTGGGCTTCTGCTTCATAGTGGTGTTGAGGGGCAATTCCATAGGAAGGATATTTGGAGATTTTCATGGAGCTGCAGCATGCTCAAGGCTAATTTCAGGATGCATCAGCACCCACAAACTGCAGTCCATCTGTTGTGGACTAGGACCTTAGGACCTTGCACTTCTTGCTAGATCCAGAGTAAAGATTCACGAGAGAAAAATCATTAGGAACGGAGGCTCTGGGGGACTGTAGCTCTTTCCTTACATTGCGTTTGGGAGTAACAAAATTGCTGGCTAGTATTTACTTCTATCACTCAGAGAGCCCCCAAGTGTCTTCAGATCAGAGCAGACACAGGCAGAAAATAAGCAGAGGAACCCTGTTTAAAAATGTGACAATGAAGAAAAAATACCCGTCACATGGGATCAGCAAACTCATGACACACGTTCCAGAAGTGACAGACAGGCTTTGGATGGCACGCAGCAGGGCTGGCCAAGGACTGCAGCTCCTGGAAAACAGCATTCCTAGCCCCAGCTGCCACAGCTCAGATGTGCAGGAGCTCCAAAGCCCTGTCTCACATGGAAGCAAGGTCATACATTGGCCCTGATCAGCAACAGCTGTGGAATTCCAAGCAGGGCTGGTTCCTGTAGTGCTTCTGCTGACAGATCAGCTCTCTTTAGGAAACGAGGTAACATGCAGGCTGACACCACCTGGAAGCACTGCTGACCCCTGGCACCCAGCGCTGCTCTCACCACCACCATTCTTTCTCAGGATGTACCTTTCCTAAACCCCTGTGCCCACAGACAGAGGAGTTTAAAATGGCATTCCAGCCCCTTCCAAACGGCACGGCTTCATTTTGCACTGTAATTTTCATCTCCCCCACACGCGGGCGCGCGCACTTGAAGCCGTAACCGCGCAGCAGCCGCCCGCACCCGCCTCAGACTGAGGAGACGCCGCGCGCGCACCCAACAGTCGCGCGGCGCACCGCAGCGCCGCCCGCTCCCGCTGCATCCCGCGAGACTACAAATCCCGGCAGCCCGCGCGCGGCCCCTCCTATTGGCTGGCGCAAACAGGAAGCGGTCCGCGAGGTGAAGGGTGAGAGGTGAGCAGCGGCGGCCGGGAGGGAAGGTGTGGGACCCGGAGCGGCGCGAGGGGGGCTGGAGGGGAGCATTCGGCACAGCCGCCTCTCAGCAGGCGGGGTTGGGCTGAGGTGTGGGAAACGCGGGCCTGGAGCCGGGCGCGGGGGCCTCGAGGCCCGCGGCTTGGCAGGGAGCGTGCCTGGGGCCTGCTGCTGTGCCACGGCCGGCACTGAGCGCCCCGGGAGCGTGCTTCGGGTGTGGGATCGGCGGTGGCCCCGGTTAGTTCTGCAGTGTCTTGAAAAAGCGTGCGTTAGATCTGCCTTACCGTGGAAGGTGATGGTTTCTGGAGGAATTATGGCTTCCTTAGGATGGTATCGGTTATTATTAGGTGTATCCATAAGCACTTTGAGTATTTGTTGTCGAGATGTTTGTATTAAGCTAATGGAAGGTTATATCTCTCTTGTTTCTATAAATTAAACCAAGGAGTCTGACATGGAGGAGGTGAAAAATGGACATCCGCCAGAAGAATTGCTTGATCACTTAAAGCTTTCTGATGAGAAGTCAGCAGAGAGCACCGGCTCATGGGCATCTGGCCCCAAAGATGCCCAGAATCCTCCAAACATGGAAAGTGGCGATATGCCATCTTCAGCCAAAGATCCCATCACAGCAGATGAGTGTTTCCATGACTGTCGTGACTCCTTTGAGATGAAAGAGCCTGTACTGGATGATGAGGGAAATTCACAGAATGATGAGAATAACACAAGGAAGCAGGCAGAACTGGATGAGGAGTACTTAATAGAACTGGAAAAAGATATGCCAGAGGAAGAAAAACAGGTAATCCAGATAGCCCAGGTTAAATAGAAGAAGTTATATTTTTACCATTACTTCTCTGGATGGTCTGCAACCAACATGAAAATAGTCCTTTAAAACATTTCTGTGTTTAGAGTTACTGTTCGTGATTCTTTTTTGGTGACAAACATTTTGCTGGCTTGTGTAAGGTTATCGTGGCTAAGAAAGATTATAAGAAACAAAAATCTCTATTATGTTGTTTAGTTTTTGTGCGTTTGTTATTTTGTCCTTAAAAAAATTCAGAGGAGGTTTCAAGATAGTTTTGTTATCTGATAATTTAGTTCATTTATTGCAGTGTTTGTGGATTCAAATTGAAGTTTACTCCTCTAGATTACTGAAGCTTTCAAAACAGAATGCACAAAATAATTGGGTTCTGTTTGCCTTCAGTGCTGTTATATTGGACAAAATGTTTTTGTGACCATCACAGTGATGAACTGCATACTGTTATGGGGAATAATGACATAAGTCTGAGAGAGAGTTCAGGAGCTTTAGAGATTATATTCACTCCATAGTAAGTCTGTGTGACCCAGTTGTTTTGACCTTCAGTCAGTGGTGTCACTTGACAGCTGTTCATTTTCAAGGTTCTAAAATACTGTGTCATCACATTTTCTTTATTGATAACTTGTTAAGTTACTTTCAGGGTTTGATTCAGACTTGAGTAATGTCATTTTGTGCTGGTGATCAGGTTTTCATAGCATGTAGCAGAAGGCTATCTACTCATTTATGATTTTTTTCCTTTTTTTTTTTAATAGCAATTTCAATTCCCCAATGATGGGGGAGTAAAAATAATAAATGAAGTACATATATAAAGGTTAGATATTAGGAAGAAATTCTTTAATTAGGGAGTGGTGAGGCTCAGGCTGCCCAGAGAAGTTATGGATGTCCCATCCCTGGAGCTGCTCAAGGCCAGGTGGGAAGGGGGCTCTGGGCAGCCTGATCTGGTGGGGGCAACCAGCTCACGGCAGTGAGTTGGAACTGGATAGGCTTAAAGGTCCCTTCCAACCCAAGTTATTCTATGAGTTAGATCTCATGTTAAGAATAAGGGTACTGGAAGGGCTACCTGCACAAATCAGGTCATAAATATCACTAAATAATTGATTATGATGAGGTAAGGAGAAAGTTGAACAAGGATTGGCAGGTAACAAGAGAAGATAGAAATTGTCTTAAGAAAACATTACTTCATAGGGGAATGTAGTATATTGCATAGCTTTATAGTTTCAGAAATTCTGAATCATTGGAAGCAGCAGAAGGAATACAACTGTAGCTATAAACTATGAAAATGAGGAAAAGAAGAAATGAAATTATGAACGTGTCTGTGAATTTGTAGGGACTTTACTTCTTGTAGAGGAAGTCTAATCCTTTCTTGTTCACCTGACCTGGTAACATTGTACCACTCTTTCTTAACTGCTGGGTAGACCTGTGTAAGTAAATAAAAGATGACTGTATGTTGCTCCCAAACAGTTGGAAAGATGGAAGGGCTGGACAGTGGCTTACTGTCTTATTGTCAGCCAGGGTAAACAGAGACTGGTGAGCAAAATATGCAGAGCTAAGATGCCACAGGCGCCTAAACAACTAAATTCTTGTTACAAACCAGCACAGAGAAGTTTAACCAAGCTGTCATTCAGATTGTTCCCTTGCTGGTAGGGTGGAATTTATGACCCAAATACATCACTGATGGTAAAAGGAGTTTTTCATCAGTAATGCAGTGGGTAATGTCAATGTAGAAGTTCCTTGAAGTGGAAAAACAATGGGGCTATTGGAGGAGGGGATCATAGAATATAATCTCCTTAAACTCATTCCTGTTTCAACAAAAACAACATCTCCTGGTTGACTTAGTGAAAATTAATTCATCTTTCTCTTGATCTCTCTCAGTTTTGACATCTGTAAATGCTGCTTTTCAGGTCTAACGCTTTGAGATCTAATAGTGAGAAATGTTTTTAAAAAATCTCAGAAAGTTGTCTAATGTCTCCCTTGCCTTGAGAAGACTGCTGGAGGCCATCTAATTGAACTCCCTGCTCAAAGTTGGTTCAGCTAGACCAGGCTGCTCAGAACTGTGTTGAACATCTCCCAGTCTGGAGGTTGCACAGGCACTGTAGGCCTCTAGGTCCAAGTGTTAAACAACCTTCAGGGTGGAAATTTTTTCTCCTTGTGTCTATTTAGAATTTCCTTTGTTGCAGCTTGTGACCACTGGAATTTTTTCTCCACGCATCCAGGAAGAGTCTGTCTCCTTTTCCTTTAGCATTCTGGTCTCTCTGAGGCACCTTTTTCCAAAGCCTGAACAAAATCACTTCTTGTAGGCTGTCTGCTTAGGTCCTGGTTCCAGCATCCTGGCCAGCTGTGGTGGCCTCTCCTGGATTGCGTGCACCATCCAGAAAGTCAGGGTTTCTTTTTGAATGCAGAACTGACACCTTTCAGACGCAGTCTCTCAAGTGCTGAACAGAGGGCAAAACCTCCATCTGTTTGCTGCACAGAAAAAAACATCATCACCTTGTCTTCTCTAATTTAAACCACTATCAGTATTTATTGCTTGTACAGCAAGGAACAGTGTGATTGTGAGTCATGATGAGGCTTCTGCAGCAGCCTGTAGGGCAAAGGCAGCTAAAGAGATTCATAGAAAAGGTACTGAACTTCACAGGAAAAATGGCATAGGTTAAAGCAGTAGGAAAAGAAACAGACATGGAAATGAGTATCTTTTAGCTTTTCTGCTTCTCTTGTTTCTATTGAATTGTTAGGTAATCATTTTATTTTCCACAGCAACTTTGGCCCATTGAAAAATGAAAGAAGTGTGAAGATTGAATACTTGCATTTTGCTTTGTTACATTCTTCATTGAAAGCTGATGTGGAAGTACAAAATAACTGTTTAAACAGGAAACATTTCCTTACAGAAAGAATGGGCAGTTGCAGTTCTCATTTTCCCTTGTTGTTTTGTTGTTTTTTTTTTTTTCCAGTGGTATTGAGGGATTATATTCTTCAACATTGTTTATGGATATACCTGATGAGTGGGTGGATCTCACTGCTTTGTATCACCACAGATTATTTATAGTGTGAACTTTTATGTTCCGCAGAGGGCTTTTTGAGTGGAGTGTGTAAGCAGTCTTTGAAATACAACTTTTTTCTGTAACAAAATATTGTTGGTATCTGTTACAAGCACAGCTTGAGAAATGCTGAAATGAGATGAATTGGAAGCTCGCAGCAGATGTTATAACTACCAAAATAATCCATTAGCACACTCTTACTTTGCATGACCATATATTCTCTGTAAGGGAAGCCTTTGGTCTCAGCTCATTTCCTTCTGGTATTTGGAATTGTTGTTGACTTTTTTTTTTATATTATTTGGATTTCTGAAACTGAGTCTTTGCATATTTTGGTTATGATCAGTTAAATGATGCAGGAGCTGAGAAAATGCTGCAGTTACAGTCTGCATCCATTTATTCAGTTTGGTTTTTTTCAGTTTTTAACCTCAAGTTACTCCAATGGATGTTTTTGAGAAGAGCTTTTTTCTTTTTGAAGCAGGAGACAAGAAGGCAGAAATATTCAGAAGCTGTTTATTTGCCAGTATCATTAGGTTGTGGCAGCAGACTCAGCAGTGGTGCTGTTTGCTACTTCGGCAGTCCTTGATCAGTTATTCTCAAGCCCCTGCTGCCTCCTTCATTGAGCTGCTTCTCTGTGTGAATGTGCAGTGAACCAGTTACAGGCTCTGGTGCAGATAAAGAAATAATGCTGTACTTTTAGATTACAGGCAGCAGACATCAAATGAAAGCCTCGTGATGGCATTTACTTATGGGGAAATTTGTTTTCTTCAATTAGACTGCTTGCCCATGTAAGAAAAACTTTGTGTTAATTATGGTTGCAACACCAAACATAAGTAGTCATAGTATTTGTAATAAGAAGAGCTGAGCGTTAGCCCTGCTCAAATCAAATTATGGAGGTATCCCTTTATAGTTTTTTTGTTAAACTAAGCACATTTGCCACTTAGCAGCTTTAATAAAACAGAGATTTTGAGCACTGTTCTCATATGCTGTGGGAAGTCTCTAATTTATTCTGGAAATGCAGGGATAGATTTTAGTCCTTGCTCTGTGTATTTATGCAAGTTCTATGTGTAAGCTTTTGCAATAGCAGCTCTGAGTAAAATTTGAGGTCTTTGTAGTGAGGTTTCTAATCTTAAGCAATAGGAATTGTTTCAACAGAAGCAGTACAAATACCATAAGAGGTCTTCTTTGCACTGTGAAATAGAATAAGAAGAGGAAGGGAGGAGAGTATTAAGACACAAACTTGCAAGAAATACTCTTAAAAAACAAATGCAGAAATGTAGCTTAGAACAGAGCTGGTTTTTGTGCTTGGACTTGCAAGTCAGCTTTTTGAAAATCATGCAGCTTGAAACAAAATTCAGTTTTATACAATTTTTTTTTTTTTAAAGTGTGCTGATTGCTGTCTCAGCAGAGCACTGAGCAGTAAATTGCTTTTGATGCATTACAAACAGATTTTCTGGTTAGTTGCCGTTGACAGTGATGGCTTTGACATTGGTCTTGTCGGCAGAATTAATCAGAAGACACCCAACAGCTGCTACGTGGTAATTGTTTCGGTCTGACCTGGTCCTCTTCTGGAGGGACTCCCATTAATTATGAGTTTATCCAGCAGCAAGATTCTGAATCCCTCATGACAGATGTTGCTTGTTCTTTGGGTCTTGTCTGGGAAAGACTTAAGCACCGGCCCTAGTGAGCTGTTACTGTGGATGTAGAACACTCCTTTCTAGCTGCTCTGAGACCCTGGAATAAATATGTAGCATTTCTCAAAAACAGTTCCTGCCTTTGAGCTGTCACATGTGTGCTGGAGCTTCAGTTGGCTGTGAGCACGGTCATCTTCTGTGTTAACACTAAGAAATGTCAGCAGGATAAGAACATGCTCTAGTAGAAGAGTTTCTTCATTAGTGTCTTGTTAGCAGCTCTTCAGACATTAATTGAAACTGATCATAGAGAAATAGTGTTTCTGAGTTCTGCCTATTTTCAGTTCTGAACAAAGAAGCAAAATCTTTTTTTAAACCTCTGGAAGTTCTCAGAGATGTTAGAGAACATCTTTGTCCTCATCAAGACATTCAAACTGCTGCCTTCTTTCTCCTTTTCTGCCCCATACTTTAAGTTGATCTCATTGTTCTTCTAAAAACTATAGCTTCTGTAGAGAATTTATTTTATCAGGGTGTAGGAATGGATCTGGGATTTCTTTTGAGATGGCTTCTCGAGTGTAATCATTCATTTCAGTAATTGGTGTTTTCCTAATGTTTGGCCAATACAGGATAGTAACTTTTGTGCATAGCAATTGGACACATCAGTACATGGGAAAGGCATTACAACATCTGCGATAAAAGGACCAGCACAGTAGAAAGGTGCTTTTAAAGAAGAGAAGATGATTGCTCACCTGTCTCAGAAGATTCCAGGTTTGCAGGAGAAAGCTTCACTAAGGAGGGATCTCCAACCAAAGATCCTGCCCTGGTGGCAGTCAGCCTTTAAATGAGGTCTGAGAGAGGTGCAGCCAGGCTGCAGCCCTTCTGGTCACACTGCTGAATTGCTTTCACCTGTGCTCCCAGGGCTGACCGGGTCGTTTCCCCAGGTGCTCAATCAGTGGTTCAGACCATCATTCAACAGTTCCCACACACTGTGAAAGTTCACTTCTCTTGTGGTGGTGTGTTTGTTTGTTTGTTTGTTTGTTGGTTGCAGTAGTGACAAAATAAAGACAGAATGGAAGATGGGTTGTGAAGAAGTGAGGTGTAATTTGGAGCAGACCTCACGTGTTGGTCACTTGGAGATGGCCTCAAAACTTTTTAGCAGGAGAGAATCCTAGCTGGACCAAAACAAGATTATCAGTACGTAAGACAGTGTAACTGACTGTACAGCAGCAGGGCTTGTTACACAAATTATTGAAAAGTATATTTTTTGCTAATGCCTCTCATGGATGTTCACAATTATTTTGCATAGCAATAAAACTTGCAATACATTTGGGTTTTGAAGGGTTCAAAATGCAATCTTGTGGAAATATAATAAAAGGTGATTCCTGCATTAGGATGACCTACTTTAGTAACCTGAATCCAGCATGCAGTGCTGCAGCAACACTAGATATGTGATTCTTTTGGTCAGATCAGAGTAGAAGATGGTTTGCTAGACTAAAACTGCCCTATCTGGTGGTTAAAAATAGAACAGAATATCCTGTTTTATTTTCTGAGTTAATCAAAGCACATCTGAAAAGTATATCGGTATCTGCTGCAGTAATTAATTCTAAGTGCTGGTGAAAAGAACCTGTATGATGTCTGGAGTTAGAGTCTCCATGTGTGATTTATAGTCCCAGCTGCATTTATAAACTTAATTGCTGGATGGCAATTTCGTAGAGTGAAAAATTATACCTTCGTTTTTCTTGCAGTGTTTTTATGCTTATGTTAGATATGCATTTTTCTGGAAGATGCAGATACTGTCAAACTCAGACCTTTGGTTTACGGAAGTGAAAGGCTTGTATGTGACTAAATATTTTGACTTGTGTGCTGATGGATTAAGTGGTCAGCTCCACTTTTCTGCCCGAGGCTTTTGCCTCCTTGAGCAGAAGTGACTGGGTGGCGTGTATTGTCACTCAGGGGTAGTCACTGCTTTCAGTCTGGCATGCTAACTTAAACTGACTGCCTGGGATGGATGTGACCTATTGTTTGTGGAAGTGCTGCTTACAATTTCAGGAAAAGGTGGTGACTGGCAGCAGAAAGACTAAATCCATCTTTAGCATGAAGTTACAGTGAGCACCATACAACCATAAAGCAAAGTTCAGATCCTTGAACGTGTGATACAGCAACAGCTTCACAAAACTGCAGGGGGAAGCAGATGACTAACCACAGATGGCTTACAAACAGAATTGGTATTTGAAGCTCAGAAGTGTGTTCCTTATCTGTTCAAATTGCTTGCTTTTGTGCACCCTTCGAATCCTGGTGATTTTAAATGACTGCTACTGGGTGACCTTACAGAAGGGTATATGAGATGCAGATGTGCTCTGTCACACTGTATAAATAGCCGTGCAGCGAAGGAAGTATATTTGCTGCTCTTCACAAAACTGGAGCCAAGAACAGTTCCCTTGCAAAGTTAAATCAATTGATCAAATAAAATGCATAGGAACAGCCAAAGGAAACGTGGTTGGAAGCATTACAAAAGGAAGGTATTCAGCCTCCAGCTCTCACAGCTATATTTAGGTATTCTGCTTCCAACACTTCTATTATATTGGTTCCTTCCAAAATAAACAGCAAAAAATGTGTAGGTTGCTGCCTTCTCTAGTACTAGAATAAAACTTTAATGATTTTATTTTTAACTGCAAGCTTCTTGGCGGAGTAGCTGAGGTCCAAGGACTGTATCTGATGGTTTTTCTTTTGAATTGTTGTACTTCATTGTCAGAAGGCCAAGCTGTCTTGTCTTGTTACTTCACATCAGGCCTTCATTCTCAGCACCTCTTACGCGCCAGGCAAGTGTTAAGATCTTAATTTGTTCAAATGTGGACAATTCTAATTCAGTATCCAAATCTGGAAACTTTTCTAATCAGATCCTTTAAGAATAATATTTCTAGTTAATTGTAGTTATTTCCCCCAGTTGTATGTTGGTGGTTTTTTTTTGTTTTTGTTTTTTCTTCTTCTGTGTATATAAAAAACTGATGCTTGCTGCTTGGAATTTGTGATCATCTTATTAAGAAATCTTGCAAGAAAACAAATGGCAGATTTTCATCTATTTTGACTAGCAGGAGATCATAAGAGAATGTAAGTTGGGAAGTTGTGACTTTGCCCTACCCTCTCATGTGAGCAGCCCTAGGGTGCATGGTGGGTCAGGATATTTCCTCTCTAGGCAAAGCATTCCAGGAGTTTGGGCTGACCTACTTCCTTCGCTGAGGAGGGGTAGCCTGCCCTGTAGCAACCTCAGTCTTGCTCTGAAAACTGAGTGGGTGGGGACACTGAAATGACATAGTGCAAAATTTGTCCCAAGGACAAGTCACTTGCAATTTTTGATCTCTGGTCTGATGTGATTGCCATTAACTGATGACCAGTTCATTGAAGCTGGAAATTCAGGTTGCTGAGTGAAGAGGTTTTGTCTTCTAATAGTCCTTTTTTAAACCTAAGTTTGTGCAGAAGATTGTAACAGTATCGGAGCAGTGCATGGTACAGCAGGCCTTTCAGATTAAGTTGGTGTTAATCCAGAAGAGTCGTCTTTCTGCTGCTTTGGTATTAGGACTTTCTATTGCAGAAATGCATGTATGTGCAGGAACAAATTGTGTTTATTTCACAGATAGAGAATATCCGTTATCCGTAGAATATCCGTAGCAGACGTTAGTGCATTTAGGATGGGATATACTGACATGTATGCATTAGCATTTTGTGAGAAAGCCAGAGGGATTTACTTGTAGGGGATGATAATCTGCTATCATGCATCACCAACGGGTCACACTTTGAATGCAAATACAGAACGATGCACGAGGTACCCCTGAGTCTTGCCTTTCTGAAAAGTGCAGTTAAGTGACAGCCTGAAACCTGTGAACATGGGGATATGAAAACATTGGTGAAGCTGTAACAGAAATCCTGGTTTTGAACCAGAATTGCGTTGCTTTTATAGCTGCTTTCCAGGGAGCTGAGTAAGCTACAGGGCCATATAAGGTATTCTTACCAATGCTTTTGAAACATGCTTACACAACACTTTTTCTGGTCAAATAGTCTGAAGTCACTGCAAGTCTCTCACTGACACTCATATGTCTAGAACAGCGGGGTGAATAATAGTCTTCCTCATTCCTTCAAGATTGTGAGTGACCAAGAGGACCTGTCCAAGAACAGGCTTTCAGAGGAGGAGAGCTGTGTGAACGATCGCATCGCAGTGTGACAGCCCTTAGCTCCTCAGCTGCTCAGAACTTTCGTCTGACCATGTTTCCCCAGCAAATGTGGGTTGTACAGACACCTCAGTCCTCTTTGCTGTTGAAACCAGCTCGCAGTCCTCTTTGCTAAGTAACAAGGGAGCCCATAGTTCAAAAATTTAGTGATATAAATTTTTTCCTTTTCTTTTTTTAAAGATTATAAAAGTTATTCTCTTGAAGTTTTCTCGCTTTGAGTGAATTTTTATATTAGTTTTTGATATTTGACTGGGATAAGCATATACTCTTTTGTAATACTTTTAATAAAATGCTAATGCAAGTAAAGATCTTCATCTGATATTCCTTCTTTTTCAGGGTTTCTGCATCGGGAATACCGCAACCATTTTATGGGGGGAGAATTTTTTGTTACATTGCACACAAGTCTATCTTTTGCAACATTGAATCAGTTAATAGCACTTAAAGGCCAGTTCTAAATAGGTCACGAGCAATGAAGTCAACAGGGCTTGTGTTTCAGGCATTTCTTATCTTGGATAAGGTTTATTCATGTAGATCTTTTATCTTTCCCAGTAAGATCATCTTTTCTAAACCTAAGCCAATTCTGTGCTGAAATTTGGCTACTTGTTCTTGGAGGTCTCTTCCATCCTTGGTGATTTGATGATACTTCTTGGTTCACTACTGTGCAAATGACATCTATAAGGTGATTTTAAAATGTATTATTGTGGAGCTGCTGTGTGAGCAGCAGTGATGAGTGCTTCCAAAGTCAGGGTGCAGCTTTCAAATGTGGCTATGTGTTCCTTGGGCTGAATTGTAGAATCCCACATGTACACAAAGAATGCACGCTTTTAATGCTGTTTGTGCCTTAATCTCTCAAATTTGTTCCTACACTCATATTTAAAAGGCACTCACTGGCTCGTTTGCCTTGGTGCTAATCACACTGCAGAAGGACTTGTGTAGGTTTGGCAGAGAACCCTGAAGGAAAGCTGATTTCTAAATAATGATATACATCTCATCTGCTTTTTTTTTTTTTTCCCAATGTAAAGATCAATCAGTCTGAGACATTGTTTTTAATAGGCAATAGGAAAAATGTTACTGGTGTAGTTGTGTACCCATGGGCTCAGGTGAGACTTTGCTGGGTGGTTTTGTGTGCGACTGCTGAGTGGCATTTCCCTCAGAGCGCTGTGGTCTGTTTTACTGGCATGGTAACAGTGGTTGGTGAATGATCATCCAAAAGCAATAAGGGTGAGAGGAGAGAACCTCTGATTTTGCATTGTTTGTCAGTTACTTGGCATAGCTGTGAGATGGTGCAGTGCTCCACAGAGTACTATATTTAGCTGTTTCCAAGGAGATGTTCTGTGCGATATTGATAATTGCATTAATCCTTGATTTACACAATCTGTGGGAAACTGTTCCTTTCCTAGCGTTGGCTTTTTAATTGCTCGGTGATCTGTAATTTCTGAACGCCTTGATTTGAGTCCCTTGTGCCTGCATGTTAGGGGCAAATCGGGGACCAAATTGTCTTTGTTCTTTTTTTACTATGGAAGTGATTCACAAATGTGAGCATTGCACTTGTTAGCATTGTCTTTCTTACAAGCCTTTTGTCTTTACTTCTGTGAGGTATGCCTGCGTGTGGAAGCCTGCCTTTATAAATACATTTCAGAGATGGCTTGATGACATCCTGTGTTTTCAGTGTCAGAGGCTAAGAACATTCATGTCAACTCTGCCTGTGCCAAGAGTACTGTTAAGATATTCATGGATGAGAACACAACTCAGCTCAGCGTGTGCAATTTTCACTGTATAACAGAACAATCTTCCTGTCTCAGGGTCTGATGGTTTATTCACTCTGCATAAGAAATCTTTCAGAGAGGTATTATGCACAGACCTGTTTCTAATTCAGTGAGCTGAAAATGCTTTGCATGTTTCTGAAAGTAACTATGGATTTCTGAGGTGGAATTATTTCAAACAAAACTTTTGAGACTTGACTATATAGAATGCATTTTAGATGTAGAGCTACACCAGTTGAATTGGTAAGGAATTAAGAAGCAAGCAAACAGCTAAGAGACTAACATGCTAGTTTAAACCGTATAATTCATTATGAGTGGTCTTGGTGCATAATGTTCACAAACTGGGGCTTTCTGACTGCCTTGTTGCTGTACTGCAGTGTTTTATGGATTATGAAGTCTATCATCTCACAGTAGATGTAAGCAAGGGATCTTGGCACAAGCTAAAATTCTTCAGATTGTGTTTTATTTTGATTTTCATTCATAGTTTATTTGGAAATACAGCTGACCTACTTGTTCATTTCAGTTAAATACTTTGAGACGTCTCTTCTTTTGTAGAAAAGAAGAAAGGAAAGCACAACGCTAAAGGAGAAAGGAAATGAACAGTTCAAGAAAGGAGGTGCGTTGATAATCTTTGAATATTGTATGGAAATTGGTGAATGTTAGATTAGTATTTAGCCATCATAGTGATATTGCAGGAAACTCGTAGGAAAATCTTGCATTTATTATTTTTCAGCTTTATCATCTTTATCTTTTCTTCACCCAGCCCTAGAGAACAGAAAGAGATAGCAGACTTCCTTAAGAGTTAAGTTCAAATCACAAAGACTTGGATCTCTAGAGCAGGATTGTCATGAATGTTGAGTTTAAATCCAAGAACACGATACAAAACTGACTGCCTTCCGAGTGCCAAGGCTTTTTCTGAGAATCAAAAAAGGCTTCCACCAGTCCTGAGTATTGCTAATGCAATTGCTTAGAATTGATGATGGCTCAGCGGCTCAGTAATTCTCTCATAGCTTTGTATGTTTGTATGTGTCTTTTTATCCACTGGCTCAGTCCTTCATGTATGTGCTGTAATTGTGTAGGCATTTTTATACTTATTTATACATACATTGTGTACACTGATGTGCATCTCTCTATGTATGAATATACACACTTCTGTTTTTGTGTATGCACAGAGATATGCACTTTTATATAGCTGTACACAACCATGCATGCACACAGAGACCTCTACAGTGAAAAAGATCTAGGTGTGTGTGAATTTCTGACTTACACTGAAACTGGATGTTTGTGAACGTAGTTAATCTGTAGCAGCAGAGTTGAGGTGAGCAGTAAGTAATACCACCAGCAATATTTGGTAAAATGTATGAAGGGGAAAATGATTTTTGACACCCACCTTTCATTCTGAAGGTTAGAGGTTTCACAAAGAAACCAGGAAATGGAGATTAATGGTTCTCTCAGTCAGCGGGGACACAAACAGGTAACCTCCATTTCCCAGGGTATACTCCTATGATCAGATAGTGGTCTTCCTGTTGGAGGTCTTTTATTGTGTGTTGAGAAAGCAAGATTGCTGGGTAATGGTTTACCAATTCAGGCAAGTGCCAGAGCAGGCAGAAGGGGGCTGGTGGAACCATGGAAGTAGCAAGCCTGTAATATTGGCTCAGCTTTCTTGTGAGATCTTATCCATAGCTGTCTCTTGACAGATTCTTTGTTGGATCTGTTCAGTGTGCTTGTGCTGCTGATGGCTGTCAAATTGCTTACTGACCAGAAATAAACTTTTAAGCACTTAGTTGATCACTGGTTAATGTGGACAGAAGTGATTGCTCTGCTTCGAGGAGAATGCATTTATCAGCTAGTAGGCTGTTGCTCACAGTCAATACAAGACCTTTCCATTACTTCTTTCTACCACTATTGGAAAGAAATAAAATGTGCTTAATCACTGATCTTTCCTTTAGACCGGATTTGATGATGGATGGCCATTGGGTGTCAGTGGTTTATGGTGACAGACCTGTAAGTCAGTCATTGAGGAAGTTGGGGCAGTTATCTCCCAAGCAGCTGAGAGCAGTTACTGGCAGAACACCATGTCCAGCAGGTGTTCCTTTCAGGGCAAGGATACATTTCTGGAAAGATTCAACCTCTGAGGCTGATGGTACCCTCTCAACAAATAGGACAAAACAGCTTCAGGGGTGAGACCTGCATGCACAGCATGCTGTACTCATTATACTAAGCACAAGTCTATTTTTCTGCTCCCATGAGGCTGCTGATTTTAAATTAATTGATTGTCATTTATGTGGATGGTAGTCAGTCATGTACTTTGTCATAGAGCAGCTACTGCTTCTGACCACTGGTTTAATATTGCATCATATATTGAGAAATGTTTCCAAAGAAATCATAGTCATGTAATTCGTTGACCATACTGGCATTTGAAATAAATGATCTGTTGCTTTCTTGTTATTTTTTTCCCCTCTTGCATCTACAGAGTACAGAGAGGCAGAAGACTCTTACACAAAGGCTCTGCAAATTTGTCCAGCCTGCTTCCAAAAAGATAGGGCTGTTTTGTTTTCAAACAGAGCTGCTGCAAAAATGAAACAGGTGAATATCTTTTTTATTTTATAAAATGATTAGTATTGATTGTATGCCACGTGAAATTATGAAGTCACTAAGGATCTGTAACAAGGGAAAGGAATTGCTGCATTCGCAGGCTTTGCTGCTTGTGTATTCTCTCAAGCTCCCAGTAGGAATGCTAGCATGTTTGGTTTTACTGAGGGTTAATTCAAAACTGAAAGTTGCAGTTGGAACTGTTCAGAGTTTCTCTTGACATTATATTTTAAACACTGATTGGTTTTTATTCTCCTTTAAACAAATTCAAAGTTCATGTGGAACAGATGTCTTTAAGCATGCTTAGCATATACAGACCATGTGTTAGATTGTTCAGAAGCGTGGCTAGTTAGTATTTTTTCTAAAAACCTGAGTAGTCTTGTAAAATAATTTGTTCAGATGCTTTAAGGCATAAGCAGAACTTCTAACTACTAATTCAGTGTGTGTTCTTCCTTCGTAGTTGCTGTATTATAGCATAGATCTACGTAGCAGGGCAGTGTCTGAAGAGAATGGCTGCAGCTTTCTTCATGTCTTTTCTATTCCTTACCCAGGGACAGGTGCCCACTTGTTCCCGGAATCTGTATTCACTGTAGGCAGAATAGAAGCCCTAGGAACCACTCTGTCTGAACAGAAACTAAACAATTTACTTTTTAAGCTGATAATTGATTTTAAAGAATAACAGTTAGAGGTTCTTCATGTAAGTGAAGATTTCATCTTTATAAACAAGCTGTTGGACTGCCGTACAACTGGAAGAATGGGAGGAGAACCATTATGCCAGTTTGAGTTAATACAGTCTGTGGACATGCTACTGCATGGGACTGCAAAGGGAGCTAGAAGGACCTATCAGCAAGTATTTGGTAACACTTTTCTGGCTCACAGGACTGTTCAGCGTCTAAATTTAGTTGTCTGAGATATTTGTGTGGCTTTTCTACAATGGTTATTATTGTACTTAAAGAAGTAGGTCTCTTCAGGCTATAAACATGCTAAATTACCTTTTCTTTCTAAATAAGTGGAAGTGAAAATTCAAGAGAAATTACTCCCTACTTTTGTTTTAAGATTGAGTGGTTCTGGAAAAGTAGAATAGTAACTCCTATAATCTTCTTGTCTTGCAGCTCTCTTTAATTTTGAGGCAGATGGAGCTCTGTTTGGGAATGTACCTTGCAGCCATATTTAAGTATAAATAAATCATTGCTCAGACAGAATTATCTAACTTGCTTTTGGGATACTAAATTATTTGGCCAGACAAGTTAAAAATGGAATTCAGTAGTAGCAGGTGCTGGAATCTTTCAAATACAAAAGCTGTAAACTGAAAAACATCCTCATAATCCAGGTGTTAACTAGAAAACTAATCTAATAATTTCCAAACAATCGCAAGATGATGAAAGAACTATCCACAGACTAAAAACCTCACCTGTCCAGATGAGTGGAACCTCCCACACCAATACTTTACTCTGAAAATAGCAATGAGCAGCCTTGTTTTCTTGAAGGCCTTTTAGTTTAGATGAAAATAGGTTCTTTGTCTCAGTCTTCTTCCTTTTTTTTCTTTTTCTCCATTATAAGCAGATTGCTTGACTCTCCTAACTTGGCTGTCTGGGCACACTAAAATCTTGTCCTTACTGCTTCTGGCAGACTCGAGCATTTTCCCTGGTAGAGGAAGTTATATGAGTCCTAAAGGAATATCTGCTTTCCAAATGTCTCAGCTTGTACAGACAAGAATTTATCTGGGAGTCTGGGAACAGTCAGTTCCAAACTCTTACTTAATTGACATACGTACAAAAGCTGTAGCTCAGTTAAGCTAAGGCCTGCAGATGTGACTCAGCCTTTTGACTGTAGCTTGCTGCTGGCTGCTCTGTGCAGACTGATTAGTGGGGCAGCGTGCAATTGGAAGGCTGGCAGTCTTTGCAGAGAGAAAGCTAATCACTGGTAAAGAGCTTTAAATCAGAAGCAATGGTATGAAAAGCCTTGATTACATGAGCATCCCAGTTCCTTGGAATTCCAGACAACCCTTCTTGCTTGCAATTGTAAGTAATCTGTTTCCCAAGAAATACAGTTTAACTATAACAAAACTATTCTGTGTTCTAGGACAAGACAGAAGCTGCCCTAAATGACTGCAGCAAAGGTATGACTTTCTTTCCTGTGTTTTGCTCTTGTGCTAGATTTTTGATGAGTAAATGACACCAATTAGTGCTTTACAACAGTGCTATGACTTTGGGCACAGCAGTCTTGAAATAATTCAGAGAAAAACTGTAGTGGAAAGCATCTCAATCTAGAATTACTTGTTTTGTGAAATGTGAATGAAACTTACTATCTGTAATAATTTACTTTATATTCTTTTGTGCCAACAAGACTGTTGTTTGTACTTTTTTTTTTTTTTTATTAAGAAAGCATTTTTTTATTGTAGAAGCTGTTATACTTACTTTTATAAACCCACTTCCACCTGCCGTTCCCCTCAAACCTTGGTTTAATCCCAGGCTCCAAAGAGCTGTGGGGCCTCATACAATAAAAAGCATTATCAGTTCCCTTTTATGCATGGCTTTTGCTTTGTCACAAGGGCTTATGCTTTCCCATTTTTGTCCTGCATAGTTTTATCTCTGCAACTTCTAGTGCAATCGTTTCAGCTGTGTGTTGCTTTATTGCTTCCACCCACTCACCCATGCTCGAATATTTGTTAAACTCCCCATGATAGCTGGGGAAGAATGTCCGAATTACCAGTCCGAAAACTAATCCAGTGGCTGAGTGCCAGTACTGCTTGTACAGTAAATAGGAGTTTGTATGTTTTAAAAGTAACCTTGAAGGTAACAAATTCTAGCTGACCTCTCTTACTCTGGGGTTTTGCATTTTGGCAGGGGTGCATTTTCAAAAACATTTCTGATAATTTTGTGGTGGCTTATAGAGGACTGGTATGTTTTGCTGCAGTGAGACTTAAACCAACCATCGCCTGATGCTCCCCAGGGACTTGGCTTACAAGCTGCAATGCAACACCTGCAGCACAGCAGAGCAATTCACTCTGCAACATGCTGACTGTAGTATTGTCTTTGTCCTTCCAGAAGGAATAAGCTATAGAATACTTGCCTAATCTGAGTTTTAGTTATCCTGAAAATAATTTTAATGGGTTGGCAATTAAAAATTTAGGCAAGATTTTGTACTTGCTTTTACTGTGATGAAAAATGGGTGAATAAATTCTTGAGAAATCAACAGCAGCCTGTGAATTGTAAGTTTAGGATTTAGTCCTAACTTTTAGTCCTAAAAATAACTATTGATATTAAAAAAATTAGTACACACTTAAGAATTATTTGTAGGAGCTGTAGAAATGTTTCAAGTAAAATGCTGTGCTTCGTTTTTGTTTTCCAGCAGTGGAATTAGATCCTAACTATATTAGAGCTTTGCTGAGAAGAGCAGAACTATATGAAAAAACAGAAAAACTAGATGAAGCTCTGGAAGATTATAAAGCAATCCTAGAAAAAGACCCATCAGTTCATCAAGCCAGAGAAGCTTGTATGGTAAGCCTTTTCAGTATACTTTGGCTCAACTTCAAAATGAAGACTTTCCTTTCCTAGTCTAAATATTCAGTACTCTCAATGCGAGCTGCTTCATGTACCAATAACTTTGAGTCTTAAATGTAGTGTTCTCTTCCAGTTTTACATAGGATAGAAGACATGAAATGCTACAACTTCCATTATGGACCTGAGTCCTGCTAAGCATAGGTGTTTTTTTCTAACGTTTGTAAAATGATTGAAGGTAGATGTGTGTTTTGAGCTGCAAGCTGTATTTGTGCCTGTTGGATAGCATACCCCATGCCCTACACAATGCACACACAAAAATCACAGAGTTGTGGGAGTTGGAAGGGATCTAGAGATGACTGAATCCAATCCTGCTAAAGCAAGTTCCCTACAGCAGGTCACGCAGGAATGCCTCCAGGTGGGTCTTGAATATCTCCAGAGAAGGAGACTCTACAGCCTCTCTGGGCAGCTTGTTCCACTGCTCCATCACTGACAGTGAAGAAGTTCTTCCTTACACAGTTTGTCACTGAATATATTACAGTTCTCACTTTTCTTCTAGTTTGATTCTCCCTGAGGGATATCTTGTAACTGAATGCAGTAATGTTTCAAAAATACTCGTCTAAGTAACATGACAATACACTTACTACAAACTTTGAATTCCTGACTGAGGTTGTTAACTGTATTTATACATGGGCTAGGAAAGGTTGGCTAGGCCACAAACAGGACAGCACTGACTGCTGTGGTGAATCACTGCAGCATTTTAGTAGCCAGCACTTCAATATGGATCAGCAATTTGGAAATCATAGAATCATTTGAATTGGAAGAAACCACTAAAGGCCATCTGGTGTAACTCTCCTGCAATGAACACGGACACCACAGCTCCATCAGGGCTCAGAGCCCCTGCAGCCTGACCTTGAGTGTCTGCAGGGATGGGGCACCCACCACTTCTGGGCAGCCTGTGCAGTGCTTCTCTGCTCTTATTCTAAAAACAAACAAACAAACAAAAAAACCCAAAAAACAAAACCTTAATTGTATTCTGACTATTATTCTTAAAGTCGGAATACAAATACTCAATAATAAAGTTTTTGCTTGTTAATAAATTAGTGGGAATCTATTTTTCTTTCAGTATAATTATTCTGGTAACTGATGAGTTTGCAGTTAAATGCTTTCTTGGCATAGAAATAGATACTTTTTTGATTACTTTATTATTTAAGTGAACAGCAGATAGAGGCTGTTTGAGTTATCTGCAAGTCTACTTAAACATAAGTCTACTTAAACACTGGTATTTGGCTTCTTGATTTTGCTGTGTTCTGGTTTTGGTGTTTGTTGCAGGTTTTTAACATATACCTTGTGTGTATTGGCTATTTTGAGATATTTTACTAATAATGACTTAAGCCTGCTATTAATTTTTAAAAACTTAGCCTTTCTCATAAAAAAGGCACCTGGTAGTTGCGTCACTCTTTTCTAATTAAATTATTTTTCTTGTTCCCAAATAACGTGAGTTCTTCGGCTTAGCACTGTGTTCCCATGTCTGCTGTCACTGAACATTATAAATACTTAAGGGTTAATGGTTTCTTGAGGAAATTTTGTCATATCGCTCAAATAATAATAATTACAAAAATTAAGTTCTTTCAGGTTTGCTTGGACTTCAGGATGTGGCAGCTTTGTTAACAAAGGAAAACTCCTAACACTTCACGATGCCCAGTCTATCATGTAAATAACCTCTACTCAGTGAGGATATAAAGTCACTGCTACAGCCAGTTCATTTGAGTTTGTAACTGTCAAATACAAGCAGAAAGTGTTTTTTCTGGTGAATGTTCAATATGTTAATGCTTAGCATGGAAACCTGCTGTCAGTTGGACAATTTCAAAGGGTCTTTTCACAAAGGTTGGTGTAGCACGAAGGGCTGTTTTTGTGCAGAAAGCTCTTCCTGTAGGCTGCTTGCCCTTGCTATTTCTGAAAGAGGTTATGAAGGCTGTTGAAAGGAAAAATGTGGTAGATAGAGAGACAGTCTGTGGCTTTGAAAGAATGCATGCAAATGAAGGGTAGCTGCTATCAAATAGAAAGTGACCACCAGTTATGTCAGAGCTGGAGCTTCATGCCATGGTGTGTGAATGGCTTGTGAGCACCAGAGTGCCTGGAAAGAGCTAACTACCTTGCATAGGGAAAGCAACAACTTAATTCCATTTTACTATAAATGGATTTTTAAATATAATGCTTGGTTGGGCACTTGAATCTATATGACATACTTGACTTTTAATAGCTTGTTAAATTTTCAGAGGGCATCAGTTTTCTGTGTTCAGCTTCATATCAGTGAAACTGCAACCTACTCTGCCCCATAAAGGAAAAAAGTTTACTCCAGAAATTTTGTGTAAAAGCCACTATCTATACGTTGGTGCAGAAATATGTTTTCAAGGTTTGGGTTTAATTATTTTAATTTCCTATTTGTGAAAATAAGGTATTAGTAGTGATTTTTTTTTTTAAATTCCCCTCCCCCATACCGTGGTGTTGTAATGACACATTAGGAAGTGCTTTAATAGCATATTAGACAAGAAGCCTTGCCTGAAATTACTTCCTTTGGGACTAGATCAATTGCACTGATGGCAGAAAAGTACTCTGCTTAACTGTGTAACTCCCATTAGTGGTAAGGGTAAGATTTCACAAAGCAGCTGAAGTGTTGAACTGCCTGCTGCTTAGAAAGCTGTCCAGTTGCTTTCCTCATGCTTATGCTGGTACGAGTCCATGACTGACCCTGTGGAGATGGCTGGTGATATATATGTATATATACATGGGGCTCAGGCAGGCAACTAACCTGGCCAGAAGGAAAAGCATCTATAAGTGAGCAAAAAAAAAAAAAAAAGCCAGCAACCAAAAAGCCCTGAAGGAGCAGCTTTATATTGCCTTCTGCACTCAGAGGAGTCCTGCTGCAGTTACTGGTGAGAAGGAAAGATGTGGTCAAGGCAGTGCAGGAACTGGGCCGGTCATTTCTGGCAGCACCCAGTGACAAGGTCAGTTTACTGTACTGTGAAACCCCCTGATGCTTGTTGCGTGCAGCTGAGAGCAGGAGAGCGTTTTATCACCTAGCTCTTGGCAATGGCTTAATAAATGACAGGCTTGTCAAACATCGTTACTGCAGGGGCAGTGAACGTGATGCATCCATCATAGTCGAGAAAAGAGTATTTGTGTTGGCCATGTTTATAGTCTCCTAGCTGAGACTATGGCTTATTTGATCCAGGAGTTCAGCCAAGGAATCTGCTGACGTTTCTAAAGGAAACGATGGGATTTAGTTTTGTAGCTTGTAGTCTTTTAGCATTAGCCTCGATCCAAGAAAGGCCTAATGTAATCTAGTTGGTTACTTGGTAAAACAGTGCAAGCGTGTTTTAGCAGCTCTTCATACAAAGAGCAGCTATGCAGATCTGACAGATTGTTACAAAGCACCAGTAAGGATTCCATAGATGAAGATGTGAGAGCAGTCAGTCATTGGTACAAAATACAAGGAGTTTGAAACATACATCTTAGCTGATCTGAACCCCCTAAAAGTTTAGATGCAATCCTTTCTGTCTCTTTCAAAACCACAATTTTCTTTCAGTATCTGGTGGAGATTTGTTCCAGGAAAGAATCAGAAACAGTGCTGCTGTTCTTCCTGGTCATCTTTCAGAAGTGTTTTAGAATGACTGGTCATTTACTTACAATTTTTGTAGCTGGAAAGCACAGAGTTTGACTGTTTCGTGTACATTCTGCTCCTCGACCTCATTTTAGTAGGCAGATTTCTGGTCGCATGTGGTGCAGGATACATTGTATGAAATGCCCTGAGTTTGTACTGGAGTGGTTTACAGCATTTTGCTTTTCAGTTGGTCAAGCTTCAGAATAAAAGCAGTATTTTGAGATTGAGGCTTTAAAGCCTTCCCCCCCCCCCCCCCCCCCCCCATGAAAATTTGTTAATGAAATACTGACATGGCTAATTTTATGCTTTTTAAAATAGTTGTAATAGATCTCTAAATTTTATAATAAAAAACGTTGTTCCAGATATAATGCTGTCTCCACCTATGTAATTAGCAGATCTGTAATATGTAGGGACTAAGAGATTCTGCTTTATTGTGATGTAAAGTGCCCTGCTCTTTGCAGAACTAGTTCAGCACTTCTGTGCCTCTGCTGGTAGTGAAAATGATGCATCAGGAGAATCTGCAAATTAGCTTTGTTCACCTGTTAGAGCCAATCTTTCTCCTTCCTGCGTATAAGAAATACTTCACATACTGCTGTGGGGAATATAATAATCTTGTTAAATGGGGGTTTAAAAGAAGTTAAATGCACAGTAATTCTTTGCTTAGGTTCCTGATTTGTTAGCTGCTGTAAAATTTCAGTACGGCTTATATGTCAGAAGTACAGCACTCATGGTTTAAAGCCCACTGTTGCACACTTTGGTTGCCTTTGATATCATTTATGCCAAATGAAACAGTTTGAAATTACAGTGTTTTGTGGTCAAATAATCCCTATCGATGCTTTCCCAGAGAGTGTTTATGTGGTATCAATCGTTAGGTTTTGTTTTTAGAAGGTGTGTAACAATGTTGTGTGAATTTGAGCTTCAGCGCAGTTTCTGAGGGAGCGGCAGACCAGATAAACTTACTTACCAAAAGAAGCTGTACTTTGAGATAAGTGTCACAGACCAAGATGAATAGCCAGGTTTATGGATACCGTTCTATAGATAAGTAACCTTAGGTGTACTTCTCTGGAGTGAGAAATGCTGAGTCTTTGGAATAGTACTATTCAGGCAGACAAAACACAGAACACATATTTCTGATCAAGTATTTAGGTCTTCATTTCATGCTGAACGCTAATGTCCACATGAGAGATAGATTCTGTGTAAGCCAAACTCATCCAAGATAGAGCAGATGTGTTGTGGTTTAACATGGCAGGTAGTTGAGCGCCACAAAGTCATTCACCCACTCCTCCAATTGCCAGTGGGATGGGGGAGAGAACAGGAAAAAAAATAACAAAGTAGAACTCGTGGGTTGAGATAAAACTACTTAGTAAGATAGACAAAAGGAAGAGAGAATGTCACAGCCACAATGCAAACTGAATTTACAGCCTGGGGATATCCACGCATTTTCATGTAGGCAGCTTGGGTCCAGACCCAAGTTAATAAGGCCCTCTGGGTCAGCAGGAGTTGGATGGTGTCTGACTGCACTAATTGGATCTGATTCACTGGTGGTGATGTTGGGCCTAAGCTCATTTCAGGCTTAGCCACCTCTGTGTATGTGCATTGTACTCTTTCATATTGACTTTTCAGTTTGTATGGGGTATAACACCTCTCTTCCCCATCAGTGTTGAAAGTGCCTGTGTTCACCAATCAATACTGTTTTGAACAGGAGGAATAGCCAGGCAGATATTTTTTTTTCCTTGACATGAATATCTTATTTCACTGTAACAATGTTATCAGAGTGACAAACCCATCCATGATGATTGGAGCTATAAAATACAGGAAGGAACTAAATTAGGAAATTGAATTCTTTAACTATGTTCAGAAGCCAATTATCACAAGGGAAGTACATAAGGAGTGAATTCCACACGTGTTACCATAGTTTACAACTGTAATTAACTTACTGATAGCACCATTTCAGCAGATCTGTCTTATTTGCCATGACTATATAATTGGATCCTGAGCTGCCAGAGTTGTATAGTAATAAGCGTAGTAAGTTTGAAATAGTAACTTCTGAAAATATGAAGAAGATGCAGTGTGAATGACAGTTGCTTTTTATATATATTTTTAATATACAAAGGCTGCTCAAAAGCGATGTTTCCTATTTTATTATGTTGCCCTGTGGTGTCAGAGGTGGATGTTGGTGGTATGGAAGCAAAGGTTGAACCTTGTCACCGATATTCCATTCCATTTTGTTGCCATGTGACAGATGGCAGCAGAGGGGCATTCTGACACAATGGCATCTGACATGGAAGTGTGTATGAAGCACAGTGTGAAATGGATTTCTCCACGGGGAGAAAATGGTACACTGAGTGACATTCATTGACAACTTGGTGAATGTTGATAGAGGCCAAACAGTGAATGTGAGCACAGTGAGGTGATGGGTGGTGCATTTCAACAGTGGGTCACCTCTTCTGGCACAGACTTTTTATGAGCACAGCATGCAGGTTCTTCTTCGTTACTGATGGTGACTATATGAAAAATAATGTTTTGTAGCTGAGAATTTGCTCTCTCAAATAGTGTTACTGTGCTCTTTGGATCTATTGTAGTTTCTATGGAAATAAATGAGAGGCATTACTTTCAAAGTGATCTAAGCTGTTTTCGACTGATGCAATAGTAAATGTAGTGAATATGAAACTATAGTTTAAAATGGTCTTTACAGTCAGTTAGCAAAACAGCACTGCTGTTTGAGATGGAAAACGAGCCACAGCTGTTTTAAGTGTAAATGGGAATCTCGGGTCACTGGGAATACGTAGACTATGCTGTTGTGTAATGCTTATTAGAATGTGATAAGGTTTTCACCTGTGATGGTGCACAGATTTTAACACTAGTGCCATTTCTGAGGAGGAAAAAAACCAGACTGTCCTTGGACTGACGCCTTGCTCAGGATGAACTTGTTGGAAGCTCTCTCCATGATGAATCATCGAATTGGGGTCCTCATTAGAAATATGACGACATTGAATAATGAGGTGTTGCTCATTAAACTGTATCTTGAAGTTCATATACAGCAATTCAGTGATCTTCTGATAAAATACTTTTGTCTAGGAGATCTTCACATTTTCAGCATGCATTTCCCTGAAGCTGTCTGCCAATTGAAACTGACTTTCCAGATGCTTTTCCCCACTAGACCTGTACTCGTGTTCAGAAGTAAATACAGTGCTTCCTTAATTTGTCTAGTCTCTCCTAGCCATATTTAATGTCTGTGGTAGAGGAGATAGGACAAAAATGTACTTTAATTCTAGGTCTCTTTAATTCCCTGAACTCTTCAGTTGAAATACTAGGCAAGCAGATCAGATTCCTTGTTCAGCCATAAAAATGTGTGCCTGTGTGAAACCTGCACTTACAAGTTACAACTTGCTGTGTTTCTATGAATTGATGTCATAGGATGAATTACAAGTTTCCACAGTGGGATAAAAGTGTTGGTTTGACATGAGGACTTTTTTAAAGCCATAAACAATGTATCTTGGGTATGTACATGAAAGTCACATACACTTAACCTACAGTATTACTGAAAGCATGGATCTGATTCCAATTGTGTCTTCTTTTCTGCAGCGATTACCTAGACAAATTGAAGAGCGGAATGAAAAATTAAAGAAAGAAATGTTAGGTAAGTAGTATGCTTATATAACTTGCTTAATAATCATTGTGGTCTGCTAGAAAAATAAAGGATATAGTTGTGTTAAACAAAGCTCATGATTTATTCCTAGTTCTCCATTGCTTAGTTTTGCCTACAGAACGTTTTAGCCAAATAATTTTCCCCTACAGAAAAGGTTATTAGTTAAATTTATAGGCAGTAATACTCAATGTATTCCATAACAATAAATGTAGAAGCAGAGGGAAATGGTTTGAAACAGGCTCTGTCCTTACTCTGTGCAAGCAAACTTTCAAAGGAGACGTTCCCATGAATGGGTTAAAACAATTTTCACTAAACCATACATAAAAGAATTCAACCAGCTGTAATAACTGAGCATGTTTGATCTTGCGACTGAAAAAATAAATTTGGTTCCTTTTGTAGCATTTTCCACCTATAGACCTCCAAGTCTTCATGTTTATCCTGGTTTATATGGTATTTCATTGCTGTGTGTGTTGAGGCTGGATTAAAGGTACCTAGTGTTACAAGCAGGCCTCTGGCCTTGCTAGGAAAGGAATTTGATTTCTTAACTTTCCTTATAATTCATAAATGTATGTATATATATATACCAAGAGATACTGTTGACCATTATTATTTTTTAAAGAGAATGTAGTTGGTATAACTATTTGAATGTATGTGCCCTCATGATTGTATTGCATGGCATTGCTTGGATAATAACTTAACAGGATTGACATCTCTCAAAAGGGTAATTACTTAAATAAGACTGCCCAAGGAAGTTAGGTTTTCCTGTGTCATAATAATTTGTGCAGAACACTTCCTTGCACAACTCACAGTGTAATGGATAAACTAATTGTTGTGGGGTGACCCACAAAGGCTGTTGCCAACGTTGTTTGCTGCCTCCTAATCAGAAGGATTTGGTAGTTCTTATAGGTTCAGATAACAGGTATCCCAATATTCTGGTTTTAAAACAAGGTGTTGGTGGGTTTTTGTTTGTTTTCACAAATCTTTTCATTTGTGTCATCTAGAAATTGCACACAAAAGAGCAAGGACAAATGTCAGTATAAGATAAAAAGAGAAAGTTGACTGTACGTGACTAGCTGTCAGCAGTTAGCTATTTACTCATTCTAAGTGTGACAAGTAGTAGATGAAATGCTTTTGCTAAGATGGATAGGTTTTGAGAGTATAGGATGGTGTTGTGTTATTCTGTGGAGAATCAGGTTAAACAAACTCAGTCTATCTTGCATATAATAACACTGATTCCTAAAATATTTGGGAAGAAGAGACTCTTTGAAGAGATTCTACTGTAGTTGACATTGTTCTTCAAGTTTTGCCTCTCACTGTGCAGGAAGCCTGATGTGCTCTTGTTTTGTATATGTCTTGATCTACTGAATTTAAATAAAGTTGCAGTAAGGCTTTCTAGAGCTGCTCTACATCATCAGATTGTATCCAGCATTGTGCTTAGAACAAGCTATCAATAACTGACAGCTGCAGAAAATCTCCAGAAGGATCATGCCTCTTTGGAGGATGCGATAGTTTTCAACACAAACTAAAATGAAAACAGTTCCTGAGCTCTTCTGAATTCTCCCTTTTTACTATTGCTAACAATGTCTAAAAAGTCTCACTAACCACAAAAAGTACTGAAACAATAAATCCAGCTTTATAAACTGTCATTAGCCAGTTTGATTCTATATTGTTAACTTTCATCTAGATTTCAGACTAGATGTAATTTTATTTAGAAGTATTAATCCAGTGGCAGGTAAGATTTAAGAACTGTTCTAGTCTTCTGAGAGCTAGATCAGGTGATGTGTATTGGGATGCTGAAGAAGGGAATCCCTTCTCAGTGGTATTATATCTGTGCAAGGGGATGCACTGACATTTACTTTTGTAAACAGCCAGACTAAGAGTCAGCATGTAATCCTGTTTTCATCCACAACTTCAGTGCAACAGGATTCACATAAATTGTCTTATATGTTGTTAAAATTGCCGGGGTCATTTGGGCATTTATTCATGGCATTACTTGTTATCACCAGTGTAACAGAAAGTAGGGAATTTTTCTATCATTCGGTGTCTTCATAGAACATTTGAAGTTAAGTTTCAAGTATGGGCAATAATTACTCATTTTATTTGTTATGCCCAATACTTGTCCATAACAGAAGCAGCAGCAATGTCATGCATCTAATGGTGCAGGCCTGGGAAGAGAAACCCTTCCAGCTGAAGGGTGGAGCAGGGAGGAATTGGGAGTTCCATCAGGAATGTAAGACAATCTTGAGTAAGCGTGGTGTTTAAAACATTTCTTTGGATTCTTTTTATTGTACTATGTGTTTTAAGCTGCTTCAACAACTTTTTTAGTGCTATCTATCCACTGAGTACTGCGTCAGAATTAACAGTTGCTTAACAGCAATCTGCAACCAGTGCCAGGCATAGGAAGATTTGTTCCCCATCTCTCTCACAGGAGAGCCAGCTGTGCTGTCTGGGTTGTGCCCCAGAATTCTTGGTCCCAGGAGAGCGAGTCAGACACATCCAAATAGTTCCAGGTCAGGCCTTGTGCAGGTGCACTTACACTGAACTTATGTAATAACTAACAATGTCTTTTAGAATAACATCACACGTGTGCCTTGGTTCCTTTTGAAGTTTGGATACTACCTTGAATTCTTATTTTAGACAGCATATCAGCCCAGAAACATGGTTTTTTTCTGGGCTTTTTGGTTTAGTTGAAACACACTTAGGACTGGTGTACCCAGCACAGCTGAGTAATGCTGCCATGAAAACCAGAACTGTGTACAAATACACTTTAAAAGGAGTGCATCTTCCTCCTTCCCCCAATGTGTTGTTTCCTGTTTTCCAGTGCAGCAGCTCATTACCACATAGTTTAACAGAAACTGAAACCACTTCTTAAGTGATGGTATGTAAATAAATCAGAGTACACGTTCTTGGCTGGATCTTCTTTTCCAAACTACCTTGCTATGTATTCTTGTATACAAATGGTAGTTGCATGTGATTAATGAAGTTAATGTCATTAGAAAAATGATGGTTTATTGCCAAATCAGCCCCATTTCTGCTATGTATTCTGAAAGGTTTTAACGCATCTGAAGCTGGCATTTGCCTTTAAATTATGTCTGTATTTTCCATTCAGTATTGGCAGGTTAATGTTGTCACACGAGGCTAAAATTGGCTCAGTGCCACCTAACCTCCATTTGAGTTTCATATAGATGAAAGCTTTACTTATAGCACACTTTCAAAGTAGCTTTTAAATGCTTGTGGCACTGAAGTGTTCAAGGTCAGGTTGGAGAGGGCTTTGGACATCCTCCACGAGATCAGGTTGCCCATGCCCACAGCACGAGGGTTGGACTAGATGGTCTCTAAAGGTCCATTCTAACCCAAACCCATTCTGTGATCCTATTTTCTTTTCCTTTATGTTTCATCACACGGGCGTCCTCTGCCTCCCTCACTGCCTATGTCTATTTGGGTTATTTTTCTTCTGATTTTAAAAGAAGGTCTCTAGCTATTGTGCAACAAAAGCTGGTCTTTAGCTCCTCATTATTGTGATGAAGGACCGTGGCCCTCGGGGAGGGGTGTGAAGTGAGCAGGAGTTTGGAATTGTTTCAGTGAGGTTTAGCAGCTTGCTGTCTGTGATCTCAACGCAATTCTTTACATAGCTATAGGAAAGCTAAGTGTGTTGGGTATAAACATGGGAGTGGAACATATGCCAATCTGTGTAACTCATCTTATACAAACAATTCATCAAATCTGATCAAAAACATTTGGGATTTTCAGCTTAAGTTATAAAATGAGTGTATCCTTCAAAACAGTAAAATGTCCTTGCTTATTAATGTGATTAACACAAAGACCAATTAGAGCATATCTCCTGGGCCTTTCCATCAATAAGAGCTTTTTCCAGCTACTTGAGATCAGTGCAAATATTTATGAGGCTTAATGCCTAAAGAATGATTTTCTTCTTTGACACTGAAGGTTATGTTGTATTTGAAACTAAGCAGCTGAAGCTCAGTACTGCGAGTCCAGAGAACTTGAGGTCACTTGAAGTAGTTCAAACCAGAACTGACATACAGTTACTTTTTGTCCAGTCTTTGCTTACCATTTAGGGGTAGGAAGATGGTTTGTTCTAGCTCTTCTAATTGCTTCAAAAATGCTGTTGATATACAGGAAGTTACACAAAGATAAGACCTCTTCAGAAATTTTTTAATCCAAAAAAATTCTTAGCATAAACAATATCTGGCTTTTCAACTTCCAAGCAACACAAAATCTCTAGCAGCTATATTAGAAGAATTGCCAGAAATACTCAACAGCAGCCAGTTGTGATTGTTACATGAAAAATAAATCATGAGAAGTCTTTGTGCATCTGTCTTTTGTAACAGAACATTACTTTTTTGTTTAGGTGAATAATGAATCGCAGATTTCTGAGACTTGCATTGATTTTTCCCAGTTATTTTTCCTGTTAATCTCTCAATATTGTTCTGCTCAGTGACTTTAGCATGATGGAGTTCCAGGTGGAAAGAACACACGTGCTGTTTTGGGAGAATGTGACCCTGCTCTGGCGAGTGCTTGACTGCTGAGAACTCCTTGCAGCTGAGTCACAGCTCCACATGCTTTTTGCCTCCTTCCAGCACTGTTTTTCTTTTAAGAGTTTTACTTTGGGGGAAGGGAAAGGTTGGGCTTAACTACTGATCTTAATTTAGGGATGAAAGGAGAGTGGGGGAGGAAGAAACAGTGCACTCCAAACAGTGGGAACAGTGCATTGGGCTTGAGTTCCTGGAAAAGGCAGGGCTTTCTCTGCTTTATTATTTATTGGATGTGGTGCTCAGGGACGTGGTTTAGCAGAGGGTTGATAGGGTGGTATGGTTAGGTCGTGGTTGGACTCGATGATCTTTAAGGTCTTTTCCAACCTAAGTGATTCTATGATTAACATTTTAATTAACATGGCTGCACCAAGAGGCAGTGCTGTATGTGGACTTCAGTGGTAGAACAGAATGGTGACCTATAACTGTATTGTTTAATGTATAGTCACAGCTTGGGTGAGATGAAGAATAAAGTATTAAATACATCTTAGCCTTTAGCTTCTCCCAGAGAACTGGCCTAGCTACAGGCAAGAATGCCAAGGCAGTTATTCTGTGTTTATGCTCCAGTATGACCGGAAAACAGCCATCATAACTGCCACTAGAAAAGGCCTTTCAGTGTTTTCTGAAACAGGCAAACTTGTCTTCCTGCTCCTGAGCCAGCTGCAGTGCTCGGATAACTTGTAAACTGTTTACAACTGGCTGTAGGAATGCCAGATTATGCCAGGATTCTTCCACCACTAGACAAAGACACTTCTCACCCAAAAAAGTGAAGCTAAGCAATGACTGATTGTTTGTCTAAAAGCACAATAGCAACTATTCATCCCCATCGTAGAGACACTGTGAACATCTTTGTAGTTTTATATCAGAGTGCTTTTAGAATGAAGTGTAAAGTTATGAACTTGACTTAGTAGTTAATTTACACTAAGCAGTGTAGCTTAAAAGAGTCTGCAGAAGGAAACTAACCCTAAGTGAGCTGCCCACTGGAATACCCTTGGCCAGATCACTCAACCACCTCATCTGTTAATCTGAACAGGAAAATAATAAAACAAAAAGCAAAACCCCATCCTACTAACTAGCTGCTTTTGTGGACAAAGGTTGTCTCTTTTTTCATGCGGAATTTCCATTTTGCCTCTCGGAGACCAATCTTGCTTTAAGATAGATAACAGATACCTGAAAGATTTTGAACCTGCATTTTGATGCAAGATCTTTAATTACACTGGCTAATATTTAGAAGAACTGCAGTAATATTAACTGTTAGTTTGCTTATACAAGATTGAGCTGCTCCTCAGACTAAAATGTTTGCATTTTTTTACTATCATTTCTTCTTGTATTTTCTATGAGTGTTTTTGAAAAGCTTTCCTGCCCTAATTCTGTTTTGCAAATGTGATTGGAAACATAGTCTATTTTGGATTACTGGGACAGTGTTTAACCTGGCGTGAACAGTTGCCAGATAGTCTGCCCCTTGTCTCTCATATCTGTTGAATAAGTTCAAACTTTGATACAGTTTCTGTTTTGAGTTCAGTCACAGGGTTGCAGCACAGTGCAAGGCAAATGACTTGATCTGTTTGTGCTCTGTGTAACATAAATACTGTTCATGTCCTTTTGCAAAGGACTTGCATACAACTTTGCTCCTTACATTTCTGTATTTCATCATTGCTGTGAAGTTACTGCTTCAGTATGGCTTAGCAACAAAGCTCTAACTCAGTCCAGATTGTTTGCTGCATTGCAGTGAGGAAACTTAGCTAATAGCAGTAGTAATGATTGCACTTCTGGGGACAACTTGTCCTGGGTGCCACCTTAAGCAGAAGAACCTAGCAGAGGCATAGAAACTAAATGGTAACTACTCTTATGACTTTGCTGTTGTATCCTAATACTTAGTTTAGAAGTAAAGGTAAAGATGACATCTAGAATAACACCTACATGTCTTGTGTGTAAGTTGGCTTTAAGAAAGCACACGCTGAAAGTTAGGAACAGCCAGGAGGAACGTGATATTTTTCTTGGAAAAGCAGCCGTCTTTCTTGTGCCTTGTCGTGCCAGCAGATCAGCTAGCTTGTGTTTAGCCAGCACTGAAGGTGTGAATTTTGCCTCTTGTTTAATTTTATGCATTTTACTTATTCTACAAACTATTTGGATATGATTTCTTTGAAGGATGTCCTTTTGTTGTCCTTCTCCTTTTATAGGTGGTAGGAACTATTGTTTAGTAGAGTCAGAAAGCTTGTGTGGTGTGTATATTAATAGTGGCCTTTGGATTTTAACTGTTGCACCTTTTGTATCTTTAATAATGCTCGTTAAATAACAGCTGCTTAGAATTCCTAGCAGGGATGAGTTAGCTACAGAGAACTGTAGTTTTGAACATGAGCTCCTGATGGCAGGATGTCATCTGTCATGCTAAAAATGGTAACAGAGTTGTATGCTTCAAATGGAACTGCTTTGTTAGAAGGTGCAGACACTTGCATGGATGGATTTCTTTCAGTGTTCATTGTATCAATATACATAATCTAGAAAGAGAGCTGTCATAATTAGGAGCGAGCAGAGTTTGAACTTTAGCTTTCCCTGTTTCTGTTGGCAGTCCAGGAAACTGGGCAGTTCTAATATCCTTGAATGTTTACAGAACTGTAACTGCACCAAAGTGGCAGGAACTGAAAAAAAAATGTGTTAAAAAACAGAATGTTGGCAGGCATCAAAGTTATATCCAAGTACAACAGAGACTAATTCTTTTCTGTGAGCTGCTAAGGTCCTGTGTAAGGAGCACTTGTGAGTGAGGAAATAAAGAGCTGCTAGTTAGCCAGAACCAGATGGTGTCTGCAGCCACTGCATCAGGGCTGCCTGACAGACCTATCAGAATCTGAACTGATCTACTTTCAGCTCCAGAGCTGACACTGGCTACATCACAACTGGAATTTTTTTAGTTCATACAGAAGCCTAAATATTCAACCAACTGGAGAGATTTCCACAGCATTTCCCTTGAATTAGTAGATGAATTGGTGGAGCTGGAGTGTGTAGTTGGGCATCATTCAGTGGGAGTTTTCCCTCTGCTTACTACTCACGTATTTCTTTTTCATTGTAGGCAAACTGAAAGATCTTGGGAATTTGGTTCTCCGCCCCTTTGGCCTGTCAACAGAAAATTTCCAGATAAAACAGGATTCATCAACTGGCTCATATTCCATCAATTTTGTTCAAAATCCAAACAACAATAGATAACATGAATTCAGCTTAGTTCTGCTGGCTTTCAGGCTTTGTGACCATGTGCTTGCATGTACCAACACAAGGATTCAGCAAACATTCTTCACTCTGTCCAAGTGAAGATAGACTCAAGCACATTCATTTCCCTGCTTATAAATTATTTACAATGTGGATGTAAAGAAAGTCATTTGACTTCTTTTAGTGATAACTCTGTCCTGTGTGTGATTCTCCACTTGCAGTATTTGGCTTGTCCACCAGTCAGGTACATTATTTGGGCCCATTCAATGCTGGCAAGAAAATTCTAGCAAACAGTTCAGTTGAATCAAAATGCCCGTGCACCTGTGGCCAAGAACAAAGCCAGATGGTGTCTTGGGGAATTAATGAGTCTAGCAGAAGCACTTCACCACATTCGGGAGGTGGATGTGACTGACAGCATGCGTGGAAGCAAGCCGACCTCCTCTGTGGAATAATTTTTCTTGGTAATAAAGGCTTAGTATTTCTGTTGGATTGAATGTGAAGTTTTTGCTTTGTGTGAATCCTTTCCATGGTGGCAATGTTGTTCAAAATTCTGACATCTACCCACAGATAACATACTGACAAGACAGTAATTTGATGCACTTGAGGTGGTTTTTCTTCTTGCTTATGGCAACATCAGTCCGTTATCCTCAGGCTACCCTTTGTTTACTTTTTATTTATTCTCATTTTTTATTTATTTTCTTTTGAAAATGCTACAGAAGTTGTGTGATGTTACGTATACACCTTAGAAAGTCATATAAAGTTAGGGAAATCTGCTTCTCTGAGACTTGTTCATGTTACAGATCCCCATCATGGCCAACAATTGACATTAAAATTGATCGCGAAAGTTTCTTGTGATGTAACAGGCTTTGAGAATGCTGAAGCATTAATTTATAGAGAGCTATAAAAAAAAAAAAAGTAGTTTTCAAGTAGTTCATCCAGATTTTGGAGAATGAATATCTTTTGTAATTACTGCATATTGTTGTGGAAATGTTTACATTGGAGGCAGACTTCTTCAGTTGTCTCCACGCAGATTTCAAAACGTGATTTAATTAAATAATGACTGGTAGCTCTCTGGCTATTAGTTGTCATCTTAAATTTATTTCAAGAAATCTTTTTGTGTGTACTTAAAGACTGAAACTGTACTTGCTGCATGTTTGGAGCTCCAGTCTTTGCAGTGATGTGCCTGAAGGGAATACTCTCAAGCTAAGCTTTCTTGGTGCTTTCTTTTTCTTCCATTTTACCAGTGCAGACTTAAAGGTGTAGTGGTTGGGGTTTGTTGTTTGTTTTTTGATTGTTGTTTCACTCTGTCCTGGTGCATTTTTAGTTTTGACTTTGTGGTTAACTGTCTATAAATTATTCCATGTCTGCAGTGAGGTTGTGTTACATTTATGAGAATTAAAATGTCATTGCCAAGAAGGACTGTGCTGCCTTTAACATCTTCTATGTAATTAAAATGTCTCTTAACTAAGCAAAAGCGTTCAGCCTCTAGGATTTCCATGTGCTGAAACAGTAACCGTGTCTTGTTTTACTGGACTACAATTCCTAAGTGCAAGATTTTATTTCCTGTACTAAAATTGGGTAGACTGGTAGGTGTATGGATGGGAGGCTTTAAAGAAAGATGCTGCTCCTGGTGCTGTGGGTTGACCCAGCTGGGAGCTCAGTGCCATGCAGTCATTCACTCACCCCCTCCATTCCCAGTGGCAGAGGGCTGAACTTAGCTGGGCAGTGCAGTGAGGATATAAGGGAGTGAACTGGGACAGAAGTCTGCTCACACCCAAGAGGCTGCATAGGCTAATTAACTGGCTCAGAGCTAGCAACTCTGCTTTCAGAAGTGCAGCACTCTGCTTTCATAAGAGAGCTCTTTAGACTCTTTAGAAGGCTTATTAGGTGAAGCAGAGTACTGAGACTGGTACAAATCTCACTAATTTCACCTGAAGCCTGGACTACTAAGGAGCAGAGGCTCCAAAGCAGCCCTGGGCAGAGGCTCTGTTGAGCTGGAACTCATAAGCTTGGTTTGAGCCCAAACTGAGAAGCCACTCAGGAATGCCTGAATCATGCCTTGCTAAAGCTTCTAGGTCAGCACGTGACAGGTAGAGATGTCCACTGTTGCTGTTGCAGGTTCCATGTTGCCTGACACTGAAGAAGTGTCTGGCCCTGGAAGCACAGCAGTACGGCTTCAGCTGGAGCAAGGCAGTCCACTGACTTGGATTTCACCATCTGGCCTGAGCAAAGGAGTGCATCCAGGGGTTTGTCTTGTTTAGCAACAGCCCTGTATCACTGAATGTGAGGCAGCTTAGATCAGAATCCCAGCCTTCTCTCAACTGCAATGCATACCCCTACACCACGCATAAATCAAACCACTTTGAAGCTACTGTGGATGCTGTACTTTATTTTTTCTTTGTATCTTGATTATTGCCAATTAATTGTTACCTTTACTCAGCCTTCTGTGTTTACTGGTTTATGGCTGTCGCGTGGAGTTGCAGGCAGTGATTTAACGATTTGCTGCTTTGTCTTACAAATGAATTTGGTGACAAATGCTCTTCCTGCCATTCTGTTCCATTCTTATCTTTAAAGACCTTCTTGGGCAGAGGCTGGGTAGCCTGCTCTGGAAAATCAAAGCACAACAAAACTTGTGATATTTCTACCTGCTGTGCAACTTCCCTGCTGGATGCCTGCTGTGTACCTGTAGTTTTAAAATGAAGGGTAGAATAAATGGAGCTGAAGAATTGCAGCTGATTTGCTTTTCATCCTTGTTTGTAATTTAATTGCATTGTGTGAAAGAGACAGCTTAATGTCACTGTAAGTTGTGCACACCATTAGAGAGGACTCATCTGTAGGTCATTCCTACTCAAAGTGCCGCTGTCTGGCTAGAATAGAAACCTCTGGACTGTGTTATTTGACATTACTGCATGTTTTTTTCCAGGTAAAACACCAATTAATTGCCTGATGGAAGCTCTTTTGCATTGTCCACATCCTGAAGCAGCTGCCTTTTCTTTTTTTTGGCTTTTTATTTTAAAAGGGATTTTTTTTAATATCTAAACTAGTCATCACAGCTGCCAAGAGAAAGGTAATTGGTACTTCCTCCTGTTGTAAATGGTCACAGATCCCTTATTGCCAGGGTGTTTTGAGTCACATGCATTGGGTTTACAACCTCTAATAGGAAAAAATGCTCTATGCAGCAATCTTTCAAATATAAATTCTCTAAGCCAACAACATCTCTTAGAGTTTTGTTCCAATAGTTACTCACCCTTGTGTTTTCAACAGACATGCCTCGTTTCCACTTGGCGTAGTCTCTCCTCAGCTCCCAGCCTTTGTTTCATCTCATTTCTCTGCAAAAATAAAAAGCTGTTAGTACCTGGCACTTTCTCCTTGAACATGTTTGCATAGTAATGAAGGGGCCAGCTGATTTTCTCTGTAAGCTGAACAGACAGGGTTTCTTTAAGACTTTCCCTACAAATAATTTTCTCCAGGATTTCTGTAATGTTTGTGTTTCAGACTTTGTTTTTCCTTTATCAGTTGTCTCTTTCCTTTATCCTTGTCATTTAAGAAGGGACATCAGAACTGATGCTGAGTTTTGTCTCTTTTCTACTCTATATAGAAAGCATTACATCCTTGCTTACTTCTTTCTTGCTTATATGCTCAAACACTGTTAGCCCTTTGGGCAACAGCTGTGCCAAGTTTTTGACCCCCTAAGCCTTTTCTGGAAGGAATACCTGGTTCCTCAGACCCCCATTTTCCTGCAGCTGTGGGTGAGTTGTTCGTGCTTGCATTATTGCAGCTAAATGCAGAGTTCAGTCATGTTTCCTTTGGTCTAGCTTGACAAAAAATGCGTTGTTTGGTATGACTTCCCACCATGCTGCTGCTTACCAGGGTTTTCAGGAGTGACTTCAGGTTTGTTTCTCACTGACAGATGGAAGTGTTGAGTAGTATGAGAACTAGCTGAGGTTTGAGCAGGGTCTCACAGGAAGCATCCCCACTGCAAGGACAGTGGCAAACTGAGGTCTGCCAGAGAGACAGACCTTAATTCATGTGTGCAACGTTTATTTTATGTTGTAGATATTTCCCTACAAATGTTACATATATTGTAGAGTGCAGTGCTAGGTGATGTATCTTCATTATTAGATTAGCTGAGAGTTGTTGAATGACAAGATCTATTTTTGATGGATTTTAATTGCCTCTTTTCTATTAATTCTTCTCTACTGAGACCCTGCTTACACATGGCATGTTCCTGTGCCGCTTGGTGTGAGTAGAGATTGCAGACAGTATTTCAACCCAGTGTCGTCTCAAAAGAAACAGAACCCCAAGAAGAGAAAAGCTGTGGATGAAGGAAGAGGGTTGAAGAGTGTTTGGTGGAACATGGCAGATGAGTTCTTGTTGTGGACAAACAAAACAGTTTTCAGCTTGTCTCACCAAACAACTTCAGGCAAACTGAAGAAATGGGAAAATGTAATGAAAGAAGTCTTGAGGGTAAAGCTGCTGATTTCAAAGTTCATGCTTCGGTGTTGTTCGAAATTACTGATGCTACAGCTATGGCTCAACTGGCCATTTTTATTAGAGGTATTGACAGCAAATAATACTGGAGAAATGGCTTCTTTGATGCCATTGAAAAAAACACAACTACATCTCTTGATTTTTATGAAGCAGTAAAAATTACATTAAAGCAATTTTCTTCAGCCTTTGTCAGCAGATCTGTTACAGCAATTGATGGGGCCCCAGCAATGGCTGGTTAAAAAGAGGGACTTACAAAATTAATAGAAGATGCAATTGCTGCCAGCAACTCATGTTTGATGAAATCTCACAGCATCATACATCAAGAACATGCCTGTATGAAAGCTTTAAAAATGGATAATGTCATGTGAACCTTCATCAAAGCTGTGAATTTCATCAAGTCTGAGGGATTCAATCATCACCAATTGCAGATGTTCCTTAAGCTGATGCTGATTATGGGGACATCATTTACTTTTCTGAAGAGAGGTGACTAAGAGTGAAATGCTACAAAAATTTTTACAAGTTGTGAAGTGAAATCAGGTCATTTATGGGATCAAAAGGAAAATTTGTGCCAGAACTCGTGGATGAAAAATGGCTCATGGATTTAGCATTTGTGGTGGATTTCACTACTCTTTTAATTGAGTTAAACGTGTCTCCTCAGAGTGAAATTTAACTTTTCTGCGCTATATTTTGACTCGTGACAGCACTCAAAATGAAACTTAATTATGGCAAGCTGCAGTTATGGCAAATAATTTCATGCATTTTGGTACAATGGCTGAACTCAGCCCTGGGAACAAGTGTGGCCCAGGCAAGCCAAAAGGTTGAACAAGCTGCTCTAGATATTACAGCCATCCAAAGCAGCAGAGCCAGGACCTCGTACCAGAAAGCCCTTTAGGAATAAATATAAAAAATTGAGTGCTCAGCACATCTTCAGCACTTCAGCTTTTCATTACAAGGCCACTTAGAAAGCAGTTCATTCATTTGCTGGTGATGCCGTAAGTAGCGTTTCTGGGGCTTTACCAGCACAGCCAGTGGCTGTGCTCAGTCGCCTCTTCAGTCTGTGGTATCTAAAATTGCTGCTGTATCTCCATTTCTACCCTTCCTGAATAGGTAATAGCAAATAATTGCCAGTCTGATCATTTAAGTCATTCCAGTACATCACCGTGTGCTAAAGCTTCTATCTTTATCATTTGTGAGGACGTGCCAACTTTCTTATTGTGCAGGAATATTAGAAATAAGATCAAGGAACCTTTGAGTGTTCTCCTGTCCATAATCTGCATTTAATTGTAAGAGTAAATTTCAGATTATATCACATCTGTTACCTCTATGCCTTCACGTGTGATGGGAGTGGGATACCCAGGAGTGCTGTCTTCATCCTCTCTTCTTCTGCCAGCACTCACATCAGCTCCAGCTCCTGTGTCAGACCTGCACAGAGTTCAGAGTTGGCACTGTCTCAATTTGTATCATAAGATCTGCCTTTCAAAACACCAGTTTAAGCAGGAGACAACACCCTCCAGCACAGAAGAGGCCTTGGGACTAACATAATCCATGACTTACTGTAACTGCAGTGCTGCTGATCTCCTCCCAGTCAGTAAGCAGGAATATGAAACCGCTCCCAGCTCCTCACACCAGAATATTTGGGATTTGGTAAAGCACCAAGCTTTGAAGTTGAACCCTTCCCTCCCTGATTAGTGCATTTCATCACTTTCTTTCAGACCCACCTACCCCTGATGAGAGCAGACACAGCTGCACAAAAAGGAGAAGCCTCTGGTCACCAGCTCCTGTGCTTTAATGAGCTGTGCTGTTCCTAAGGGATTACTGCAGCAGCCAGGAGCTGTTGCCGGCTGCTGCAGCCAAGAACCAATTATATCCCAGTACCACCTCTTTAAGTGTAGGTACAGATGTGTACAGGCACATTTAATGTGCATTAATACATTGCTCATTCGCAAGCTTTCCCTGTTTGGAAGAATCCCAGCATTTTCTTGTTCAGCTGCTTAGTTTTTTTTCTAAACCTGCACAGCCTCTTGTGTGAAAGGAAGCAATTGCTGGGGGATCTTTCATCAGCAGAGGCTCTGGTTAGCCGCTTGTCAAAGAAACATTCTGCTGAGGCACAGTAAATTGCCAGGCTCTCGGCTGCTGTGGCATTAAGCCAGAGTCATCGCAGCCTACCCTGACAGAGGAAAGTCCTATATAGATGAAATGTCCTAAACCAGCCAAAAAACAGTAACCACATTTTTCTGATTCTGCATGTTCAGTGGCGATCCTCCTGGCTGGAGGCATCACCATTTGCAGCTATGTCTCCAGCCTGGAGCCAGGATTCCCCATACCTGCCTGCTGCTCAGCAGCTGGCTCACAAGAAAACCATTCTCAGATCAGCCCTCCTGGCACAGAAACAACACCAACAGCTCTCCTTTCCAAGCCCAACCTGTTCACCCCCCTGTCCTTTGCATCGCTGCCCACACTGACCATATCCCCAGCATTGCTGCAGGGACCAGGGGCCCTGTGCTGCAGGAGGTGGCTGGAATGGCCTAAATGTGTTCCCAGGTGGCATGTGCCAGCCATAAAACAGGCCCCTGGAGAGGCAGCAGCGCGGCTGGGCTCTGCTGGAATAATTGCATCCAGCAATTGCATCTGTCTTTATCTCAAGAACTGACACGTTTAGCTCGTCTGACACAGCCTGCCATCTTGGGGCACTTTTCTGTCTGAGAAAAGAGGAAAGGCAGAATCTGGTAGCTCTGGGAAGAGGAGGCTGCGAGCAAACGCACTGCCGCCCCTGCCTGTTACATGGCAGCTCTCTGCGGCCACACGGACCTGCAGGTGCCCTGCAGGAGCTCAAACACAGCAGAGGCACTGATACGTGCAACCAGCAGCAAGTTTACTAAGCCAAGACGCAACCAGTGGCTCTGCTATAATTTTACCATATTAAGGAAAACATACGTGATGTACATACAGCAGCCCTTGTTCTCCCAGCTTATTTGCAGCGTTCTCTTTGAAAAGACAAACAGACAACAGAGTGACTCAGGAGAAGGTTAACCATCTCCAGCTGTACTGTATTAGTAATTCAGAGGCCTCATCGTAAGCACGGGCTGATGCTCTTCCGTCTGCATTCTGGATCCCCAGCCCCAGCCACTTTCTCCAGTGGCTCAGAGAACTTTAATATTTGAATGAGCCCGGGAGCAGGCACAGCCTGCCTTTAATATTTAATGACCAAGAGGACTACATTTGGAAATTTGTGCCTCTGAGCTCTGAAGATTCAGAGCTTTTAGCTGAAAGTCTGGATTTCAGAGTTAGAACTGCCCCTCGTTAGCTTTGAATATTTACCTGAAATCCCAAACAGCCCAAAGCTGACACATGGGTCACAGCCTGCCTGGCCCTGAGCACACATGGCTTGAGCTCCAAACCCAGTGGGTAAATAAAAACAAACACTACTGAAACACTCAAGGGAAAAACATGAACAGAACCATAAAGCCAGGCTGCAGAATGCAAACAACAACCTGCCAGCACCGTACCAATCAGGAAATAACCCAACCCTTTTTCTAAGGCCATCTATATGTGCTGAGCCTGCCAGAGCTTTCCTGTAACAAAGAGGGAGAATGACAAATCCACATCCAATGACTTGAGCGTGGACAAGTGAACGAGAGCAGAAATGAAGACAGCGGGTGCCCCTTGATGCCAAGGGCAGGTCACCATTCCTGTGGCTCTCAGAGGGCTGCACGCACTGCTGCTGTGTCATTGCACCGCTTTTACAACCAGCACATGGCAGTGCAAGTACTGCTGTGCCACTGGGAGAGCAGGAGGATGAACTTCCTTACAGGGTGGGTCAGATCTCCACGTGAGGCACAACGACACCAGCCTTGTATGCAACCTTCTTGCATTCCCAACCTTTCTGAAAGTGCAAAAGCAGGAAAAGGGCATCGCCATGCAAATCTCAGCAGCCCCTTACGCTCTCAGTATCCCCAGAGGATGCTGTCAGACAGGGAAATGAGTCCAGCTCATCAATGAGGAGCACAAAGGTAATGTGAGATGCTGCCATTTCCTTCACTACCAAAGCGGCCGTGGGCAGTTAACCATCTTCTGTGCTCTTCATCACATCACATTTAAAAATAACGAGTATGTGACAGCATCTGAACTGACCACCCCACCTCTCTGTTAGCAATATGCCTGATTTCCTTCAGAAGTCTGTGCATTGGTCTCACCCTATAAGAAATCTTGTTTCTCCATTCCAATCCCTCTCATTTCAGCTGGCACGTCACGAGCACTTCTGCTCTCATTAAGTATTCCCCTTTTGATGCTTCGGAGATGCAGTAAACATTATTACAGAGTGGCATTGTGCAGGATTGGCTTCACTGCTGAAGGTTGGCTTACTTTTATACTTTCATCACCAAACCGCTGGAGTGAAGATTAATCAGTGGAGTAATTGCAGACCTCTGAAACCTGTATGGCCAACCTCTCCTGTGGGTTTCACAGCCATGCAGCGAATCCAGCGCTCCCACAGGGAAAGCTCCCGACACAATGCCACAAAGGAAAAGCCATTAGTGAGCAATTACATTTCAGCAGGATTTCCCCTCTCCACCGACCCCTAATGAGGATAACCAATTCAAGAGGAACTGCTGCAAGAATGAAAGAATAATGAGAGAAAGGGGATGGGAGTTCCTGTAATCCGGGCAGAATAAGAAACAACTCTGTGAAGGCGAAGAAAACCACGCAGGGGCTGCGCTCCGAGCGACGGCCAGTGGTGGAGACCTGCTGGTTACAGGAGGCACAGGCTGACCCAAAAGCCTCACGGAGGCCCCACACCAGGGCGGCAGCACTGCAGGTGGCATTCACGTGCACGGCCGCTCCATCCAGAAGTTAACTACTCCGTTTTGGAGAAAGCCTTAACAACTGGCGATGGGTCAATAACAAAACACCTGGCGTCACACAGGGCAGCCGGTACCACACAACCTGCTCCTCCTTCAGGGCACCACAGTGGGACAGAGCCACTCAGCACGGCGCGTTTCTCACCCAAACAGAGGAATGAATTCCTCACTGCACTTACCTGCTGCAGACAACTTGTCTGAAGCCGTCAGTACTGCCACAGAAAGGTGAGCAGGTGGGGTGTGGGTACCCAGCGCATCCTGTGCCGCTGCTGCTTTGTGCCCCACTGGGCTGTGCTGGCCGGGAGCTCTGTGGCTCCCACCAATGATCCTTGCCCACCTAGAAGCACGGCTGGAGGGCTGCAGCCTCTCACCGGGGCCTCCTTCAGCAGGGCTGGGTGCCTCCATCGCAACCATGAAACTGGGCCATCGAGGTTCACTGGTGAATCTAGCTCTATAAAGCACAGCTAATCTCATCTTCTTAATTACCAACAAGCAAAAGAAAAGCTTTTCCCCATCTCCTGTGGCAAGCTGGCTGAGCACACCTTGACATCTTTCACCATTGTGAAATATAAGCCTGGAGAGAGACTTGTCCTGATGACTCACTTCCAGCAGCGGACAAATAAACTCAGTTTAATCTTTAATTCAGAAATAAATAAATAAATAGAAATCTTTTGGGCCAAAGACTAATAAAACAAGGAAGCTACAATATGAAAACGTTATTCAACATTATTTCCCTTTAAAAGAGCACTGAAAAAAATCAAGGCTTTATTTGAATAAATGTTACACAACATTCTTTATCATTTACTTCTCAGCAAACCTTAAAGGATGAATCGTTTTCCTCATTCAAGTCTACAAAATGAAAGAGGCATAGTGACCATTCAATATACAGACAAGAAGGTAGCACGGAGCAAAGCTTAAATATTAAGCAACTAAAGCAAAAAAAGTGAAAAGCAATACATTACTGTAATTCTCTATCATTAGAATATCCCTGACAATTTCATTTCAAAATGAAAATCTGGTTTCAAACAAAATGGCTGCAATACTTTCTGTGAAAACAAACACAAGTACAGTTAGCTACCTTGTCTATTTTTATGCTGTTTGCTTATATACCCATATTATCCAATGCATAGACCTGCATCACTCTTAAGTGTTTTTTTAAATATATATATATATATATATTTCAGCTGCTGTGCACAAGTGCTCACGGTGAGGAAATCAGAGCACTGTTAAGAGTCAGATGTCACACAGGCAGGCACTACCGGCTTCTACTTACAACATCAATCGGTTTTCAACCCAATGTGCAATAACCCTGCTATTACAGTCCTGGGCCTTTTTCCTGAGCAGAAACTGTTTTGTGCCATGTTGTTTGGTGGCTTCTTTTTAATTTGGTTGTTTGGTTTTGGGTGAGGGTGGGTGGGTGTGGATAAAAATGTGATTTATTAGGCCAAGACTGTCACTGATTAGCAGTGCAATGGGGGTTTGGTGTCCAGAGGTGAAAGGCCAGCACATACACCACAGCACATCACTTTCCCTTTCATCACATCAGATGCCTTAATTTTTCTAAATTCTAATCACATCTCAGCCACCAACAGCACCTGACTGGTGAAAAGGAAGAGTGCTGCCAAACATTAATCCGAAACTCAAAAAGAAGGATTGCAGTTTATTATGAAAAACGGTACAACTTGAACCTACTATATAGCATGATGCAGCTATTTGTTAAGAAGTAGGCAGCATGTGCTCCATTTCCAGCTTTATAAATAAATTACCTCTTAATAAAAGGAACTGAGCAAGCGCTCAGCACAACCAGCCTCACTGTGTGCATTGCTGATTTGCCCTTGCTGGAGCTGCTCCAGCCCCTCACTGCCCTTCTCCCCAACTGCTCAACTAACTGAAACCCACTGCCAGCACCAAAGCCAAGCAGTGGAGGTGGAGTGAGTTTGGATTCTATGTTACTTAATTCAGGCTCCATACACGAAGGCTGTAAAACTGCCTTCATGCTGACAGACACCTCTCAGAAAGGTATTTTTCTTTTTAAATGACCTGGACAAAGACACTGTGCTCTCCAATCAAATCAGGATATTAGTAAAGAGGAAAAGAGTTTAATACAAGTCTTTTCACTTCTATATAAACAGAAATTTGACTTTGAGTAGATTATGTGCACATTTTCAGTTCTTCAGAACAAATATTTTTTCCCAGGCTATATAGTAGATCCCCTTCTAAAAACGTTGTAAGAAATGATACTGCTGAGAAAATGTGCACACAACATGAAATAATCAGTGACAAATAAATTAATATTTAATAAGTCAATATTTCAGCAGCATGTCCAGCATTCACAAGCTCCACTGAAGTAAGTCGTAATCACCAGACACCTTTTGGGGAAAGGGAATAAAATGGATCAAACCCACTGGGTTTCTTTTTTTGATTTACAGCTATTCAAAGAAGTCAACAACCATCAGAAACACGAATAAAGCCTTTGCTCTACTACTTACGTATCTGAGAAATATTGACGTCAAAAGGAAAAATTAACCCATGATTTGAAATAGAAATGCCATTCCATTTAATCTCTCCACATTCACGACTCCCATCTCGTCAAAGTATCATAAGCAAAACGCTGCTCTCTGCATCGTAACCCTTCCGCCATCCTCGGTTCCCTAAGTGGTACAACAGCATAAATAAAATGCAACCATATTCACACAGAAGGAGCTTTCCCATAATACAGAGATACACGGATTTGTGGTCACTGCCCCTTCCATCACTTCTATGGGAAATGTTGGTCTCACGTAGCAGGACTGTTCATATTGTACAATACAACTGGTTTCAGACATGCTTTTGATCACAGGTCACAGCTCTGCTAACACCTGCACTAAATACTAACTAAGCCTCATAGAATGGAAAATTGCAATGCTAAAGTTAAGAATTAAAATAAAAGTTCAAAAGTTACAGTCAACTTCCCAGGCAATTGGCTCCATCACTGGCACCTATCGAAACATACAAACTGACTGTCACATTACAAAAAAAAAACAGTTATTTGCAGTGATTCTTCATACCAATAATTCAAGTGGTTTCTTGCATGTAAGTGTCATAGAGTCTGTAATAATTTCATGCGTCATTTATTGCAAAAAAGTTTTATAAAATATTTCCTAACATCTTTTTAAACTTTAAAGAAAATGTACATTAGGTACAGGTGCCCCAGCAGGGTGCGAGGGGTGGCTTCAACATATTTACCCCCTTTTCCCATTCAAAAAATGTTTACTGCTTGGTGAAGATTTCAGAGGAAAAATAGGACCATTCAGTCTCAGATTTCTTTCAGTCCTGATGAGCTGGTGCTCTTCGTGGCAGTGTAGTGAGGTTCCGTAAGAACAGCAGCTGCCTAGTGCCTCTGAGCTGCAAAGGGGAGACAAAGGGAGAACGGTTAAACGTGGTTCAGTGCCTTCCAGTGTGTATTGCAAAAGCAGGCAAACAACATCTGAGGTGGCCAGAAAAGCTCCCGGTTCACCTGCTCAGCTTGGTGACAAATATACGTGTATGTGTGTGTCCACATGACAGTAAGACATACACCAGTGAACAAACTCCTCCACTGATGGGAGCTCTAAGAGAAGCTCTGTACCGATCTGTTACGTCTCACCCCATTTCAGCATCAAGAGAGAACTGCAATTTTCAAACACATTTCGGGGTCGTTCATGAAGGAATGAGATCAAAACAAAAGGTCTGTGCAGTGATGTATAATTTACAGTGCTGGACTGAAGCTGACCCTATAGCAGCGTGCTGAAGGTGAGACCTAAAGAATGCATGGGAGCACTGAAGGCTAAAGCTGCTCAGCACATTTCTTCCCACTATTGCTTATGTTTTCTCATTTGCTCTTCAGAACTCAAATGAAATGATGGTAAGGCAGAAACGGGCCGAGTAATGACTGCTGCATGACAGCACCGACCACTGAGGGTAGCACAGATTAGCAATGTGCCCTGAATGGCGCTTCTGGAATGTAGAGAAAGCAGATTTCAAAATAATATTTGAGTGGGAAGAAACCTCTTAGAGGTCTTCTGGTCCAACCCCTTTCAGAAGGGCTCCAGCAGGTCCTGGCCAGCCTTGTTGGCTCCCATCACTGTTCTGTTGAGCTTCAGACTGCTGCAGCTACTTTAATGCATGTACACATTTTCCTGTACTGACAGCTTGGTGAATAACGCATACTGCAGGTAGGAAACTCCTAAGGATCCTTCTACACTGACAACTCTCCTGAATAATATCGAAAAGAATAAAAAAAATGAGAGCAAACGAGAGCAATTCGTGAAACTGGGCCTAACTCCAGAGAAGGCAGGGAAGATACAGGAGATAACTATGCAGTTTCTCAACTGTTCAGTTGCTCATGAGTGAAATAGAGTTAAAATAGGAGGGAAATTTTGGGAAAGCTGACGCAGATAAAATGAGGACTAATTCCAAAATTGAGCAGATCCAGGCAAAGATGCACTTAGCTGCCATCCAGGGAAGTAACACATCGTTTAGCAAAGAAACTGGCAGACAGCAAAACAGCATCAACAGCAACAGGTACTTATCTATGTAAGGACCCGACTGCCCACAGAAGACCTCGGTACTCAAAGCCAGAGCTCTACTATGAATTGTGCCACACCGTCTAAAGTGAGAACTGAAGCAATGGATTACAATTTTTGGTAACCATGACCAAATATAAATTGTAGAGTAAAAAAAAAGCAAAGTTGGGGCACTGACTATTCACAATGGATAGCGTTCTACATCTGATTTGTAACGAAGCCTGTAAGAAAATAGATCTTTTTCACATAGGCAGACATTGTGCCATCACAGCCAGTGGCCAAAGCCAATTCATACCTATATTTTTCTGTGTCTTAGATATGCCTTACTTCCTAAAACGTAAAAACAGCAGCTACTCCTCTCCTGTTTAGCACGTGAAGCCGATGAAGAACCATTTTTCCTCCCCAGGTGAAAACCATAATGATGAAACTGCCTCTCCTTTGGCTTTATGTATTCATATGAAACAGTGCACAGTTGTGTATACCTCATTAGTAATGGCCAGACTACCCAGAATGTCTTTACTATAGCAATTAAAGTCACTTAAAAGCAGATGACTCTCAGTTGTAGAGCGTATTGGAGTTTCTTTGTGTGCTGCTTCACATTTTTTGTTCTAACAACTATCCCCATATGGCCCTTCACAGCCTATAAACTGAAATTCAAAGCCTTTTTGGCAGTAGCATTATAATCACTGTTGAAGTGATTATAGCATGGAAGAAACCTGAGACAACCCAAGGTGAAAGTGCAAATGGACCAGTTGCTCTCGAGGCTGTTACGATTCAGGGGCAAAAATCCAAGGAAAAAAGCTGATAAAAAAGAATGAAAGACTCTCTTGAAATCAATAAACCAAAGTACTGCAGAACCTGCTATTCTCATGCATACCAAGCATACGCTTATCTGCATGTCTGGGGAAATTCATGAATACAGAATATTTTGTGATGGAACCTTTCCCTGGTTGCCATTACGCTGGTGTCAGGTGCATTTCAGAGGCTGGTGAAGAAGAACCATGGCTTGGATTGCTGTAAGGTACATAACCTGATTGGGGGATGGCTGCTCAAAGGGGCAGCCCAGTTAAAATTACATTGCTGTATCTGGATCAGGAGCAATATTTTGTACAGACGAGGCTTAAGGCAGGGCTATGCAAAGTGAATTGGCTGCTCAGCTGTGCGTAACCCTCGGGATTCCCTCCATGTGTGCTGAGCACAACGCAGCCCAGGGGCCGAAAGGCAGCGATGCTCAGAGCGCAGCACTGCTGCCAGCCCTCTGGGTGCAGCAAGGAGTGCCTTCATCAGCTGCTCCACAGTGAGTCCATTCACTCCATTGCTGTGACCTTCAAATCAGTGGCAGCAAAACCCCGGTGCTGAGTCCTTCTCTTCAAAGGAAAAGCACAAAGACAACAGGCTGGCAGCAAGAAGGGGCGGCCAGGAGGGATGAGGGGAATAAAACCAGCAGCACCTCCCATCAAATAGACCAAAGGAAAAGACAGCTGCTTCTTAAAGCACAGCTGCAGTAACATGACCAGCTTCATCGGCCTGCTAGCACCTTGGCTGTAGATAAAACCAGCTAACAGAAGTGACTTAACTGCTGCAACGTCAGACTTTGAGCAGTTATTACAACAGGTTTCTCTTCCACATAATGGATTACCAAAAGGAAAGCAGAACTGCCACGTTCTTCTACAGCATATGACAGTACTCAGCAGTGGGGCCACCAAGCAGAGATGCATTCTTCACTTTATGTACCTAATTCTCTGAAGTATATTTAACACATCAAGAATTTCTAAGAACCTGCACGAGCCAGCTTTTTAAAATGAACTTATCACTACAGATAACTCCCTAGGGCCCTCAGTGCTCGGAACGGCTCACATTTTCCCCCCTAAAATAACCATATATTGCTAATGTAATATTGCATCCAAGAATATTCAATGCTCAAAACCTTCAGCTATGATTCTAACAGCAACGTGTACAGAAAGAAATCATCTTTCTTTTCTTCCTCATAGCAGAAATCTAGCTCTTTTTTTTTGCTTTTTGAAGGGGCAAAGACAGAGGAGGGAGCTATTTCTATGTTGTACTTGAACCATATGCTTTACAATTTGGAACCCCTGCAGCAGTGCAATTAAACACCCTAAAGCCAAACAAAAATGCTGTATGTTGCTAAATTAAAAAAAAAAAAAAAAAAAAAAAAGGATACAAAACTGGCATTTAAGCAAATATTTGCTTGGAACTGAACCTGCTTGCTTTACTGACAAAGCAAGCACCTTCTTCCCCTTTGTGCACCTGTTAAAACACAAATGGGCAATGACAGTTGGGCAGAGTCTGTCACCAGAGTTCTACTACATCCCCATTACAGCCTCTTGCTGATGGGAACAAGCTGGTGGGAACACAGCTTGCCTTCCAAATCTCAACTGCACAGCACATGGCTAGCACATGTAAGAACAGCTCTTGTTCGTACTGCAGATCTGATAGCAAAACCATTAGTAAGTAAACATGAAAACTGACCTACGTGTTTTAAAAGAAAAACTTGTTTGAAGTTGACATATTATATAAATGATGTCATCCAAGCCTGATTTTGCATAGGAGAGGCCCCTTGGCAGGAGATGCAGAGCAGTGTGGGCGCTGTGCTTTCACTGTACCGAGCGTGATTGCTGCCTGACACACCAGGCACAGCACTTCCTTATCTGCACATTTCTGCAAAGATTCTTTTTCCTAAATCAGAGCTGTTAATTACAGAATTACAGAAACGGGAGCTGTGTTAGGGCCAGGACAGCTCAGCAATTCTGACCCACAGCCAAACGCAGGATGAATTTAACTAATCCAGTCCTGACAGAGGTTAACCTCACTTGTTCCCAAAAGCTTGCAATTACAGAAGCTATGCAGCTCTCAAAACAACATCAAGGATTTTGCTGCTGTATTCTAAATAAATTCTAAGCTTAACTTTCTGTCTGGTAATTTTAACTATAACTTCTTGTCTTGCTTGCATTTAAACAGGAATATTTCATTTCCCCTCTGTCAGTTCACTTGTCAGGTACTTGCAGACTTCCAGTCCCAACAGGCTGTTCTTCTACCTCTGCCAAAATCGTTGACATAGAAACTGCACTACAGCTGTTCAAAATGTGCCCAGTCCTGGTTTTGAAAATAACTTCTCAGTTGTAGCCCAAGTTAATTCCACAAAACCATTTGTCTTCATACTTTTCAAGAGCAAAGCCCAAATATAAAACAGGGGACCTTGATCTGTTCCTTGTTCCAACTTACACCTGCAGCTGACGTTATCGTCATCCCTTTGGGCCATAGCAGGTAGATAAGTTTTTAGCACTGTGCATTTGCAGACCATGCAGGGGGGTTATGCTAGACAATCCCTTACACCCTTTTGTCTCCCTACTGGATGTGCAGGGTGGCTCAGGTCTTCTAGTGTGTAGAACATCTCAATCACGCTCCCTTTCCATGCTGCTGCTTGTCCTACTCCCTACCAAGAGCACAGGGATGCTTTTTCTTTCTTAGCCATGGATCCGAGTTCCCCTCAGCAGTCAGCAGCTGGCAGTGAGCCAGCCCGTGCTGCAGGGCCACCCAGAGACTTTGCTCCCCAACTGCTGGATCTGATGCCAAGAACAAAACTGCAGGAAAAAGCACGGTCACAGTCAGCATGCCAGCGTCTCCACAGCCGCGCCAGGGAGCTGCTGACTTTCCTTGTGTTCACACAGGGGCAGCTGTGTCACAGCAATTCAAAATATATTTGTATAAATTAAAGTTCAATATGAATTAGTACTGATCTCTGATATTACTGAGATGTTTGAGTAACTCACAGAACAACCACAAGCTACTCCCAGGCTCTAACAACTGAAAAGCAAAAGCAGTCACCAGACAAATAACCGATGTGGGGAAGAACCATTGCACTGCTGCTCTGTGAGTTTTGCAAGACCCCATGTAAATTACCAGAAACAGTTCTTACCATTGACATTGAAGAAAGATGAGCTCAAACTGGAAATGGTGAAAGAAATGCCAGGAAGATGAGCAGAGAATAAAAAAAGCATCTTACATGGGGATCTTTTTTTATCCAGTTAAATGGCCACGTTCTATAAACACACAGCATAAGGCCACTAAGGAAATACAGCATTACCAAGAGCAGAAATTGAGGTATTTTAAACGTCAAGTAAGAACTTGTCCTTATGATTACCACAGCCACGTATTCAAGCAGAGCTTTTTTCCCACAGCAGATCAGTAAGAATTTGAGCTGTACATTTGCAGCCACATCTCACAGGCTTGGATCTTCCAGCTCATCCTGACAGCTGCTCCGAAGCAGCCAAGAATGCAGGCCTCTGCCTGGCCTGCTGATGAATGTGGGTGATCCCTGAGGAACTCAGCCACATCAGAAACCTTAGGGAAGTTACTTACATGAAGAGACCTCTTTGGTTATTGATAGTTTATTTTATCTGCAGGGATAACTGCACCGTATTGCTGCCAAGTACAGCCTGACTACATCACCATCAGGTATCTCATCATACCTGTATTTCAAAAAATAAAGAAAGAACACGGACTTCATGTAAGCACAGCCTAAACTGACAGAATCCAGCACCAAGCCACAGAACTATTCCCCCCTACTGCACTTGTAAAGTACTGTATCATTCTCACTACTATTCTCCCAGTTCTACTTATGTTATCATATCTAAGTTCACACACCAAGTTCCTCTCTTCTCCTTCAGGTTCCCTATGACCTTTCTATTTATACCCTTAAAAAGTAAACTGAAAATAAGAACAGAAAAATAAAGCATCTCAGTCTTTAACCACTATAAACTCTGCGCTGTAAGATCACTTTCAAGTTTGTTTTTAAATAATATACCCACATTTTTACCAAACTGCTTAAGGCACAAAATGCTTCCACCTTCATTCCCCTTTAGGAGGCTTTTTTCCTTCTGAGACTCCAGCCAAGAGGATTGCTCTACTTGTTCTACATTACACCCCACAGAACAGACATGAGGGCAGATGATAACAGTGCTGAGGATGAGCTGCTGCTTGTTTTCATAATCCATGCTCACACTGAACCCTGACAACTGCAGCAACGGCTCACAGGTGACAAACTGAGATCAGTGGCAGGCCTTGGGAACATCAACCAGTTGACTTTGTTAGTCTGTTCCACAAACCTAGCAGTGGGAAAAAAACAACCCTATTTGCATTAGTGATGTTTCTTAAACACTTAGAAGCTTCACCCTCATTTCCAAAAAACCCTTTTCCTACACAGTGATAAGAAATAAAAGCTTCTCAGCCTTGCACAGCTGACCTAAATTCAGTGCATCCTCAAAACCCCATTGGGGAGGAATCTGTCAGTTCTGCAGGATTCAGATAATGAAATATTCGAATAACCAAAGATAACACTGTCTAAAAGAAAGTAAGTACAACAAGAGATGATCACCTTATTTAAATGTTGACATAAAATTACAACTCTGACTAGAAAAATACCAAATATTTGTTCAATTTCCCGTAGAACTCCAGAGAAACAAGTATTTCACATTTGGTCCCACCCTCACTCATTAAACACTCAGGCTTTCCAAAACTTAAAGGAAATCTTTATGTTTTGGTATAAAACGCCTTAAGATGAAGTAGCTTTAACTAACACTACTCAGAAGGAAAACATTCCTGTATTACACACCCATCACTACCTGCCTTATTTTTCCCCCAAATGGAAGCATCATGCACACACAGCCACACTGAGGAATTTCCTTAATTCAGAAAGGCATCCTCTGCTTATTGTATCAAGCTGATAGAAAGCTAACAGTCTGTGCGTTGCTGTTCCTCCTCCGCACACAGCCTGCTTACAACAGCTGCACAGCTTAGTCACACAGATGCACCTTCCTGGCACTTCACAAACACGCTGTGATTAGTTACCTGATAAATCATTTACACTGTGCAGGTAATTCAGAGAGGGGAGGCAAAAGTCCTGAACCGCACACGTTCACACTGTGGGCACTGCTGGGCTCAGGGGTGCACGTAAGAATGCAGCATTTTGCAGCTAAGGCAAAGCGCGGCGCTGTGCCAGTCCCCAGAGCTAATCCACACACAGCACCCACGCTGCCACCATCCAGGCTACTTTATGGCACAACCAGGCTGCACATTAAGCCCAGCATTTTCTCCACTATGGATTTAGTCTAGAATTGCAGCTACTTCAGAGCAAAAAGAAGAATCACAGGCCCATGAATAGAATATTTTCAATGGAACATAACAGGGTGCTGTGATGAAAGAAATTCTCTGCTGGGTTTGGGACCTGTTAAGTCAGCAGTGATTATGTACTTTATGTTTAGTACAAACTACAAAACTTAGGAAGGACTTCATAAAAGACTAATCAGCTACAAACCACAACTCAGAGTCATTAAAGGCCTTTCAGAACCCCCTTTTGAACACAAAGCAATCAAAAGAAACCCCTCATAGCTGTTGCTCTTCAACCTTAGCAGCAAACATGTAAGCTCCAGCTATGTACACTCTAGCACTGTGCTACCTTTATAGAAATCTGTATAGAAATTAAAAGAATACAAAGCTTCCAAGTACTTTAAATTAAAAAATAACAACATCCATATCAGTGCTACTGCTACTCCACCCGCAACAACTCACAAGCCGTTTGCTCAAGATTCTAAACCTCAAGAAACCAGCGCAGACATCTAAACCACCTTGGAGGGGTTCTTGGCTTCAAAAAGCACTCTGCTTTAGTAACAAAGTAAGGCTTATTTACTTCAATAAAGAAACTGTTTCTGTTTGCAGGAAAGAATACATAGAAGTGAAACAGGATTTATTTATTTTTTTTTTTTTTCTGATGAAATTTATTGTGTGTTTATCACATTCAAAAAGCATTGAGCAGTTGTTTGCTTTGATTTGGGTTTTTCTGGTAGCTATTAGAAGCTCAAGGAAGAGCTGACAACTGGAAGCTTAACTAGCACCTAACAGAGCTCAGCAGATACTTGGGAGGAAATGCTAACAGCCGTGTACTCAACACTTTGGACTGCAAATAGTTCTGTGGGCACAACAGAATAATTTTAAAAGGTTAAAGAAAACGAATGCTTTGGAAAGACCAGGCAGTATCACGAATATACAAAATTTAATCTTAAGTTCACAAGATTTTAAGGGTTTGATGGTTAAATCCTTACCCCCATTTCTCATGTCTGCTCAAAATCTAATTGCAGCCTAAGCTGAGATCTTTACATCTGTCATGGTTGCCTATGTGGGCAATTATGGGAGAAAAAAAAATACAGGATGAAAACTGCTCTGGGATGAACGCTGACAGATTCTTCACAACACATTGCAAGGCTCAAACAGCAGTGGGTTGGAAAAGAGAGGACAATACGTATAAGTCAGCTGAGGACCAAAACTAGAGGGAAAAATGTACAGTCTGTACAGCGAATTGCATGGAAGTGCCCAGCATCGAGCAACAGACATGCAGGAAAAGCTGAAGTAACAGCGGAGCGGTTCTGCTTAGTTTCTGATAGATGGAGAAAACCAAAAACATTTCCCCACTGTACAGGTGACATTATCCAGTTATTAGTCAAATATATGGAACAAAATCTAATTAAGGGGAAAAAAACCTGATAAACTTCCCAGAAAGCCCTCTATGGAGCTAGTATTGAAACAAAGGGGAGCAATAATTGCTTCATCTCCAAATTAAGACTGAAGTGTACCAACAGTACTTCACCAGCACTTATCTTTAAGAATGAGCAAAAAAGGACAATTTACTTTTTAAAAGGGTGTCCTCTAAATCCAGCATAGGTATCAAGTACTCTAACATCCTAGATTTTTTTCAAAGCTTTTTGAGAAACACACACAAATAATTCAGATTTAGTCAATTTTATTTACAGTTTGTTTTTACATTTCAGAGCATTACACAATTACATAATTCTCATTTTCTGACCTGCAAACAGATACCTTAAACGGAAATATTTAAAAAAAAAATGAAGTTAGATACATCCAAAATGCAACAATTACACATCTGACAATTCACAAAGTGTAATTAACTAGGACGTATCCTAAGAATTTAGGAACAACCAGTCAGGAGAAAATCTGACCAAATTTCATCAATCAATTATTTACACATTCAAAACAAAGCCTCTCTTAATCTAAAACTCCAGGCAAATGGCCTGAAAGACTTCTTCAGGAAGAAAGACCAGAAGTTATGATTCACACCTATGCAGCATTAACAGCCCTTGATCCCAAACACTGAGCAATTTCTCAGCTTTGTCTTAGAGCTACAGGCATCACTCTCAGCTTCTCAGACCCTGAAGTGTTAATATTTGTGCCCCCATGTGCATAGAAAGGCTGAGTGTTTCAGAAGTGGTCACTAAGATAAAACCCCATTTAATCTGGTCTTTAATTTTGTGAATTTTTCTTCCTTAAAAACTTCAGCACATCTTCTAATGCCATTTAAACTGGCCTTCGTGGATCGGGGCACGCCTCTAAGATGCTCATGCGCGCATTGAACCAATTTGCACTGGCCAGACTAAATACATCAGAAAGTATTTGAAATCATGTTTAAAGACCATTTAGACAAGGCTTACGTTTCTACACTTCCCTGATGGGCCACCTAAGAAAAGAAAAATAAAGTATCACAGCTACTACTTTCACCCCTTGTGTCAACCCTTTGCCACACAGCAACTAGGTACATACTGGGTAGAAACTACTAAAAAATTCCCTGCAAATAAGCTGCCTTTCAGCTGAGGCTATGGCTCCTATGCATTGGGTGTTTGAGGAGTTCTTTCTTTAAAAAAAATTCTCACTTGAAAAATACTGAAATTCTCACTTTAGGCTAATTTTGATTGCATGTTCAATTTGCTTAACTTCCATGAAACCGCTACAAATGGAACTTTAGTATAAAAAGAGCATCCAACCGACTGCAACTTCTGCCTCGGCAAATCCTTCATGGTAGTCCTCTAACTAGGCTATGAATTTCGTGGAGCCTCCAGATTTCTTGCCTACCTTACTCTCCATGTTCACGTTTCAAACTGCGTCAGCAGGGCCCGAACTTCGGGAGTCAGCTGCTTAGCAGCCTTGGCTGCCTCTGTGACGGCCTTGCGGTAAAGACCCTTTCTCTTCTTATTAAAGCGCGACTGGAAGTTCTCTAAAAAGGGGGATAGTTGTGAAAGAGCAAGAATAGACGTTGTTGGGGAGCCAAACCATGATATACAAGCCTCCTGGCGAACTAAAAGACCGTTATCTTTCCGGCTCACAGTTATGGTCAGGATACGGGCTGGCCACCAAGGGAAGCCATAAATTTTGGCCCAAACAATGTCCCCTACACATATGGTCCTGCCATCTGGTGTAACACATTTAGAGACTTTTTTGGAAAAGACTTTCATTTTCAAGGAATTACTGAGCTTTTTCTCTTCTTTCGAAGAGGAGGAGGAGGAGGAAGGTGCATGCATGCTGCCTGGAGGAAAATCAAAGCTTTCAGTAGAGCTACACTCAGAGTTGGTAGATTTCAAATCATCTGTGCTATCACTACTACATACTGATGCACTGGAAGAGTCAGATTTCTTTTGATTAAGGGTCATGTAAACCGTTATATTGCTTTTGCTGCCTCTCTTGCCCAATGTCTGGTGTTCATCCTGATCAACAGTTACATGCACTTCACTTGTGTCCTGAACCTCACTGCTGGCCTCTTCAGGGCCTTTTGAGGGGCTCTGATTTTCTGAAGGGGCCTCACCTGCTGAGCGGGTGGAGGAGCAGCGAGACTGCGGCTTAGTTGCCATCTTGCCACTCCGTATTTTCTCAAGTCCTGTCTTGAGAGAAGAGTCATTTTCTTCATTCCGATATCTTTGTGGCTTTAAACGCAATCGGGGTGGGAGGGAACCTGAGCTGGTGTTCTGAAGACGCCGTGTGAAGTGGACCTTTGAATGTGCATTTTTGGAAGAGGAGGTTGCACTCTGCTTCTTTTGTGCCTTTTCTTTGGCCATTTTCAAGACTTCCCGAGCTTTTGCATGATCCATGTTTTTGCTCTGGAGAACTTTTTTTGTATTTAACTGCGCTTTTGAAGTATTTGCTTGTGCAGTAACTTTAACTACTCTGCTTCTGCTGTGGGCAATATTTGAAACTTTGACCACAGCATTCCTTTTCTGGCTTTCATTTTGGCTTTTTCCATCCACCTTATGGTCAGTCTTAAGTTTTTTATTCACAGTAGTCACGCTCTCGTTTCTTCGTTTTTTATTATCCTCATATTTTGAAGAGTCACTTGCATTGCCACCTTTTTTTATTTCCTTTTTTTCTGCAACAACACTGTTTTTGCACTTGTCACATAAGACCTGTCGGGGTCGTAGTTTGATAGCATTCATAATAGAAGTGGGCTCCTCCCTGTACATTTTACGCTTGGGCCGCTTAATTTTCCGGGGCGGAGGCTGAGGTATTGACTGGTTATATGTGTCCCTGATAAACAAAGGAGGAGGATATGGCGCTCCCTCATGGAAGAGAGGAGGTGGTTTAGAAGTCCATAGGCTTTTAGCTAAGCTTGGTTCTGATGGCTGTGTGAGAGGAGAGTCATCGGGGACTGCAGCATTAGATTCACACTTCACCTGTGCCTCATCTTGGAATGGTTTACTTTGGAGCTGCATGGCTTCAGGTTTATCCTTGTATTCCCTTTTAGGAAATATGGTCACAGGGATTCCGTGGGGTCCAAACCTTCAAGAGAACAACAACAGAAAAAAACATTAAAGGTTTGAGGGATCTTTCACTGTATTTATTAAAAAGCATTTTAAAAGCCGTCAGCATAACCACCATTTGAGAAACATCAGTTCTGGACAAAATTGAAACATTATACCAAGTCTTAGGCTAAGTTTTGAAAAAGCAAAACATCAAAGCCAAGTCAGCATCCAACACAAAATGCATAACTTCACTTATGTGGGTTTCTATTGTGTCAACAACAACCTTCGAAAATATATCCAAAAATATTGCCAGGGACAGCATTTATACTTCTAGAAAACACTTATAAACACAAAGTTCATACTCACCCCATCAATCCCAAATCTACTCAAGATATTTCTACACCAATTCCATTTATATGAGCAAGGAAGGCTTTTGATTAAACAGAATTCTACAGAATTCTTCAGTTTGTGGCATAGCACAAAAGCCTGAACTTATGTTAAATTTCAGTCAGATACACAACGTGCAAATACTGGCATTTAACAGCACTGTCATTCTTCACATCGACATCCACAGAAGATCACTGCTCGACCACCTGATGTATTACAGCCTAGAACTTGGAGTTTGGGTTCCTTCTGGCAAAAATACCCCTGTAATTTCAATACAGCACAAATAATTCCCTTCTGTTCTGCAAACAAACTATTTTAAAACATTGCCTACTTTTCTGCAGGCAGCTCCAGGTGTTCTAAGATCTCTAACACCCTGTTTGACACACATGAAACTCCACTAAGTCTTATACATTAGTTTAACTTCCCTATACTAAGAGAAGTAGAATGCTGTTCAACAGGTAACCAATATCTTCTGCAATATGTTATGCTAAGGAAAATGTCATCAGTTTACAGGGCATAATGCTTATCTTCTCCTGGGAGAAGAGTTAAATACATTCATATTTCATTAATTTGTCTTTTAATCTACTGAACACAAAGGGAAGGATTATGAAAGCCTGTTTAACCATTCTCACGTCCCACGTTAGAATCTACAATCTGCAGTACCAACCTTACAAAGCCCTCACAAGGCATTCAAACTCTCTGCCTAACTCCAGCTCCAACACACACAGATGTGTTTGGCTTACATTAGGCTATATTTGAATAGCTTAGCTTACTGCAGCAAGAACACTATAGACAAGGTTGCAATGCAAACATTAAATCACCCATTCCAAATCACCAAACACCGGTTGTATTTATCTCACATGACCTGAGAATGAAGTAATTAACCAAGACCTGTCCTCAGGTTAACACTAGTTCACATTGCTGTGCAGGTGTTAAACTGCAACATCTGAACTGACGGAACTGAAATTTGTCATCTATGGCTGCTGCTAGACTGAAGGTAAATGCAGAGTGGTGGTCTATCTTCCATTCACATTCCTGCAATAAACATGCAGTTTAGACAAATATCTACAGGCTGGCTTCTTGTTTTTTCAAAGTTTGTTATGACAATTTTTTACAATACATGTTAGAATATTCTTTACACTGTCACGAGCAGAAGCCATCACTTATTTGTCCTTCTTACCTGTTAAGCCTCTTTTCATACTTTGAAGTTGTAACTGAAGCAAGCAATCCATCCAAAACTAAATTATCCATCCATCTGCATTTCATCATACCCAGACAAGTGACAACTCAACCAATTTTGTCATCAAAAATAGATGAAGTTGTACACTTGACAACTTACAAGTAGGAAGCATCCAGTGCTGTTGTTACCTTCCCCCTAGATACTGTAACATTCATACCTTTGAAACCTGGAACCCAGGCAAAGCCTGGTCTACCAGCCGCTGGAGAACTATTCTGTATATACACAGAGTGACAAGCATCCTATGCCACAGAACACCTTACTACCCCACAAAAGTTCATTTCTCAGGGTTGGACTCACTCCGTTTGGACTCCAGATGTCCTCCCTGAGATAAAAATCAAAACTAAACACAGCTTGCTGCACTACTGAGGGCTACAGCGAATTACGAGCACTGAACGGTGGATCTGTGCATCTCTCCAGCCAGCATTAATTCAGAAGATACTCATCACTAGGTTTTAAGTTCCCTAAAGACTCAGAAGTCCACCAAGAGTCGAGAAATCATTTTTGCACAAACGCTGTTCACTAAGGATGACAAATAATTGTTCAGATCTGAGTGTAGGATTTACAAAAAAAAAACAACACCAGCTGTCAGCTGACAGCAATAAAACTAGCAACATTTTCAGTGTTACTTGCACTAAGAGCTTGGTTTCTTGTACAGCAAGAAGATCTGGATCCCACTGTTCACCGCCTGATAAGATTTGCTAGAGTTAGGAAAGCAGTTAGTGTAGCGTCGGAGTTGAGAACAAGAACCCCTAGATGGGACAAGAATCTGCTACACAGATTTCAATCCACAGTGAACACCACTGATGCCATTAAAGCCATTTAAGACCGTGACTGCATCTTAGACCATCTTCTTCATGAAGCTCCATAATATTTAGTCCAAAAAGCTGAGGAATAGGACGGCTGATGTGGCTATTTTAATATATAAGACGCAAACCTACTTCATGAAGGCACAGAACCATTCATACTGAATTCCTGAGGCTACAGCCTGTCTCACAAAAGGTAATGTTTTAATGAATGAACTGGAATTTGCTGGCCCTATCTACCTAAAAATTAATGAGTTGTAAGATTACAGACTTCTCACTGATGTCTGGTGCCAGTTATGCAAGAGCAAATAGGAATGTGATTTGTGTAAACTGCACATCAATACATGAAGGCATGAGAAGCAATGATGCAGTTCACGCGAAGTACAAAATAAATCGGGCACGCCCAGAGACTGATTCTTACTTCCAATGCCTTTTTTCTTTTTTGCCCCATTCTAGAGCAGGTCGTGCCCACATTCTGTTTTTATGATTGTTAACTCTTCCTTGGTGAAGTTCTCCAGTTGTCCAACTTGGAAGAATTATATGCAAATTTAAAAGAGAAAGTGAGCAGAAAGATTTAGGAGTGGTACAGAACCGAGTACAAAGCTGGAAAGAAGAACAAGGCAATAAGCACAAAGAGAAAGCTGACAGTGGCGTATCTTCTCAACAGAAGCAGCAGAATGAATGTGACCAGAACAAACCTACTGAAAACTACACATGGCAGAGCATCTAAATGGTTCAGCAGTTATGAACTAAGTATTGAATGCTTACATACTGCAAGAGATCGCCTTGCCTTTACTCTAGACAAGTACATCATTTTTGAATGCATTGATCCTGAAGTATCACCTGTCCTTACTTTAATACTCTCCTCCAAAATTCCAGAGAACACCACCCTTGGGAAGGCGAAAGACAGCATCTTCCTTATCAAAAATGAATAGAATAAAAGTCAATGTGTGTCTAAGTTCCAGCTGTGCCCTGTACTGCACTGTATGTACAGTTCTACCTCAGAATATTACATGATGTAATAGAAGGATTCCTTCATGAAGATCTGAAATCAAATTGTTAAGAAAAAAAGATAGTAAGAAATGGATATTTAAAGAGAGATTAAGGCACCTCTGCTTCACATGTATTCAGAACTAGAATCAGTTTTCCATGTTGCCAAGCTTCCTCTTTCAAAAAACTGTCCTGGCCCTTTTTTACTCTGTAAAGTTCTCTCTGACAAAGATGGATAACACTCAGTGTAAGAACAATATTTTTAAGAAGTTTACAAGTAAGCACAGCAATCAGTAGGATCTAATCATACACACTTCTGATACCCTGTGCCGGACACAATTCCTATATGCATCCTTATTAAAAGCAAATAATAATCAGTAATTGAGACACAGGCGAGATGAGATGCCTTCCGACAGTCCAGTTATCTTTACAACACAAACAACTTCCAATTAACTTGGGAGGTTATACAGAGACAGATGTGATAAGAACACTTATGGTTTTATTTCCACGCCTTATCAACTGGAACTTAATGAATGGGAAGCCATGGCATCTTCTGTGATTGTGCAGAAGCTACTTTTTAATATCAAACCTACAAGTTATAGAGATCTGCATTACAGATATGTAAACCCAAGTACTTCAAACAAACTAAGAAGTCACTTTTCACATCTAAATCCTATAGCAGAATTATTATAATGAAGACATATTACTGTTCAATTTGTATGCAAAACAGGGCAGAGTTAAGAAGTATTTTTAAATAAGCAGGAGATAAGGAACAAATACCAACTAAATGCACAACCACATGTACATAAACATCTAAATGATGCATCCTGGGGCAAAGTGTCTGCATCACTATGTAAAGTCTCCAGCTCTCATCTTTAGTCTCCAATGTTTAAGTTTTACCTTTCTCAATTAAAAAAAAAAAAAAAAAGTATATTTTTCCTGCCAAGAAAAGCCAAAGGAAAGAATGTGCAAAAAGGGTTCAGAAGTATTTCATGTTTGTCTACAAACACTGGGTTATTTCAACACAACACAATAGCTTCTAGTGCTGGGTTAAATCAATTCTGTTCTAAATGATTCTGATCAAAATTCTCATCTTCACCATTAAGTCAGACTACAGCAATCATCAATTACCTTTCAACACATTACTCTTGTTCAACCTACATTACCAGTAGGTATTTTGTAGCAGCCAAGAGAAGAAGCAATCAAAGCAATTTTCATCTCATGGATAAAGGCTCAATGATTCTGAATACTGAGAGTATAACAACATGCTCAGGTAACATAGGGCTAAGTATATTTGTTTCACATGTACATACAAGCTGGGGGCTTAAATCACAATAGTTGATGTAATACACAATTAGATCATAGCTATTTCAATACAAAGTATTTCAGAACCCAGGAAAACAGCCTGTATCCAAAACACAGATTATGCAGTAACCTATTTTTAATAAGGGATTTAGTTGGCACGATAAAGCCTGTTGTGGCACACACTGCTTCTAGTGGTAGGCACCTAACTGAAAAAGCATGCACATAAGCCAAGTTATCAATTCAGAACTTTACTTACCTCCCAAGCAATGTAACAATAGAATAAAGACACCAAGAAATGCCTACTGCAATTAGAGCTTTACAAATATGACAAAGAACCACAGTGAGCAACTCTCTTAGGAAATCACTTCAAGAAAAGCTGCATCCTCAAAGTCAACTTCCATGAAACTACATCAGAGAAGTCCATGTAGTCAGGATGCTGATGCAGACATGAAGATTTAGCCACTGCATAGACAGAACAATTTGCAGTGGATAAGCCTGAAGGGTACCCAGATGGTTCCTAATCATTCCTTTCCCCACCAAAGGGAAGGGAGTGTATCCTTCACCTTCTCACTGGAATGACCTTACATGTGAATTCTCAAAGCTTCCTTCACTTCTCTGTAACTTCCAGAGTTCTGACAAGGATACAAAAGTAAACTTATTTGAGAGATGAAATGCAAATATTTTAAGCTTAGGCTTCCTACTAACTACTGCAATTTTACTGTCATGCTTTTAAGGCTGAAGATCCATTTAAAGTCATCTTTTCATTTTACATCTGTTAGCATTATTAAACACGTGGATCACATTTTAAAGCAGATACTTAGCTGATACATTTGGATGTGTTACAAAGCTACAAAACTTTATAAGATGTCTTGAATATACATTCCAGATCACCCAAATAACAGTCAAATCCCAAGAAACTTGAAGAGGACATCATTTACTAATGGATGAGCTTTAAGTCAACTCAGCGGCAAGATGTATAAGATTAATCAGCCCTACAGAATCATAAAGGAAAACAATCATTTCATGCATACTGAAAACTTCACATCAGACCTTTGTCCTCCAACACTTCAAGCTCAGTCAAGTTAAGCTACCCTCAGAACACAGTAACCCATGCTGCTGGAAGACAGACAAGCATGCCATAAGAAGAAAGCACAGTTTAGCCATCATCCATTGAATCAAAGTCCAGCAAAGAACAGTAGTAGACTACAGCTACTTTAGGAAAGGGAAGTTTGAGGCACAACACACACACACACACACACACACACACACCCCATACAGCAGCAAGATCAGGGATTATTACTGGTTTCAGAAGGGGGTGGATGGAAATCACGTTCCTTGTACTGGCTTAAAACCAGCAGCACTTTGACAAGTATGCCTGCTCAGTGTAAGCAGCAGTTACAACGTGTTTTATACCTGTACTAGAAAAGCTTTAAAGCCGCTCCGGTTTTGCCAGCCATTTTTACAAGTGGAAATTTGGAATGAGAAAGCCTTTCAAAAAGGCATTTGATAGGTGACAACAAATAAAAGCTTTGGGTGTAAACAGAAATACAGGAGAAACTATTTTCACATATAGAAGCTGAAACTAATCAGAATCACAGAAAAATTTAGCTTGGAAGCAGTGTCACAAGATCCTCTGATCCAACCTTGTGCTCTAAGTGAGGCTAACCAAATTTGACACTATACCTTTCAATGTCACTTGTCAGTCACAAACCAGATGTGATTTACTGTCTTAACCACACACACATCAGACCTATGCTTCCAGTGTTCTAGGGAAAAAAACAAACAGCAAAGCAGCATTATGGCTTTTTTCTTAAATACTAGCATTCCACCAAGCTTCTTTACACATCTGAGAAACAACAGGAAAACAGGCTATGAATTTATGAACACTTTGCAAATTGGGAAAAAGGAAAAGCTTAACAACCATGCAACCCAAGTAACACAGATATTTCTTTACTGCTGAGAACGCATACTGTAGTACCACCACTTCCACTGAACTTAAACTTCCCCTGGACAAGGAACATCAAATGTCTCCATTTATTAAACGAATTTAACAGTTAGTAAAAGAGAACCTAAAGCAAAGAGAAACGAGCCACAATTTTTCATGCAAGATTCTTGCTGCTTCTTCCTCACACCAGCAGACCTTCAGTCTTTTGCAACTCAGAGTACTTTTTTTTGCCCTCCTCTTGCCTTGGTGCACACAGTTACAATACACCAGGTGCACCCTGTAAAGTTTAACAAAATCTCAGCATATGCAGACAAGTTTCAAGAACTGCTAAATGTAAGCAGTTAAAAAATATAACAGATGTTCTGCAGATTAAAAGAAATCCAGGAATGGGTGCAACAGTTCATTTAGCCTTACTATTTTGCTAACCTTAGAAAAAAGTAGGATTCAAGAGACTCCAGGAAAGAATCACTATACGTGAAAATATTATTAGGATTATCACAATCTGAGCTTACCTGAAGAAGTTTGTTTTTATCATACAGTTCATTCATATCTTGCTGCTGGAAGTCTTTCCTCATTTTCTACAGTCAAACCCCAACTAAGATGCCAGTTTCAACAGCTATCCACTGGCAGTAAAGGCATCACCTTTCAGCTACCCAAGGCTTTGAGGTTACAACACAACTCTGCTCTTCTCCCATTGCCTCCTGCAAGAGCTGCCACAATCACACACAAAATGGCTTAGAGACAACAGCAGTAGGAAGGCAACTGTCCTCACATCCATAGGATTAGAAACAAAATTTTAGTCAAATGATGACACCATTATGAAGTCTAAGTCCTGCCTGTTGGCAAAATTCCTCCCTACCTCTTCTCCAGTACTTAAAGTTGAAGAAGGCACAAAAAAGAACAAAACAGGGCAGGATTGAAAGTCTCTCCAGAGGAACAAACCAGAACCAGGACTTTTTAACTCTACATTTTAAGTTTTACAAATGCTACTTTCCATAGTTATTTCCTTACTGTATATTTCCTCCAGGTGCAGAGCAAGATTTACAGTAATTCTAAGCCAGCAGGTGGCATTAACATCTCATATACCCTAAGCAAACAGTGTTAGCCAAATGATGCATACAGGCAAGCTTAAAAGCCCTATACCTAACGAGTAGTTGGAATGGAAAATTGGCTACAGCCTTCCCCATCCACTTGGACACAATGACACGACTGCCTTCACCTGCCTGATGGTTGGCTGCACTTCCTGCTTCTTCCATCCGCTCCATCGGGTCACGCCACAGAGCCCACATCAGAACCTCGTCCAGGAACACAATAAGGCACTTAGATTTTATTACCACTACTGCCATTATCCTTTAACAGAAGGATCACATTTTTTAATTTGTGTAATAAGCCTGTAATGTAAAAAAAGGCTGAGAAGTCCTACTCAAAGATTTACTGCATAAGATGCTGATTCAGAGCTCAGTAGACGTGGCTCCCTATTTTCAGAATCTCCAGAGCAGCTGCTGACAGGCAGTGTACCCCACTGCCATCAGTAAGAGCAGAAATACTTCCTTACCTCAAAGAAATGGGGGAATAATGTCCACTAACACTGAGGTCCTTGTACTCTCGTTTTACAGACACCTAAATGGACATCCTACTTACAGCAGGCAGGAGGAACAGAAGGAAATTAGATCTCTAATATCATTAACTCCATACTGAAGTCCACAAACATAAATGCAAAGTCAAAACATCATCTTAATAATGAAAATAGAATTAATGGGGATATTTTTTCTTTTCCTTGACCTTGAAGTTAAACTAATTTAGAGCATGCCTTGACAAGACAAGAGTCCAGCAGACAGGTTTCTGTGTTTGCTTTTTAAGTGTTCATTAAAACTCACTCTTCTCATTACTGCATAGAAGAATCAGCTTCATTGCCCTTCAGAGGAAAGCAGAAATTAAGATCCAAGAAGGAACAGGAATTACTTTCTTCTGAATACACGAGAAAAACAGTACCAGCACATGCAGAGAACACATCCACTCATCCCTTAATTTCAAAAAGTGATTTCAATAAAAAAATTCAAACTGGTTTTTTAAAACAGAGAACTCTTCTAGAGGGGCCTTAAGATACCAACCTACAGCAAACAAAATTCACATCAGGAAGGCTTATAAAACTATTCTTGTTCACTTGGATGAGCAAGAGGAGACTGTTTTCCGCGTCCACTCTCTTCTGTATCAGAAATCCCATTGCTTCCATGTAAAGTTATGCTGAATCTGAGGTGGTTTTGATTTAAAGATCTAATTTCACCTTCTGGATCCCAATGTAACAAGTGCCCCTGCAGGAAGCCCAAGATTATACAGCTGGAGAAGAAGGAATAAACGAACTGCACACAAGAATAGCTGGGAGAAATGACACAGGCCTTCAGAGTGGTCTTCTTCCAGAGGTCTTTGGTTCTTATGTTGAAGGTTTCCCCCAGGGCCTGTGCTTAATACAGGGAAAACTGAGATGCAGCTTCCACCCAAGCCACAAGGCAGAAGAGCCAGGGTTTGCCTGCCGCAGACGCCTGCTGCTGCAAGGGGCTGCAGCAGCTCTGCTGCTTGACAGAAGGATCCACAGGGCACGAGAAAACCTCAGGCAAATGAGGGGATGTTTGCAGGCAGTACGTGCATAAAAAGATATCTCTTGCAAGAAAGGGAGAAGCTGACGTTTCATTTTTCTTCTCAACACAGATCCTTACAAGCACAGAAGCATGTGCTTTGTCACCTTCCTAACTAGATTAATAACGGGATTTTGCTGGTACAGAAGTCAAACCTACAAAAGAAGTTTTAGGGCTAGGTAATATCTGTTAACTGCTCCTGACATTCTTTAAGGCACTGTCATACTCAAGATGAACAAATTTTGCAGATCAGATTTTAGTACTTGGTTTTCAAAAATCGGTAGCTGCAGTTCAACAATTTAAAAACGTAAAGCTTACTCCATCTGCATCATCCAGGAGTTAGGCTCCAGAAAACACGTGCTGTTTCACAAGCCAACCAAGATGCTAGGCCTAGGATGAAGATGCTGGCCACCTTCTTTCACAAGACATTGATGATCTGATATAACAGGAAGTTATTAAGCAGATGGTAGCAAGGTAAACCACAGTGATGAAAGACAAAAGCATGTGTGGCCTACATCTTGAAAAAAGACACGTTTTACGCATTGTGATTCTTTTAAATAATAACCCTGGCTACGTTTCATTTTCCTCCCACATATCTGCATAGCATTTATAGGTTTAGTAAAGAAACAGGGCATATTTTCACCCGTAAATGGCACTTAAACTCTTTATACATACATGCTCTCAGTGATGGCTTGAGCCTCCCAAGAGGACACTGCTACAGGAAGGAACGAAAAAAGCCAAACCCAGTGCGATTAAGGCTTTACTTCGGTTTGTGACAACAGCCCCTAAAATAAAATTATTACTGTACTTCAGAACCATTAAACTTCACCTCGCTGCACGCAAGGAGCAATCAGCACTAACAGTCGTACTTCAGGACTGCGACGGCGTAGCCTGAAAACCATTACGGCACCTATAGAAATGCGAAGTTACCCAAGCAATGCGAGACACCAAGCCGGCACACGTGCCCACACCTGCGGTTCGCAGCTCCATCCCATGCGCAGCGCTGCCGGGGGCGCCGGGAATCCCACCCGAGCCGAAAGCAGCGCCCATGTGCTCGGCCCTCCCCTCCCGTTTCGGGAGCGCTTCCGCCGGGCGCAGCGGCACAGCACCGGGCACCGCCAGCGCCACCGCCGCCCCCGGGGATGCCGACCGCCCTGGGCGGGCCAGGATCCCAGGACGGGAAGGAAGGAAGGAAGGAAGGAGCGGAGGCCGCTGTCCTCGACCGTTCCGAGGACGGGCGGGGGCTCGGGACGGCTCCACCGTGAGAGCTCACCTTTTCGAGAGGTCCATGAGGACCCCGGAGAACAGCTTCTCCCCCAGCCGAAACGAGACCACCAGGGCGTCCTCGATGATGTGATCCAGGGTGACCCGCACCTCGGAGCCGGGCAGCAGCGGCGCCTCCGCCTCCCCCCCGCTCGGGGCGGCGGGCGGCGGGCGCTCGGGCTCCGCGGCGGCAGCATCCGGCTCCTCCTCCTCCGGCCGGCACGGCTCCTCCCCGGGCTCCCGCTTCGCGGAGCCCCCGGCAGCCGTAGGGCAGGGCTGCGGCCACTCCTCGGGAAGCTGGGGACGCGCGGCGGGCGGCGGGCAGGGCTGCGGCCGCTCCTCGGGCTCCGGGCCGGTCGCTCCTCGGAGCTCGGCCTGCGGCGAACCCGCCTCCAGGCCGGAGGGCGGCGGCGTCTCCGTCCTTTCGCCTTCCGGCTCCCGCGTCCCGGCCGGGCTCCGGGCGAGCTGCACGGGCGGCGGCTCCTCGGCCTCGCCGGGAGCTCCCTTTCCCCCGTCGGCCTCCTCTCCGTCGGGCGCTGCCGACTCCACGGCCTCGGTGACGGCAGGAGGAGGGTCCGCGCCGGCCTCGCTGCCCGGGATGGGCTCCATCTCGGGCTCGGCTTCGCCCGCCCCCCCATCGCCCGGCACCGCTGCAGTCGCTGCCGCCTCCGCAGCCATGGCCGCCATTTTCTCTGCTGCTTCTCCGCCGCCTCCCTCCAGCAGCGGGATCGATAACCACGGCCTTCCCCGCCCGCCTGGGAGGGAGAGCCCGCCCCCTAGGCTCACGTCTGGCAGTCTATTGGTGGACGCCACGGAGCTTTCTACTTCTAATGGAGAGCGAAGCTGTCAGTCGAGCCCAGTGGAAACTTCCCGTTGGTCAGTGAGGACTTCATTCAATGGAGAGTCGGAAAGAGGAAGAAGGGGCGTGGCTTAGCGCTTCACAGGTCCTTACAGACGAGAGGGGCCGGGCCTCTGCGGCAGCTCCGTCGTTTCATTGGCGGAGGGAGGAGCCGCTCCCAGAGGAGGGCGGTCATTGGTGGGAGCTGACGTCCGTCAGCGGAGCGCGCGGTGGTCGGCATGCGCGCTGCGGGTGGCCGGGAGGGGGCGCAGGGGAAGATGGCGGGGCACGAGGGCGGCCTCGGGGGAGTTCCTCAGGCCCCTCTGAGGGACCATCCCCGGAGGAGGGGTTGAGGGGCGAAATCGGCTGTAATGGGAAAAATGTGAGGGTGATAGGGCGCTCGTTGCGTTATGTGAAGTAAATCAAAGAATTTTTTTTTAATTGGGTTTATTGGGTAAAAGTGAAAAGCAGGTGGGGGGAAAAGAGAGGGGGAAAAAAAGGAAAAAGTTAACGTTTTCCCGTGGGACGTTCTGAGTCAGTGGTTTTCTCCCCGTGGGATCAGTGCTTGGTGTGTGGGGATTTGCTTCTCCCAGGTAGGAAATCATGTACTTCTTAAGCAAATTTAAAAAAAAAAGAAAAATAAAAGAAAAATAAATGAAGTATTTTTAAAAAGAGACACGGTTTAGGTTGTTACATGTGTCTTTGGAAGCTGCTTCCCTTTGAGGAGCAGAAAGGAGAGCGCCGTTAGGAGGAGGGATGGGAGGTGGGAGCAACTGAGGAGGTGGGTGCCATCAGAGCATAGGTGCTTCTCCTTCCACATGCTGGTGTCAGGGGTATGTTGCTCAGTGACACACAAAAGTTGCTGTAAATAACAAGCCCAAACTCTACAGTTTTCTTTAAAAGCAAAACGTCACCTTTGGATCAAGTTAGTGACTTCTTATGGGCAGGTTTTGAAGGGGTAGGAATTGAGCTATGCCCCATGTGTTTGCTTTAAAGCATATAAATAGTGGGTGCAAAGCCAATGAAACTTTTGTAAGAAGTAAGAGGAAAAATCATTAATCAGGTGTAAGGCCCAGTAGTGTGCTCACCTTTTTTTTTTGCTGTGGAAAATAGGGCTATATGCAGATTACAGCAATGCGAGCCATTTTCTTAAGTAATAGACTTGGAGTATTCTTTAACAGCAAAGCAGAGATGTATAACAGTTAGTTCATTGCTACTCATGTATGGTCCGGTGATCTGCTGGCTGTAGGTTTTTAGTAGAGAATAAGTATTAAAGTGCTCTGTTGGCCTGAATGCAGTGGTTTGACACGTAACATGCATGGACTCTGCCCCATTTATATCTGGTAGTGCTTTGCTTCACATAGTGGTGTAAAGTGTATAAAAAACATATAGGAACATCAGGAAAAAACTAGATGTATTTCTGGAGGCATGCATCACAAATATAGTTACTATTGCTTAATATAGTTAAATGCTATGAAAATATAGGTAGAATCACTTAATTTTTTATGTTTTCCCATCGTATCTGTTATACTGCTGGTTTGGTAATGTGGTTTTGTAGGATAGAATGTATTTACTGGGGAAACAAATAGTAGATAATGATTTTAATTTTTTCTTAATTATTTTTTCCCAGGCATGCTCACAGCTTTATCAATCAGTATCACAGAGAAACAGCAGATGGATTCGACATACAATCTGTGGTTTTTAAGAAATCATATGTGGTAAGCTTTCATAAAACTGCCTACTATTAATATTACTGCCTAGGTAATTTTGAAACAATTTTGTTTGGCCAACATTGTAAGATATGTGACCTGTATCCTGAGGCTATAATACTTTGAGAGATGGTAACTGTCCAAGAGCCTTCAAGGCTGAACGTGTTATTTCTCAGAATTCTGGAGAACAGGAAGAAGATTTGTCACTACTGAATTACTTTAATTTCAAGCAGTTCTTGAGCAAGGATTTCAGTTTTTTTTCTTTATGTTCCACCTAGCAGAGTGCAGTAGTAGCACTGAAAGATTTGCAGAAGTTGCAAACGATGCAGAAGGGGTTCTTATCTTGAAAGAGCCTGGTGTCATAAAAACAAAAATAAAAACGGTCAGACAAGTGTAAGGAGGGCTGTGCTGTTTTTTCCCCTCGTTTCCTTTGTCCTCTGCAATTGTGTCGGCGTATGATGCATCAGAAACCTTTTACCTTATTCAGCTGAGTCCTAGTGCAGATTATAAAAACATATTAGTGAAGATAGTTCATATGTAACACCAGAACTGTTTTCACATTACTCTCCTACGCAAAGAACTTGGCTGTGCTTGGAGGTACTCCAGCTGTATTTCAACAGTAGGCCAAACCGTACTCTGCCTGCACAGAGCCGTTCTGCTTGCTAGAGCCATGCTCATCTGTTCTAATGCTGCTTTCCCTGTAATGTCTTACACTTGTAGTGTACACTTGTTGGGAGGAAAAGGCATCAGGTTAGCCCTCTGGGTTGGCAGGATGAAGGGATACATATTGTCAGAGCTTCTTTTTATTGGTTTTAGTTTCCGTATTTAAGAGAGGTAGTGCTACTGTGTTTCAAAAGGCAGGAGAGGACAGAGCTGTTGCGGTTCCTGCTGTAAAACAGCGCGGCTTGTGTATTTACTTCATATGGTTGTGATTTTAACTGTGCTATACGGATAGTTCAGTTAGCTGCAATTCATTTTCCTAGTGCTGCTGTGCCCTGGCATAGAAGAATGGCGTTAAATTCAGAGCTTACAAGAAATTACCAATTTATACAAAGAGACTACTCCTTGAGCTAATGGGACATTGAGATCTAATAGCTTAGCCCAGCAGGCTTTTTGTTATGTTAAATTCAGACTTCTGTAAAGGATGGTCAGAAAATGGAAGATTTCCGCTTCCAAAACTTCGGGGAGATTAATGCTTACTGAAACCAACCCTGCTTTTCATCAAGTGTTGCTTATGGCAGGCAATTAGCATTAAAATGCTGAAAGCCATCTTTTAGTCTGTTGGAGTCCTCAGTAGTCCTTAGCGAAGCAGAGGAAGAGAACCTCGGTGTATGATTTGTTAACACCTCTCGAAGTTTCCTTGTAATAACAAACTGAGGAGGTAACCTCTAACCCGTCCAACCCAACCACTGCAAACGTGGGGGGAGGGAGGGTCTTAAAAATGATATATAACCAGCTCTTTGTCCATGTTATTTACGTGTTCAAAGGAGCTGCATGTGCTTGTAAAAATAAGTAAATAGAACATTTGTATGTTGTTCTACTCCAATGGTGAACAGAAATAGGATATCACAAGTAACCCTGAATGGGAATGCTGTTAGCAGTAGGCATGTAGATGCAGGATGAAACATGTTCATTGAACAGAAAAATGCTTGCTGTATAACTCTTCTCCAACCCGATCTTTGTTGATCACTATTTAATTTGTTTATTTTAAATGTAGTCTGTAGTCTCCTGAGGATAGGGTTTGTCTTTCTGTGGCTGGTTTGCATAGAGATTAGCATAGCTGAGGCCTTGTTTCTGTCCCCGAGCCTTTACAAACTGCCAAATGAAAATGAATGAAGTTAATGAAACAAATTGCACAATTTCTTTAGATTAAAATGAGTCTCTGTTCAGTGATTGGCAGAAAGGACAAAAGTAGAAAAGAAGGCATGAATTCAAGGGAGGAAGGAACTCATAAAATTGGAGTGCATAAAATGATGAATGTGAAGGCAGGAAAAATGCAAAGTTATTTGAAGATATATTAACAGACTGAGTGGCAGAATTTGCACTAAGCTTGAATTGAGTGAGTAAATGGATATGATGAGGTTGTGGTAAAAAGCAGAGGTGGCTCTATCACTGCATCAGTATACACTGGTGGAAGAATTGTGTTTCTAAGCTGGGTCATGGTAAGGATCAGGTCTGGCAGCCTTGTCTATTGAAATGCTTCTACTGCCAGATATTGATGCTGACTTTTTTCTGTCAAGGCCGAAAGGTCTTATTGCACTGAACTAAATATTAGTAGGAAATCTCAAAGTGTATGGATAATCACAGTGTGTATGTGCTTCACTTGTGCAGTGGTAACAACGTCATTCTGGGTGCATTGGGTTCAATAAACATACGCTGCCATGAGAGGTCCAACAGACAATGCAGGCACATCTACAAGGTTGAAATGGAACATTATATACCAGAGGCATGTCATGGAGCCAGTGAAGCCAAAACTGTTTTTTTTTTGCAGCAGACATAGCTAAATGGTAGCTGAGTATTTCTACCATTACAGGTGAAACAGCCTCAAGAATGGGCTGCACCCTGTAATTGCCTAGCAGCCAGAATTTGTTGTTACTGGTGTCCAAGGTGGCTAGATACACATGCATTCACTGTAGCTGTTGATGCTGCAGTTGATCTATATGTAGACAAATGGAAACCTTAAGTGATTATGTGGACTTACAAGAAGTCTTGATAGAATATCAGGTATTTTTTCCTGGTTTCTGGACTGTTATGTAAGAATTTTAGGTTAGAAGTTTACAATTTGAAGCTCTAACAAACTTACTCAGGTTCTGTGACTCCACACATCACAGGGATTGTATGTTATCAACCAGCAACTCCTATCTTTCCTGTCAAGAGTAACACTAAGAAATAATGCACTTTGGGAAATGCAACATTGTTCCACTTGTTGATTGGGATCATAGTGGCAACAGATTCCTGTGGCTGTCATAGTGACAACAATTTCTTGTGACCCTGAGCAAAATCTGAGTCTCATAAAAACCCTCAGTAGGTCATGGTTTAAGGACCATGGTTTTATACTGAATTACTTTAAAATGGATTTAGTAACACAATGTTTGCCAGTCAAGCTCCACAACTGTGACGTTTTCAAGGCTTCTGTATTCAAAAAGAAAATAAATGTGACCAGCGAAAGCTGATGTGCATAAGTAATTCAGAAGAGGATAAGCACGTAATAAAGGTTGGGTCTTGGTTGTGTGCTGCAGACTTGCTGCTTCAGGAAAGTAGTGCTCTTAAAACAGTTACTTTCTGGAATACCATTTTTGATTGTGGAGGAAAAAAAATGTTTTATGTCCTTACGAGTACTGAGCTCCTATTGCTGGGTTTGTGAATGATCATAAAGGATTTATAAAATCTCACTGTAAGCAGGCATGCCCTGAAAGTCTGCTCTGGAATATGAAAAGTTAACTAGCAGCTATATTTCTCAGGAACAAGAGAAGAAATCAATGACTGGGGCTCTGCCCGATGTCTGTGTAAAATTGATTTAAATCAATTACCGTAGATTGAGTTGCTTAAAAAATTACAAATATAAGTGAGCCCTTGGGGCAAGACACTGGCATTAGCTCACTGCTGATGTGCCTCATGCTTGTTTTATAATTTTTAGAAAGTGTGGTCTGAAGCTACTTCCTGCACTGTCATGTAATCTCACTGATGTCAGTCATCTTCTGAAATGAGTGCCTCTGTAGGTACATGAGATATCCACACAGTATCTCCACGCATTGAAATAAAATAAAGCAAATTCAAGGTGCAAAATTGAATCTCATTTTATATTCTTATTTCATATATCATATTTTAGTATCAAATACCTTATGTCCCATCTTACGAGGGTGCATGCATTATAACTGTCTTTAACAAAAAATCATTTTAGTATGAACTAAAAAAAATTAATATGCACCAAAAGCTGGTATGTAGTGTCTCACAAACCATGGTTGTTATATTTGAGCGATTAACTTCCTGATTATAGCTTATTCTTAGTACATCAAGTACCAGCTCTTTTCCCACAGAAGCCTGTCAGTATTAAGAGCTGTAGTAGGGAACGAATCAATTCATTTATGGATCAGTTTTTAGTGCCCTGTTGTGATAGGTTTTACTGAGACTTGGAGTCTCAGTAAAGCAAGATTAGTCTTAAACGTAACCAAGAAATCAAAGCAGAGTTGACAAATTGTTTGGAATGCATTGTCAGACTTAGTCAGCCTTTGCAGTGCTCTGGACATGAGATGTATCCATGTAGCTACAAGAAGCTGCTGGGCTGGGGTGCTGCACACCAGCAGCCTCGTGCCTGATTTGGGTGTGAAATAACTCCAGTTCCTTCTTGCTGGAGCTGCAAACGTTTCAGTGGGCTGACAGCTCCTCTGACTCCTCCTTCATCAGGCAGAGAAGTGCATCTTTTCTGCTGCATGGGGTAGATTTGATTTGGAATACACTTAAATGGATAACGTGGACTAATTGATAAGGAAAGTTTGTTTTTCAAGAGCGTTTTGGTCAGAGGGTGACAAATTTACATGACCTAATTTAGGTGCCTAAACTAAATGGCTGGTTTATGAGCTCTGTAGTTAGTGGGGAGATGAAGCACTCTCAGGAGAGTGATTCAGAAGGGTACACTAAGCTGGTTTGAAATGATCTCCTCAGTGGAACATCTGTCCTTCTGACTCTACAGGTATGTTCACTGCTCAATTTAAACATGGGAATTGTGTACCCTCAAAACCCGAGGAAAGGTCTACAAGTGTTAACAAGGCTTTTTGGGGGAAATTAGTGACTAATCTGTTGAGGCATTTAGCTGTGTTTTCTCTCAGTTTGAGCTCTAAGGCCAAATATTTTTGAAAGCTTAAAGGCCTTAGGCTCTTCTATTAATTTTGTGACTAAACCAGGACTTAATGCAATTTCCAAATCTTTATCCATAAATTAACACTTTCATAGAAGTTTTTCAAACAGACTTAAGTATTATAGAACTATTCTTATCACATTTTTCTTATTTTTTTGTGAAAGATTAATTTTCCTGTTTTAAAACAATGTTGGTTGTGTTTTCCATGGTTTGCAAACTTTTGTTGATTCTATTAGTGCCCAGAGCTGTGTGCTTGGGGGCTGTTGCCTGGATTGAAGATCCAAATACTCTGAGATCTTGTTACCGTTAGATATTAAATTCTTCTTTTCTTCCTGCTCAAAGGTCTTGTTTAGCAAACAGAATGGAATATATTCTCACTCATGTTTTAAGTGGTATTTTAGCCAGGATCTTATAGTGTTTTAGCATAAATACAAGGTGGTATTGAAAAAATTGTAACATAAAGGAAAACATTTGCTCAAATAGTCTAAGCTGTCTATCCTGTGGGAATGTAAACCACTGTATATTTTGTCTTGGATTTGGAATTCTGTTCTAAATTTCACTCAAGTGTAATGTTGGAAAAAAAAAAAAAAAAACCAAAACCCACCCACAAGTGTTATGAATCCTGGGGTATGCTAATTTTTACCAAGTCTAACTGCTGCTTTTGCACCATCATCGTGTGTCTATTCACATTTATGGCTTTTTGCAAGTGAAAACTAAGATTTTAGTTCCCAGGTGATGAAATTATAGGAAAGCCATAGGTGTTTTCAATGTGTCAGAAATATTTCCAGTCAAGCTCCCTAAGTTTTATTGGGAATGGAAGAGCAACTGTGCCTTGCTAAGAACACTGTAGTTGTGAAACTCTCCTGTGGCTCCTCAGAGTCCTTTAACTGTGGGTATGGCTTATTTCTCTTAAACACAGACATGGCTTTCATGTCTGGAGGATTGCTCAATATAGCAGAAAGCTTGTTAAGGTTTGGCTCTCGTGGATATTGAATGATTTGTGATCTCTTTAAGGATCTTCCATCTGGTTGTTAGATTTTTAGCTCCTTTCTACCAAGAATCAGATAATTATCCTGGATTCTCTGAATCTTTACCTCTTCAATTTTAAATGGAGAAAAAACTTTGAAAACGTATCATTTCTTATTTTATAGTTATTCGTTTTTTTTTCTTTTCAGTGAAGTTTATAGCACTGTTTGTGTCAGTTACTCCCTTAAATATGGTCCTGATGTGGTAAGCATGTCAGGACCTTACCTGAATTTCTGTTGGAGGTCCCTAGAGCATGCTCAAATGATTTACTGAGTGACTCAGTTTTCCCCTGAATCAGTGCTAAATCAGCATCCTACCCGAGCAGTGGCTCATGCAGCATAAGAGTTTGCTCATGAAAGCTATTAGTGAATGGTTCTTTTTATAGATGCTGCATTCTGATGGAATAAGGCTTTCCAAAGCGAGGCCTTGTCGTGCAACTTGCAGTTCTCATAGTGCAGTTTAGAACTGTAGCAGGTGTTTGCAGGTACCCTTGCTGCTGTGGCAGAATCTCTTCGAGCTGCTGCAGCACCAGTAATTAGCTTTCTTTTTCTTTTCCCTGTATGGTTTCCATGGCAAAACCAGTCCTTGGAGGTACTGTGTTTGAGAGGCAACTCAAGCTCTCCCAGTATTTTTCCTAGGATATTGGTCTTGGTGACTTTGGTATTTTCTTCTGTGTATTTTTTCTCTGCAGTTGAATTGAATGCAGTCGCCTTAAGTGCAAAGCTGTGGTTGGATTGCATACTGCAGCAGGATTGGATCTTAGCCACTTTTGCATCTGAGGGAAAGGTTGAGAAGGTCCCTTTAGGTTTCATCTACCTGCCTTTGTGTCCTGTTTTATCATGTGATGGGTACTGCATCGAGCCATGCGGGTGATGTTTTTGGAATCACTAGGCTACTTCTGAATCACCTAAAGATTCATTTGTGTAAATGGCAGTGTTCTGCCAAATTTGCTAATGATTTATACCACAATAATTAATGATGTTTCCTTCTTCCTTAGCTTGTGAGTTCCAGTTAAGAACACCTAATTCAATAAATTCTGTGTATTATGTGCGGCCATTTAGAAATTACTATGAAAGGGGCTACCTGTAAGTAAGGCTGTGTAAATATCTGCATTCTGAACTCTAGCTTAGCACTCTGTCTCATCTCTTTTGGACACTTATGGAAGAGAATGTTTCTAGATTTCTGTCTGAAAAGCATTAAATGAATAAATAGAAACAAAAGATATGTGGCTAATTTGTCACAAGCCAAGCACTCTGCAGCTCTTAAGTCTCCAGCTGGCAAAATATAATTGCAGCGTGATTAAAACATCACAAATTATACTTCAAGTAACGCAGTGTGTCTTGTAAATACTATGGATGCAAGTGAGTTTCAGAATATTTCTTCAGAAACAGGATAGTCTGTATGGCTAAAAATTCAAAAAAAATGAATGACAGTACAGAAAAATACAACTAGTTATTTAAAGGCTATCTAAACAAATGCATATTAAGGGAATAAAGATGCAATCTTCAATCTGACGTTGCCAGACTCTTCTGTTCTCACTCGTGCAAATTCTGTTTTTCTTGACTTGTTCCTACTTTTTTCCGTTTTCTAGTTGAGGTACAAGTACAATTATTTTTTCCATGAAAATGTCCTGCTCCATTAATTTTCGTTTCATTTTTCCTCAATCTCCTTTAATTATTTAAGAATGCTGTTTCTGAGAAAGCCCCTTGGAATGTTTGTGGCAAATAAGCACTGCCATAAGGACTAGTTAAATATGTGGCTGAAAAATGCTTAATAAGAATTAAAGAATGTTGCAGCTAAGAAAGATCTTCAGTCTTATGTGAAGATTGCAGCAAGAAAATATATTGTACAAATCTTTCCTGGAAATCTATAAGTAGACCAAATCCTTCACGTTCCTTTCAGCCCATCAGTAGTTTGTAGGCTTTGTGTCAGTGGAATCGCATACAACCTCGTCTCCTTATGGGATGAGCACAGCAAATTTTGGTTCTTTGTACCAGAAAATGGAAGCTGGAAGCATCTGTTCAGCATCTCTGGAAAAAACGTATTTTCTACTGGCTGTTGGTCACCTCTTTGGCAGAAAAAATTATTGGAGGTCAGGGTAACTAAAAAAGTAATAATCCAATAGCAGTTGGTATTTGGTTGAAGTATTACACTCTCAATTATAAATACCTAATCTTATTATCCAAGAGAGGATTCTGCACTTTATTGTGTTACTCATTTTAAGATATCTGGCATCAGATCTGTTGTTTAGGATCCTTTGAGTGTTTTGGTTTAATATTAGTTGTTTACAGACTGTGGGTTAGATGTTAAATAATTATTTTCATTCTTGCTGAAGAATTCCTGCTGCAGGGGGAGATCTAGGAGATTCACTGTTCTTTTGAAATCTGCCTTGGAGTACATCTATATTCAAATTTGTGTGTAACGAAATAGTAAAGGGACAAAGATGGACACAAAAGCTGTTACACTCGGGTTGGGCAGCCACAACTGTTACATACAAGTTGGATTATGATTTTGTTTCTGTTGTGGCTTTTTGGGTGGGGAATGGGGTGAGAAGTTAGGGAACCTGTCTGTTAGATTTGCATACCTGCTGGGGGGCAGGTTACTCGTGGAACTAGGGAGAAAGTGTTTTCAAGGATATTCCTGTCCCTCTGTTTCTTTGTTCAGTAGATGTAACAGTGAGTTTTGAAGTCTCCTTTTGTCTGACTGTACTGGGGGGAAAAACAAACAACTTTAAAGGCATTTAAAATGTAGATTGAGAGTTTTACTTGCCCATTTTGGTGTTCATTTCTTTCTGTTACTGAGCCCATATACTACCTAAGTCAACTGGGATTTGTAAACAAGCCCGTAAATGATACAGGCATGTAACTCAGCAGGGCTGGTTTGGCATGCAGCGTGTTGTAACCCAAGTTGCTCTAACAGATGGTATAAATCCACTCCAACTACTCTGTGTACCTCAGTACTTCAAACTATTGCCTCTCCTATGAGAGAGAACTCTTCTACAAGTCTTTATAAGGAGGATTTTTGCTTCTCTGTAAACCAATCATATGTTACTCACTTCACAACAGAAATGAGACCAAGTTTCTCAAAGGGTGTTTCAGCTGACTGATTGCATTCTGTTAAGATGATGCTCTTGAATCATAACCATTTTGAAGTTGTTTTGTTGGGAATGGACTAGACTGCTCTAAGTGCAGGTACTTTTGACACCAAACCCTGGTTGCAGCTTTTACCTGCTACTGTAATACAAATAACTGCATGAACTGACAGATTTTGCAGCTTTTCCTGCAGCAGCAGAAAGAGCATTTGTATTGTGTATAAGCATTGCATTTTATCTTCCTTGAGTAGTAAACCCAGATTATACCTTTGATGTTCTTCTCCTGATCCCTGACTCTGTGTGAAAATACCTGTTTCACATTAATGCCCACATTGTTCAAGAGTTAATCGATTTGACATAGCTTATGGGTTGAAACATGTATGCTGCTGGCATGCAGGCATGTAATGCATTACTGGTATGCACAATCTTCACTCCTTGCCATTGTTTGGAAATTTCACCCTAGCTCCAGTGATAAATGGGGAGGCTTAAACTGAAGTATGGGTGAGCTAGTATGGCAGTTCATTTTGGAATTCTTATGTAACTTCCTGAATTCTGTAAGTCTATTTCGCTTCAATAACGATATGTCAAAATGATGATTTTTTCTTTGGCTGTGGAAATGCAGTAACATTTCTGAGGCTGTGGCCTACATCTGTAGACAAGCTCTGACCCCACGTGCAATAGCACCTGCTGCTATTGAGGTGTGGCTTTTCCTTAGCTGTAGTCCTTGGAGATAAAGCTTCTGTTGAATGGGAATAACAAGAATGGTAAAATCCTACTTTGTCTATTAGTCAGGATTTTGTGCTGGCATAGTCTAAGAAGGCAGGACAGTAACAGAAGTAGAATTGATCAGTAATCATTTGGAACCATTCTTCTTCCCTAGCTGAAGTGAACACGAGTTGTCTGCACACCCCTGACATGGTCCTTCTTATGACTCATTATAGCTTCAGTTTTGCTGGCTGTGAGATTTGGACAGTAACTTTTCATTCATAGGAGTGTAATGAGGATTTAATTGCAATGGACATTTAAAAACAACTTGAGGATAAAATGTGCTGTAATATTATCCTTGATGAAGACACAGTAACAAGATGATTAGTCTTTCAGATGCATCCAGTTAATCTATAAATTACAAATTATTCCCTACTACCTTAATTCTTGCTGCCTCTTGTGATAGAGATTTTGTAGTTGTTAAAAGGCAAGAATAAATGTGAGCAGAGGGCATTGTAACCAAGTCTTTCAAGCCTTTCCTCTCCACCTAAATAGGCCAAAGAAGCAGTGAAAGCTGTAAAATATTACTTAGCAATGTCATTCAATTAAATACTGTTTTTTGGAAGAAGGAGAAAAAACAACAACAACAAAAAAAAAACAACTAATATTGAAGTCTGTGGTTCCCATGTGATGAAAAAGCTACTCTGAGCTGGAATCTTCCCAAACCATATAATCACATCAGTACAGCAATATTCAGGGCAATATTCATTTTGATGTAATTCCACTGACTTCTTAATTTGATTGCATCAGGGATGAATTTGTCCCTCCTGGTGTCTGTAGGTGCACACACACGCACATACATGCAAGCTGACAACAGTTAGAGGAGTCATGGCCCATTTGTGTGTGCTGGTGTCTGATGCTCAGATTTCATCCTTCTATCAGATGTTCAGTCCTTTAACTAAAATCAGAGCAGTTTTGGATGGCAGACTTTTTTTCCAAAGATTTTTTTGGTGACATTTTACTACAGGATTATTTTTCATTTTTGTTTTGTCTGTTTTTGTCTTTTTTATCCATCCTCGTACTGCCACAGGCCTCATCTGACATATGTGGTTTCCAAGAAATGCCATCATAGGCAAATGTTTTCTGCTTTTCTGATGCTGAAAATCTACCTCAGACATCATATATCAATCTACTATTTTAAATAAAAATATTAAATTGTTTCTAGTGTTTAATAGAAATGTCAAGGTTATTATTAATCTTAAAATACCAGATATTGAGAAGCAGTATATGAGGAACTAATCCAGAGAGATTGCTACTGGTCAGCCTTCTTAGTGAGTGGGGCTGTAGCAAGGGAGGAGAATTTGTTGACCTTATGTACTTCCTTTCAGTGATCATACAAATGTTAAGCTTCTGAAATTGAGTTCATTCTCCTCCTCTCATCTCCTCCCCCAAAAGTTTGCTAGTTGAAGACATTGATGCCATCTCATTAGTTGTCTAAGGGGATACACATAGTGCTTAGCACTGAAGCTGAGTTCTCCCATCGCACTTCATCTTTAACTATGAAGTTCATCCCAAAGAATTGGAAATCTTGAATCTGGAAAATCTGTCATGTGCTGAACAGCTTTTCATCTGAATCAAGAACTGTGTGGTACGTGGAGTTTCAGGTGGGAAATGCCTTCCTTCCCCTAATAAGAAAAAATAGCTGTGCTGAAATGCTATATTGTCAGATGCCTTAATTCCATCAGCAGTTTTGTGTTTGTGACAACAAGGCTTGGGACCTTCCCTGAATTTGTAGAGACTTTTCTTTGCTAAAACTCTGTGAACATTAAGTTTGTAAGGGGGGAAATGCTGTACTGCTTTCAAATCACAAACGTTACCCTTACATTAGCAAAATATGCTTGGCATGCAGTAACTTTGAGTGCCTCCTGAAATAAGAGCATGTAAAAAAGATGCAGTCCGGACTCAAATCTGCTGAGTTCAGTCATTAACACAGTGAAATGGGAATGTGAAACTTATGTCCTGATTCCTAAGATATCTGTACTACTGGACATGCTATTTCTTTCTAGGTCTTAAACCATTTTGTTCTTTTCAGTGCATTATATTGTATTCTCTTACATACTTTTATTCTTGTCAGCAAATGAATTTGTGGATCTGAAGTTATAAAACCTTCTGTGCTGAGAGTACTTCAAGAACAAAGAAGCGTCCACCACTAGTACTGCACATCTGATTTGCTTCTGTTCTTATCTAATACCTCATCTAGTTCCAGGTGGGATCAGTTCATGGATAGCTCAGGCTCAGCTTATCTTCTTGTCAGAGCTCATCAGCAGTTCTCACCATGGCCAATGGCAATCCAGTTCCTTTGGTAACATCAGGTCACCTTACTTACCTTTACCAAATTATCTAATGATAACATGTAACTCTGAGAAAATGCTGTTTGCAAGTGGTTTGTTAATCAAGAGCAGATTTTCCAAGCTAAAAGCTTGCTCTGTTTTTTCTTAAGGATATGCTTAGTTGTCAGTGGTTGGGAAGTTGTGTTGTCTTCATTCAGAAACTCTTTTAGCTGAAGCCTTATAGCTATAGGAAAAATATTCCATCATTCCAAAAATAAACTAGGTTGTGCTTGTGATGCTGTAATCAATAAACCACTGCGGTTTGTTAGGCTGGGACAAGTGCTTGGCAGCCAATCCACAAAGCTGTGTCAGGGGTTGTTAATGTAACAGACTTAATTATCCTTTTGCTGATAAGGACGTGTGGTGGTCAGTGGGAAAAAACTGCAATATAATGAATGTTGCCTTTCCCAAAGTTTTGGGAATGTAGAATTAATTTCCATTTTTGATTGGTCTTGTCACAAGCTGGTTTATGAAATCACAAATACAAGAAAGGCTGTCACGGTTTTATGATTTTTGGTTATTGGCGTTCCATCACAACACCTCTGTCACAGTGTCATTCAGCCTAGCTTAGCTGTGACTTCTGCACCTCTGTCCATTGGCACCTCAAAGGCACATGAATAATATAGCTAGAACGGATCTTGGTCATTTGCAAAATGTGTTGTTTGTTTGTTCCTTTTAACTGAAGCTGATAAGGTACGAGTGGCTAGGTCGTACATTTCAGCTCTTGTGTTTGTAGTTTGTCATGATTATTGTCTGTGCTCTGTGTGACAATTGATATCAGTGGAATTTTTGCCAAAGTGTAATGAGCAAAACTGGATTTTTGTTGATGTTCAGAGAAGGCTGTTTTGGCAGCAGGAATCGTGAAGAGTTTTGGCAGACTGTTCAGGGACATCGAGCAGGGTTTCAGAGCATTTCAGTGAAGTGTAAAGTGTTGCTTTATAGAAGCGGTCATTTCAAGGACCGAAGTGGGCAGGCTGTTACCCCACAGAACGCTGTTACCCTGTGATCCTGTTATGCTGTTCTCCAGAGCCACGTGTGGGCTGTGGGCCTGGCAGGCCGATTTCAGGACTGTGTGAATGTGCCATGTGTCAGAAAAACTGCCATGAGATGGTTCAGATTTCTGCAATTCTTGCTAAAGCCCCATTTTTTCCTACTGTGAGAGAGCATCAGGAACACCTGTGTTTTTATCATGTACCAATGTCCTGTCATTTTCTGACAGGTCAGCAGCAAAACAGAGTCTACTGAGTCTATGTGTAGCACTTTTGACAAAATACCTTGCTCTACTTTTCTACGAAATATCAGTAGGCCACGGATTGCAATGTTGTAATTGAAGCTTGTAATATTATTTTCTAGGCAAGTGGTCAATTTCACCACAGTTGTTGTGTTTTTTTTCCCCCTTCGTTTTCCTTTTATTGGCCAATTTAAATACTGAAGAACAAGTTGTGAAGTTATATACCTGCCTTAAGGAAGGAAGCTTGAATGGTGGTGCTCATTAGGTACTGCAGACTCTGAAATGGTAGTAGGATGCGTGAAAATAGTGCAGACTGTTTAAACGCAGTACCTTATTTCACTGGTGCAGTAGCAGTATTGGCTGGTTTCAAGTTAGCTGTGCAGTATTAGCATCTCTGGAAACAAGAAAATCTGTATTATAAAAGTTATCTTACTGAAACTCCCCCCTCATATTCTTCCAGCTTAGAATACAGAAAAATTCAAGCCTTCAGCAATTGTTTCACCAGCCTTATGAGGAAGTGTATTGCTGTAACTATGCTGCGTTTCTCTCAAGTTACACTAATCTAATTCCCCATGTGGCAGCTTATCACAAAATGGAGCCAAGCCTGCTGTACCTAGGATATGCTGATGTAGCTGTGTAGCACAGTTTATTTCTACAGATGGAGTTCCTTCCTATTATAACTGAAACCACCATGCTCAATAACACATAGCCTACAAGGAAAAGATGCCTTTGCCGCCCTAAACATCTTTCTTTCCACTGGGATGGTTGGTAAGAAGTGTAGTTGTTTTTCCTCCCTGTTTCTAATAGGTAGAAGGATGCAGAAATGGAAAAGCTTTAAAAATACCTTTTCCCCAGGTTGGTTTATACAAATTTGAAAGATGTATACATTAAATCATAAATTAAATAGCAGGAGAGATGCTTTCTTCTGAAAATGAAGAGCATATAATTACTGTTGGTGGGGTTTTTTTGTTGATGTTGTTGCTCTTGTTTGTAAATCTTACCAGATTATAGGATTTCTCTATTTACATTCAGTCAAATTAATAGAATAAGAAGAGAGAAAAACTGTTAACAAATAAATGCTACTGACACATTCTATTAATTATAGGGAAAAGACAGAGAACTGAAGCAATCTGCATCTCATACAAGGTTCATTCTTTGTGTTTTTGAGGTCTACGCCTTAGATAATTAATGCTTGGAGCACCACTGCAATTTTGGTATTGCTTCTCTCCCATCCCCCCCAACTGAACATTGTGTCAGTTAGATGTTATGTTTACTGAGTGTTCTATCACTGTCCTTGTTCTTCAGTCTGGCATGTGTCTGCTGTTTGTTCTACTTCAGCATCCATCTGAATGACAAAAATGTTATGAAATGCAACTTAGATTTCATGATGTGTACTGTCATCAAGTGATACATTTCTGTAGCAAAAAGAGTGTGGTGAATCATACAACACAATACAGGTACATGTCTGTGTCCTAGAACAATGAACAAAATGTCAGACACAACGGGACTAATCAGAGGGAAAAAAGGACTTATTTTCACTCTCTTCGCCTAGAAACTGTGAAACTACAATACATTTTAATGTAGCGTTTTTGTACTTCTAAGATTTGTGGTAACAAGTATTTGTCAGCTTGGCTGCTTTTGAGTATCTTTGATATCTCTGTTCAGGTAAAATGTGTGGTAATTTCAAGAGGAGTTTGACAGGCAAAGAACTGAACAAGCAGCCAGTGAAGCCCTCGGAATTTTGCCCTGTGTTTTTCACTTGCTCTACAGAGTACTCACAAGTGTAAAATAGACTTTGCAACTATTGTATATGAGTGTTTTAAGTTCTTGTGTAGACTCCTCTGTTAAAATAAGTGATGAATATTAGTGACAGAGTGGAGTCTCAGCAATGGAGTCTCAGCTGATGACACCACGCTGAGTTGTGCAGCTGATATGAGGAAAGGAAGGGATGCCATCCAGAAGGACCTGAACAAGCTTGAGAAGTGAGCCCACAAGAACCTAATGCGGTTCAACAAGATCAAGTGTAAGGTGTCACTTTAGAGTCAGGGCAGTCACAAATGCACGCAGATTGAGAGAAGAATTCATTGAGAATAGCCCTGTGGGGAAGGACCTGGGGGTCCTGGTGGACTAAAAGCTTGACATGAACCAGCAGTGTGCACTCGCAACAGTATCTTGGGCTGCATCAACAGAGGGTTGGCAGCAAGGTGAGGGAAGGGATTGTCCCCTTCTACTCTAACCTCGCTGTGCTGCATCTGTGGTACTGCATCCAGGCCTTGGGGCCCCAGAGCAAGAAAGATGTGGAGCTGTTGGAGTGGATCCAGAGGAGGGCCACAGAAATGCTTGAAGGGCTGGAGCACCTCTTCTGTGGAGAAAGTTTGAGGGACCTGGGCTTGTTTAGCTTAGAGAGTCAGGGAGACCTCATTGTGCCTTCTACACAGCTCCTTAAAAGGAGCTTGTGAACAGGAGGGGGACTGACTTTTTTACACAGTCTGATACTGTGCTGTGGTTTGGTTATCACGAGTGACAGGACATAGTGATAGGACGAGGGCGGAATGCCCAGAGAAGCTGTGGATGCCCCATCCTTGGAGATACCCAAGGCCAGGTTGCATGGGGCTGTGAATAACCTCATCTGGTGAGTGGCAACCAGCCCATGGCAGGAGGAAGGGTTGGAACTAGGTGGTCTTTAGGGTCCCTTCCAACCACACCATTCTGTGATTCTATCTTATAATTCGGAATGGTGATTGCTGTCTTAATATCATGTAATTAAGGAAATTTGCTGCTCTCTCACTATTTCTTTCTATCATGGATTAAAACTTGAAAGTAAATATGTATGAATTTCTAAAATTTTTATCTCTGTGGTACAAGTGAATTTTTTTTTCTTCAATTTTTTAAGGTGTTTTTTTTCTCCATGGCAAGTTGAGTATGAAAGACGATCATGATAGCCTTTATGTTTTTCCCTCAGAATAAAACCAAACTGGCTGATTGATGCAGGCTTAGACCTGTGATAGACCACATAAATACTGCCTTCTGTTTGTGTTGGAAACCAGGAATTCCTTGTCATTTCAGTAGGAAGATCATAGTTACTATTTGACTATGGTTTTTCTACATTAATCTTTCTTTGATTCTAACTTTTGAAGTCACTCAAAGTGAGTCACATCTGGCCAAGCCAGAATAAGCTCTCAAACTGATCTCAATTGATGGAAAATATGAGTCAATTCAGAGAGTTAAGCAAGTAAAGCCAGTCATAAGCATGAAACAGCTATCGAAATGTCTGTGATTCAATGGGAGAGAAGGTCCACGCAGTGAATCAAAACTGAAGCTGAATTTCAGATCTTGTCCATCAGTAGAGCTGGGGAATATCCACAAGCAAGGTACGAGAGCCATGAATGGGGAGGAGAAATTGACAGATATTTATGTTGTGTGATTGCTTTTGGGTTAACATAAAGCAAAACACCTAGAAAGGAATAGGTTTGGCCTGTGACTTGGACGGTCTCTTTTAGGGAGGGAATATGAGAAGTAAATAACACCGTGGAACTAGGCAGAGGACTCCACACTCTGAAGTCAGATGATGATGTCCTGGCACATCTTATAGTGGCAACCCATGTGGCGCGTTCGTTAACACTGTTGCCAACTATATCAGCCTGTGTGCACATATTGCAATTAATAACTGTGCTTTCTCAATAGTTCTGGGAAAATCTGTGCTACTGTCATGTACCACAGAGAATAGTTTCTGTTTTGCACAAGCTGCAGTTGGCTGTGGGAAAGCAACTTTTGCAGAGACTTAGAACGTGAGACTTAATATTGTATAGCAACCCATCAAATGTTATTTTTTTAAATTTGCTTTGTTTTTTGACAGTAGTAATTTGCTGTTGTTCATGATCACAGGCAAAATACAGTGCAAGTGCTGAGTCAAGAAGTGTTGCTACACTAGAGTTGGCTCTGTAAGCATGGTTACAAAATTCGATGAAAATTCCTTATATAAAAACAGGACCTTGGTGATCGTTTTAATTTTCAGTTAGGTCCATGTGAAGACAAAATTCTTTTCTGCTAGTTCTTTTCTCCTCATTGTAGCTTATTGCTTCTGCTTCATTGCTGCAGTGTTCTTTGCTAATGCAGTAAATCTGGAGACCTAATGGTCCACAAGCCCCTCTGAGGGCAGCACTGACTTTTAAAATATTCATTTCTATGCGGATCAGGGATATCCCAGTCTGGCTGTAATCAGAGGAAGAAGGAAGGAGACAAATAATCACTGAATACGACTGTTTAGGGAGCAATTTGTGTCAAAAAAACAGTCAGCAGCAAAGGTGGATATGAGCTGGTGTTGCACCCCCAAGCACAAGTAAGAGTGATGTGGGCTTGTTTGATAGTCATAATGGTATAATTGCTTCTTTCTATTCCTTCATCCTTTAGCCAGCTGCTGCTCCCTTACTATGCTGAAATGCCTGTTGTTTCTCTCTAACTGCTGAGTAATGTAGGGCTAGTGAAAGGTCCAGACCGACAGCAGTGCGATCTGCTCTGCTTCATATTCAGACAGCAGCTACAGCCTGAGCCCTGACAGAGCCCCTTACTGCAGGGGGGAGGTTCAGCCCTGACCTACAAGGACAAATCACAAGACAGGGGATCCTACTGGACAGTTCAGTTCTTGGTGAATTTTGTTTGTCAGAATGCCAGCTGTGAGTGAATTGCGTGTTCTGGAAAAGCAGCATGTCTGTACTTCCAGCCAGAGACCGGTTCGTAGCCTGAGTTATTCCAGATGGAATAGACCTTTGTGCCATGAAATGGGCTTTCAGTGAGTCTCCAGCCACTGGGAATTGAACTGACTATGAAATTTATCTCATCCAGGCTTAATGAACAGTCGTCAGGTAGTAATGATCCTACCAATCTTGATTTAAATAGCAAAGGTTGAATTCCTTATCCCTAGAGTAATTTTTTGTGCCATTCAAACCTCATCAAACTATCTTGGTGGAAATGATTTAAGCTAGCACGCTGTTCTGCATGTTGGCAGGCAGCTAAGGGAATGGTGGATCAATTACTGTTGCTCGCTCATAGCGCATTAGGTACCAGGAACTTCCTTGTGTGCATCAGTTCTTGCAGGCAGATGTGTAACTCTGGGCTTTCTCTTTTAATGCTTGAGGATAGCAATACAGCAAGGATGTGTCTGTCAGTGCCACGTCCTGCGTGTAAATTCTCCAGGTTTTTTTGAGAGGTATTTGAACATTCATTTTATAGTGGAGAAAACAAATATACATGTATAGAAACATGTCTGACTTGGTGTGAGGAAAATAAAACAGAGGCCACAGCAACTCCAGAGCTGGCTCAGCCAAGCAATGTCACATAAAAAATTAAAGAAAGAAGGCTTTATTTGGATCATGTCTGTATGTAGGGCACAATAACTTAAGAGAAAGCCCTGAGCAGGCAAAAAGCTTTCAAAAAAATAAAATCCCATTATTGTAGGAGAAGGGCTCTTTCTCAAACAGATGACTGAAAATTAGTACCAAAAGAATTTCGGTAATCAATGCTTTTATCAGTTAGTCATGTTTCCACTCACCAGAGGCTGAGTAGAGGACCACCTGCACTGGTTGTGTTCTCAGCCTGTCTCCTGCTTGTGAGCTTTTCCAGTTCACTGCAGCAAGACACTGGGAAGCTGATTCAAGCCATTTCTCTTCCTGAATTGCTGTGCTTTGTTGACCCCATGTAAATCAAATCTAGCTTGATCATCCTTCCTGAGGAATAAAGAGGTAAATACAAGTCAGCTTCTCTTACTTTGCACGGCAGCTTCTCGTGACAGCCTTACATTTCTGGTTTTCCTCAGTCCCTAATTACGGGATCTGAACAAAAACCTCTCCTGCTGCTCCCTGGTTTGTGAACATCACTCAGTGACCAACAGCCCGCTCTGGTGATTCTGTGCTTCTATGCAAGAATTACTCCTTTATGCAGGGATCTACATAGTCAATGTCTTTTCTCTAACAATCTACTTTTCAGCTTAGAGAAGCCTGAAGAGGGAAAGGAAAACAGATCTGCCATCTAGCCCTGCGGCCATCCTCTATGCAAGCAACAGAATACCAGCATGTAACAATAATGAAATAAGCATTTCTTTTAAGAGGAGAAACTGGAGGCAGTGATGCAGATGTGAAGAGTTAGGGTGCAGAAGGGGTAAATGCACTTGGCCAAAGAGCTTTTACTGACACTTGGGTTACAAACAGTAACACAGTGTGGGAGGGAAGAGTACACAAAGGTATGAGCTGGGCCTGAGAGTACAGATTGCTTGTAGAAAAGCTGTATTAGACAGATAGATTTTTGTTTTTGAAATCAACAATGGAAATCAATCATTTCCCCTTGGCTTTAAAATCTATTTAGGTGCTTAGATTCTGTATCATAGTCCATTTATGTTTGATTAGTAAAGTTTAATTTTTCTCTTTGCTGTTGCAGCATAACAGGAGCTAAAGCTATACTTACAAGTGTTTCATTGCTGATTCCAGTATTGTTCAGAGGGAGATAGACTCCCATTTTGGATTACCTCTGACATTTACCATGGGGTAGACTTCTTTCGCCATCTTCTTTCCCCCCTTCCTGTTGCACTTCTGCTTGGAGCAACTCTAATTCTCTATTATGGAATTCATTTTTTTCCTCTAACCCACCTGCCAAAATGAAAGTCATGAAATATTTCATGCTGGTATGTAAAAACATCGCAGTAAACTCCAGGGAGATTAATAGAGCAGGATGAATTATATTCTCTCTTCAAGCAGTTGTTTCAGCCTGCCTGTTTTACTGGCTCCAGAATACAACAGGATAGTGGCTTACATCTAGCATACCCTTGGAAACTGTCCCTTAGTCACAGCAGCTTACAAGATAGACTCAACTATTGTGGGAGATAGTGAGAGCTGACTTTCAGGTGTGCTAAGTAATAGTGAATCCACATGCCCTCCTGTATGACCTTGGGGATTATTTGCGAGGTAACTGACAGCTTGAAGAAAAAGTGTATTAAAACTGTAAAGAATTAGTCATTAATAATCACAAATGGATTAAAATTCATGTTTAAAGGCTTGAGATTTGTATTTAATTCCTCAAGGACAGACCTTGCAACTCAAATCAGTATCAGAATGTCTTTAACACACTCAGCATTAGCAAGTCAACAAAGATTTCTATGCTGTAGCCTGACACAAGTTGTAACTAACCTTGTAAGCTACAGATTTATTTTTGCACAGAATTCCATCTGAAGCCTATCAGAATGTTTATTCAGCTAAGGAGCAGAATTAAGGCTTCTCACTAGATGGCAGTGTGATTCAGACTTCTCTGTCTGATTGCTGGAGGCTGCTCTGCGGGGCCTTGCCTTCTGTGGAGGAAAGGTTCAGCAATGTGAATTTTAGAGCCACTTCAGCATGCTCACTGAGGAGTCCCAGGCATTACCTTGGGTGCCAGAATTGTGCATTCCTGGGGGATCCGACTGCTTTGTAAGCTTAATGCAAATGTTGTCAGTGCGGTTTCTGTCTGAGGAACCAAGGTGTTTGCAGGGATGACTTTCTCCAATCACTGTGTCTAGATTTTTAAGCACCCTAAGGACAGTAACTGATCTGTATGTGGTACCAAGCTGTGCCATTCAGAAATGCAAATTTAGGTTAAAAATGAAGTTTAAAAAATAAGCAATTTTTTTTTTTTTTTTTTTTTTTTTGTATGGTGTAGGAAGAAAATGGATATAAACTGTTGTATGGCATTATGAGATGAAGTTTGGATTTTCAAGTATATTCCAGATTTTCCTCTTGATCCCCAAAGGAGACAGTAGAAAAATAGTACTTACTCCAGGATTTAAGATAAAAATCACAGTTGTTAAAAACATGGTCTCATTTTCCTAGCTTTATATCAGCATTGTTTAACTAATACCAGCATACTATTGCTGCCCAATTCCACAGAAAATAGATCCAAGATAAACCCACTGGAAGAGGAGCACTGCAGTCTAGATCTAACATAAGCAGCTAATAGAAAAAGCAGATGCAAAGAATGGCATTTTTTGGAGAAGGTGAGGTAATGGCATGCCATGTATGTGTTTTCCCTGCTGTGAAAGCACATTTTTCTTGTGCTAAATGTGTATCTAAACAAATATAAATAATTTCAAACTTTCGGTAAAATTCTCAGCAAGATATTACAGTGTTTCAGACAGATCAAAGCAAAGCCAAAGCCCAAAAAAATACTTATAGTACTTATATATGGCTTCTGTTGTACTTCCAGAAGAGAAATGTGTCCTTCTCTCAACTGTTCTTGCACCATTAACCTGCATAAGTACTTTTAGTGCAGCACATCATAAATGCTGTGCTAGTGTAAGAAAATTACACTTGAATATTGGTTTTCCTTGTCTTTGAGATTCTTCATTTTAAGCCAAAATCCCTTTTTTTGCCAGGTCTTTAGGGGCAGCAAATAACTTATTGCCATCACCAGGTAGCTGTCTGCTCCATCTAACTCTTAAGGTGAGCTGCAGGAGCTGGGAACTGAGGAGAAGCTTGAGAAGTGAAGGAAATGGGAGGGATGAAGAGGGATGATTTTAAAATACAAGGAATATCAACTGCAAAACAGATCTGCCTTTATATCTAACTTTAATGTTGACTTTAACAGAGATTCAGAAGCTTCAGCTGAAGGAATCATTTGGAGCAGCAGAATGGAGCTGCTTCTGGGCTTGTGTGCACAGTGAAAGCAGCAGGCTGTGCAAGTGCAATAGGTGGAGGTTAATGCATTCCAGAAAAATCAGTGGAGATAAAGGGCAATGTGCTGGAGAAATGGTTATACCCGAAAGATGGAGGGATGTCTAGTCTTGTGACAGACAGCAGAGGAGCAGAATTTCTGCCTATCAATCCCATCTCTTATGACCTGGGGCAAACAACATAATCTGTGTTTAAAATGCAACACTATTGCTTTAAAAATGAAGGGCTGGGGATCAGCAGTCTGGAAAGCAGGATGCATAATAAAGTATGCTGTGTTTATTCCATGCATGCTGAACTCTGGGTAACCCTTGCAGCATGGAAGTTCCCCTGACAGGCCGATTGGGGAATTTGGCCTTTCTTTAGCTCGGCTGCTTTGTGTTTGCTTCAGTAACTATTGATGATCCAGATACAGAGATATTGAAGTTACAGAAGTAAAGACATATGAAAATAAGGAAGATGTGAAACTAAGTATCATAAGGACATGGAGGGGAAGGGGGGGAAAAGGAGTTTGGTTTTTTTGTTGCTGTTGTTTTTGCGTATTTTCCATGGCAGAAATATGAAAATGTGTTGATATGTTCCAAAGAAACAATGCATACAAAGTAGAAGGATACTTCTTTACATTTTACTGGAATATCCAGAATGTTTCCATTTGAGACCTATGAAATGAATGCATATTTTTAAATGCGGCATTGTCTCGCTGGAGCTTCAATTTAGCCTCTTGCTCAGCACCCCATTGGTAGCCTGCGTTTTCCATGACAGATATCATGGAATAAACTCTGCAGTGTATGAAAGAAAAAGCTCTGGGTGTCCCAAGCTAGGAGGAAAAGATGAAGGGAAAGGAGTAGGACTGTTATTACTGTACAATTATTAAAATGGCACTTGTATATAAATCACTGGTGGATTTGAAATCAAACACTCACCCATTTTAAAAATGCTTTTGTTTTAAAGCGAAGCAAAATAAATGCTGTTTGGAATTAAAAAAAAAAAAAAAAATCCAGTTTTATGTAGGTTTTCCTGTGTATGATTTGTATAAGCTTGCATGTAATGTAACTGAGCATCTCCGCTTTGTGACAAGGATTTTCTAAGGGTGCAGCTTTAGCTAAGTGCTCTGTAACACTACATTGGTTGTGGGTGTGGGAGCAATTTAGGCTACTCCGTGTTATGTCAGACTCTTTCATGTCTCTCTGGATTGCTGTCCCTCTTTCAACGTGGTGATCCTTTACTATAGGAGAAAGAGAAGGAAAAGACAGAAGCTCCTAATGTCTTTGTTCTTCCTTGAAACACCACTTAAAATTAATAACTCTTTCTCTAAACAGTAGAAATCTGAAACAGATACATACATAAAAGTCAGATGTGCTTGTGCTTTAAAGTGTGGTCTCTTTTAAAACATTGCCTTACTGAGGAGAATTTATCTTCTGTATTAAGTAAATGTGACGTGAAGTGGAGCTAATGGAGATGGAGTTCTGTGAAATGCTGAATGTATCTCCAGTTCCTGTTAGATCCTTAATTAACACAAGGAAATACTTCATATTGCAAGACTGACTGGTAGTATTCTTGTATTAATCAGATGATGGTCTTCTAACAATAAGCAATATTTCCTTTCTTACTAACCATAGGTTGCATACTAGTAGCCTATGGTTAATAAGCCAATAAAGTGAGTGAAATTGAAAAAGGCCAAATAATTTATTATAATTTTCACTTTTTAAGAACTCTGAGCTCTCTATGCTCATTTTACTAATTTATAGGCTTAAAAAATCCATCCTCTGTACAGCAGGTAGCACTTAAACTGATTTATTATAACATTTGTGAAGAAACAGAGAAGCTTTTAGCAGAATTCCTACAGAAATAACAAGTTAAATCATGGTCTTACATATTGGTTATTACTGACTTCAGTAAACCTGAAGCCAAGCTCTGAGCTGCATTTCTCCATGAAAACCCAAACCAGCATTACATGGAAAAAGTCATCAGCTGCTGTATCTCCGAGGTGGCACATGCTGCTTGCTGGTGTGCAGCTGTAGGAAACTACAGGACAGAAGGAAAAGAAGCAAATCTGTTCAGTGCATATGAAAATGCAGGAGGTCTAAGACCAATATCAGAAATTTGCCCAGCTCTCATAAGAGGCGTGCTGCCAGCAGTCTCTGCTGAACTTGTCTGAACTGCACAAGCAGGGAATGTCTGTGAAACATCCAAGTCCTGGTTTCTTCCCACGTTTATCCCATTGCCTTCTAAGGCTCATTTGTATAAATTTCTGATGTGATTGCATGAGTTTTGTAGGTAAATGATAAGAATGAAAACAGAAGAATTCTAGGATGCGATTGCTGCCTTCAAAACACATTGTGGCTAAGGGAGAATTTAAATGTGGTAGTGGTGGTGGTATGTGTCAGTGACAGCCTATTGCAGAAACATGCATTCAGTGACCCTCCCTGCCAGCAGGTACTGCTAATTTTAACTGCAAGCTCAGGGCACATTCATCTCATATTGAGTTTGAGCCCTTTTTCCCCTTCAGGTGGTGAATGAGGATTGCTTAGAAGGCCGCAGTCATGCGACAGGTCTCCAAATAGACTGTTACCTTGAAAATAAGCTCCCACTTGAAGCTATATTGTCCTGATGAGTCACTGAGTAATATCACCTAGATACTATCAAGTAATAAAATCTTTATAACGCATTTGTAGATAAAGGGGACGTGGCTATTATTTTTTTGGTCAAAAAAATCAGAAGGGGTAATTGCAATGATTCCTGTCTTTAGAGGTCAGACAGGAAATTTTTAAACCATAGCTGCATTCTGTTAGGGACTTCTGGTTTGTATATATATGTGGAACAAATATATAGAGGTAGCATCTTTAAGTCAGTTGGCTTTCACCAGAAGACTGTAGATAAGGCTGAATTCATAGAATTGTAGAATCCTTTGAGTTGGAAGGGACCCTTAAAGGTCACCTCTCCTGCAGTGACACATACAGCTCGATCAGGTAGCTCACAGACCATCCCAGCCTGACCTCAATTTTCATCTTCTGTTTACCAACTTATTAAAAATTCTTTTCATTGGGCTAAAACTCCTGGGGTTCAAAATGTTTCATAGTGACTTTTAGCCCAAAGATGGTACTTTGGAGGGATCTTAACAGGTCTGTGTGAGCCAAACTGATAGCCAAAATTATTTTTTTTATTGTGCACTTTCAGATTGCCTGTCTCAAAAGTGGCATAACAAAGACCTTTGAGTCTTCCATGGTGGTCCAAGATAGTTTCCTAGTTCTGCTCTCAGCTCCCATTACCCATTGTTTTGGGGGCGATTGATAAAATCAGCCTAAGAGAACTAATTAAAGGGAAGAGTCCTGAAGAGAGGAAGGAACAATTAAATTCAGAAGGTGTTGCCAGTATCAGTCATACTCTATAAACTAAAATATTTCAGCAGGTACCATAAAGACCTTTTATTATAAGGTGGGTAGTGTACCAGTAAAACTTGTTGAGTTGGAAAATGTTCTGGATCCTAATCACCTCTGTTCCCAAAAGGTTATCTGAAATCAGGGGAAGTGGAGGGGGGAATACTGAGATGATAAGAGTAAGAAGACTTCAGAAGTGTCGAACAGTTTGGTGTGGCTCAACCTGATTGCTATAGTTTAACAGAAAAAGTGCTCTCTAAAACACTTTGGAGGTAAACTTAGAAAAGGAAGTGGTACTTAAGAGAAAGGGTAATGCTGGCACAAATATAAACACGTTTAGAACAAATATGAATTGATTTAAACTAGAAATTAAAAGAAAAATGTTACATACCAGACAGTAAACTGCCCACTTAAACAGCAAAGGCAAACACTTCTTAGAATGCTGTAAATTCTTAGAGGCTGACATAATTACAGGTATCCCTCCCAGTTCTTTGTTCAGATGCTTCTGATTTAATTTACCTATGTGCTGGATTCTGAACAGCCAATGTGAAATACTAATTGCAGAGAATCTGGGCCTTAAGCTCACAGAAAAAAAATTGTTCAATTGAGCTGAACTGGGCACATATCAATTGCTCAAATAGCATGAACACAATTCGGATTTTGTCCTGTAGAGCCTTGCTTATAATCATCAGTTTTGACTTCTTTTTTCTTTTAATACGGATGATAAAGCATAACTCAGATCATGATTGCAGTGAGCATTTCTCAGGGGCAAAATCACCATGTGCAGATATTCCCTTAGCTGCATGTGCCCTCCTCCATGCCAGAACTTCCACTATGCCAATACAGCTATCTATGTGGCCATCAGAGCACTGATCCATCTCTAAAGAACCTTCGTATTTATCTTTGTATTTTAATTCAAACTAAGCCCTTCCTCTGGTTGCTATGTTACTGCATAAACTGTTGTGTCAGCACGAAGCAAGAGGTAGCTCAAGAACAGCCCTGATTTAAGCACTGCTGTCACGTCCTCAGGAGGCTCTCAGTCACTGTGTGGTTTGCAGTCACCTCTGGACCACCAAAAGGGCCAAATGTTGGTGATAACAGTGCCATTAGTCTTTCTCTCCTCTCCTGTACCTCCTGTTGTACTGGCAGAGTACGACCATACACTGGGACAGTTCAGAGAATGAAATCAGCTGAAAACTAGTGAAACCACCTGAAAACTACTCTTCCTCCCTCCCCCCCCCCTCCCCCATAGGTTTAGTTTTCTGTCTTTCTAGTTGCCCAAACCAGACCTCCATCCCGTTAAGAAGCTCAGCCAGCCAGGATCAGCAGAACCAATCATTTTTTACAGAAGTTCTGCCAGCTTGAGCCAGTTAATCCATCGTTTTCTCTCTGGAAGGTACATTTCTGGAAATCAAAGCAGACTAACGGTTTTCCTGATATAATGCTTTGACTGAAAAAAAAAGAAAAAAAAAAATATGCAGGCTTCCTTTCAGGGACTCCCCAAAATAGTTGATTTCTGAAGGGTCTGAGCCTTCATCCCCTGCAAATATTCCCATCTCTCAGCTTCTGGTAGGATCTTTTATTGTTTTCTTTAGGCAGATTCAGACTTTCAGAATCTCACATCTAGAGCAAGGGCAGAATCTCCACTAAGTCACCTGTAGCTGTCTTGTAGAGCTGGCCAGGGGATTGCTGTGAAATGGTTGGACTTTTTACAAGCTCTTCAATACTTCAACCACATCTTGCTGGTAATTACTTTTCTACACCAAGTACCGTGCTAAATGGATACTTAATAAGACAAAATTATAATACAGCTCTCATGGAATTACACATTGCATTAACACCAATTGTGTTCATTCTGAGTTCATTATGAATGATTACTCTGAATTCCAAAGGAATTAATAATAATCATTAGCCATTTGCAGTGGAGGGCTGTTGAATTGCTGTTGAATACAGCTGTATTAAGAATTTACAGGTTTTCCTGATCAAGTTTCATTCTGAAAGAATCATTAAGGGTAAGTTTCTTTTCATTGGAGAGCTCCTGCTTTTATTCTGAGTCTGTAGTCCTTGTTCAACTGCATTCCAGTTTTAAAAGCACTTCAAAGGCAGTCACTCAACCTTGTTCATTCACTAATGGAATTACTTTCCTTATCTCCGTTTTGTCTTTGAGCGTACATCAGTTGGCTTTATACAACACTTCTGAAAGGTTAATAAACTTTAAAGCATGTTGGGAGACATTCAAGGGCAGAGTAACTCCAACATGACAAAAAGAATGTAAAGGCGTTATATTTATGACTGTGTGGCAAGTAAATTCTGAAAGTAAAGATATCCTTGGCCTTTGATTTTGTTCCTGAGTTGTCCCTCCTGTTCCCACTAGCATTTGAAAACTCAGCTGTTTTGCATATCAGAGATAACTGACTTGAGACACAGAGGGAATGAACTGCTTGCTTTAGATGAACTTTTCCTTTGGGTATCGGCTTTCATGAGAGTTTTACTTCTCTTGAAAACTTACTCATGCTAAACATCTACAGCAGCCACATTTTCAACTCGTGTGATCCTAATAAACTAACATCCTAATAAACTAACACACAGCCTTTCTGTATAACTTCTCATTGTGATTAATAGTTTGATTCTTTCCCAAAGTCCTGGCCGCTCAAATCTGAGGTTTGCTGTGTGCTGATGTTAGATCAGTGATTCAGAAAAGTTTCTAAGATAGATGAGCTTGATTGTGAATGCAAGTCTTGTGGTTTTTTGTTTTGTTTTGGTTTTCTACTTTGTCAGACAAATTCAATGTAAAAAGCCTGTGTATACCACTTCCTTGCCTTCTGTCTGCTCTGTTTAAGCACACACACCCTTGTTTATGTTTCTGTGACAGTTGTATCTACTCAGATTTCATAGATGCCAATCTGTCACAAATAACATTTGCACATAAATTTAGATTCATTAGATTGTTCTGAAGTTATAGCTTCACTTTAGGCGATTCTGACTGAATTTAGGGGAGCCAGCATTTATTCTGTGACCCTTTTCTGGTTCAGGCAGAATTTTTTTCTGTTTGTTTTAAGCAGTCAGAGAATGAGGAGACTGGGGTCAGCTGTGGCACCAGGCCGGTTACGAACCCTGTTGTGTTGTAACCGAAGACCGGGCCCTACATGGATGAGGCAGAGCTCCTCCCTTGGCAGACAGGCCTTGGGAGCTGGCCACCAGATGGCACGATCTTCTATAGAATAATTTTGTGACCTCCATAAAGAACAGCTGTTCATCCCTCCATTGAAAATGGTAGTGCCAGGTACAATGAAGTTCATAAAGTTTTAAGAGTTGTTTTCAGCTTTTTACACCTGAAGCTTTTTATTGTTTTGTTTTTCTCCATTATAACTCCTGTATCGTGCCTTCCCTTTTCATCTTTGAATATGAACAGGAAAACACCCTTTCTTTTTCCATTGATCTCAGATATTGTTGTTAATTCAGTTGCATTTCAAATCAATTTTGTTAAGTAGAAGCATAGCATACACAAGGATGTTTGCATCAGTAGTAGTTGGAATGGACTAAGTACATAATGAAGTGTTCATGTACTATGAAAAAGACATAGGTGATTTTCTTTTATTTTTTTTTTTCACTGGGTCATTCTGCACCATTTTGCTCAGTGCCCAGCCCACCAAAGATGAAGTACTGCTGTAGAGGTATGCAGAAGTAACACTGAAAGCTCAGCTCTGAAGAGGCAAGAAAACCATGAATATTGTAAATATACTGTAAGGTCATTAAATGAATACAGTTTTTAACTGACACCGAAGAGAGAGGAACTTGATTAACTAACCTTAGCAGTTGTGAAAGCGACCATAACCAATTAAAGTCAGAGGGTCTCCGTCCCTTTATTCTTGGAATAAACATTATACAGATTCACAATCTGAAAGTCTATGTAATGATATTCTGAATTTTCCAGTACTCTCCTGAATTTTGTTAGTTTTTACAACAAAAAGACATCAATTAAAGGGAGAGTTTATTTCAGAATAAGTGAACAGAAAATGGATGAAAATTCACTATGCGCATTAAAGTTCATCTGCAGAGACAGGTACAGAAATTTGCTCAAAACTTGTTCTAAACTGTTCTGATTCCAAACACCCGGGCAGAGTAAGCACAGCTACTAACACCACGTACTTTTATTTTTATTTAGATGTGGAGATTTGTAACATATGCTGCAGCTTGCAGGTGTGGTGTAGTGTACAACTCTTTGGAGGTGAATAAACTGAATAAACTTAGAGTGACCAACCCAGTCAAGCAGCTGCTCACCTGTAATTCACTGTACTACATGCTGGCTCTATTCCTCCCCCATTCCCAGTGCAGGCAAGCTCTGTTTCAGAGTTGTGTAGCTGTCAGCATTTTTATATCACATCACAAGATAGTCATCAGTGTAATTTAATCTTTATAAAGAGGGAGAATGTAAAAGCTCAAGTACTGTTCCTATAATCTAGTTATCTTTTTTCTGTTTGACAGAGTTGTACCATTTTCTTTATCCAGTTTGATCTATCCTTCAAGGTCCATGTGGCATTACAGCACCAATGGTATTGGCCCTTAATAAGTTGAGTGTAAACAGGCGGGTTTATGGCTTGGGTTCATTTACCTTTTTCACGGTTATGTATGTCTCTCGAAAGCATTGAGAGCCTGGTACAAGACGGAGGCCTTCATTTCTGAGCTAACCTGAGGACAGTGTCTATCAGTGGTTCCCAGTCCCAGAAAGCACAGTTGGTGCTGGACATTGGTCACCTTTTAGTATACAGAGCATGTAGAGCCATGAGCAGAGTGTGTCATGAACCAGACACTTACACAGCCAGCCATGCAAGGCAGCAAGAAACGCTTGTTCACAGCCCGTCAGTGGAACAACTGTAGAACTTCCTGGGTGACTGTGTGAAAGTAATTGGATGTCCAGAGCTCTCCTTGTCTGCTTCTAGTGACTTGTTTGTTGTAAGAATGTTTAAATTTAAGTGCCATTTCTTGGACATTGGGTTTATGCACGGACTTAGAATTTCTTGCTGTGTCATCCATTGCATACATTATATGCTCTGACAGGTCACTTCTTTTTTCTTTGTGTTTCAGCCTGCTCAAGTATGTAGTAGAGTTGGTGATACCTTTCCATAAATGATACTTTGGAATTTGTGATGGAGTGAATAGTAATTTCACTTGTTTTTTTTTTTGTTTTTTTTTTTTTTTATTTTTTCCTTTGTTTTGCCTCTATTAATGGCACAGAGTTTACACTGTTGAGCTTAACCAGTGCCTACTAAGCTTTACTATGGCAATAAGAACAGAGGATTTTGTGTGCAACCACTTCATTGTTTTCTGTGCTGATGCCATGCTACTTCATCTACTGAAGGCCTAGGAATCTGGACCTAGTTGTTAAAGGAAATTTCTTTCTCAGTTGTCTGCTCCTGAACAAGGTTGAGATTGAGGTGAAGGAGTTGTAATTAAAAGAAAATGTGTCAAATGTAGTTTCAGAACAGACAGAATCCTTTGGCAGACACTTGAAAATCAGCACTAAGGTAGCACTCATTGCAAAGCAAGTTTCTGCTTCTTTCCTGAACCTTTTGAATTTGTAAGTGATACACACACACACACATACACACACACATAAACAAGAAAACGGTTAAGTTCTTTCCTCCCACACCCCTGTGTTTTGAATTCAGATCGCAGACCAGGGAGAACATTCACTGAGGAAAGGTATATGGCTCCCTTCTATTTCAAGTGGGGAGACATCCTTTTAATTGCAAGCAGACAGCAGATGGTATGGCTTTTGTGGTGTCACGAACTCCAGCACAATACAGTCAGCCGCTGCACAGCGTGGTACGATTTAAAGCTGAGTGAACGTGGGGGGAGTGACGGGTTAGGGGTGGGAAGGCAATAATTCTGAGGACATTTGTTCCGTTTTTATTTTACAAATTGACCATGATTTTTTTATGTTTCCCTTTTGTTCCCTTTCTGCATCTGTTCTAGAAAACTGATTTCCCACGAAGAGCGCACGCCAAAACAAATAGTTTTGAAAGGATTGTTGTCAACTTCAAAAAACACACCTCTGTACTAAAGTTTATAAATTACTCTCTCAGACCTCAGAAGAGGAAGTAGGTGGGGGAGAAAAATAGAAATATAAGTTTCCAAGCAATAAACACAAGGCAAGATCTCTTCTAGTCCACAGTCATAAGATTCTTTTCAATTAGAAGTGCCCTTTACACCTGATTCAGCCTTTTAACCCACTGGCCAATGTATTGTTCTGGTATCCTCTCACTTTGCCTCTGTAAGGAAAAGTTTCAGAACTGCAAAGATTTTCCTAAGACAGGAGATGTTTTTCTATTCAAACCTCAGGTACCTTGTGTCTTCCAATGCTATCACACTGTTAGCACATAAATCCTTGGAAGGTTTTTGTTCAGACTGTTGGTCTGTGTCACTGGTCTGTGGAGCAATGCCAATGCACAGCAGCTGGGATTTCCTACCCTGCTCCTGCATGCATTCTAAATTACCCAATAAACTCTGACTTTGAGCATCTTACACAAATCAGAACTCTAATTCTGCATTTCCCAAGTAAGTATATGTTTCTAAAACATTTGTGCTTTGTGCAAACATTCACTAAGCAATATCAAGCACTATTTGTTTTCTGATGTTAAAAAAGATACAGGAACATGGTGCCATCTATCAACACATCCAATGTACTTTATATCCAAGTAATGTAATATGTTTCACAATTCTTTTTTTCCATGAGGGGATAAGGAATGTGATAAGGAATAATGATGTGGAACTGGAGTAATTTACACAGAATTGTGTCTGAGCAGAACTACTTAGGAATCTGTGCAGCTTGTTTCCTATGTTCATAGATATGCTAATACAAGATATGCTTCCAAATACAGCAGGGTTGTGATCTAAGGACACTGCTTTGAAGGTATTTTCTCTCTGTTTATCATAACTTATTTTGCCATTATTTCACTGTCCCTGCAAAATCAATCGGATATTTAAAGTAAATATGCATCACCTTCTTTAAATATGCACAAAACCTGAAATCCATCTTTTGCCCTTGATTTCTGCTGATCTCCAGATCAATTCAGGATCTTTTATTGAATTATGATCTTCATTTTCATATAGGTCAATAGCATCCGTGTTAATGACTCACTTAGATCATAAAAGTACATTTCCAAGGGGTGTGACTACAGGTGGGCTGAACAGCTTGTCTGGCTTATAAAAACAGGTCCTCAGGCCAGCTGCACTTACCCATTCTTCTTTGTTCCAGCAGCTATTCTGCTCTAGCAGCCACATCTGCAGGGCAACATGGCATTCACAGGCAAATACGAATTCGAAAGTGATGAGAACTATGATGACTTTGTGAAGAAGATTAGTAAGTATATCTTGGGTGAGCCTTAAAGGTTTTAAATTAGCTAGAAATACTTGTTTAAATAAAGCAATTTATTGAAAATGTGTTGAGATCAACAGGAGATAGAACTGGTTGGAGTGCTCCACACTTCAGCAAGTGTGCAACTTCACACTTCTCATTCTTATTAAGAACAAGAAGCACTGTTATCTGCAGGAAATAGTCCAGTTGTACAGAAGTTGTTATTCCTTTTCAGTGGCAGCAGAATGAAGGGCAAAGACATTTGCAGTATAATGACAATTAGAACAATTTTTTTCTGTCCTGGGTATTCATTAGTGAAAGTGTAAATTTTAAGTATGAAAAATACTTGTCAGTCTTATACTGGACCAGGTTTCTTTGAAGCATTTCAGAAAAACTGTGTAAGCTGTGTCTGAGATCACTCCTGGGAAATCCCTTAGGAACGCTATGATCTGTGTGCATAAATTCAGTTCTTGTATTCCTTTGTTTAAAAAGCAAATGCAAATAGTAAGTAGGTATGCACAGCTGTATGGCAGAGGCAGAAATTCATTCACATGAAATTCCATGTATCTGCATGTGTAGCCTAAGTAGAGAGATGCAGACATTTATATATTCCTTCTACCTGCACCTTTATTATATATCATTCCTAAGGGAAAAGAAATCAAGACCAAAACCTATCATTTTAGCAAATGCATTGATTGCCTTGTATTTTTCTTTATATCACTAATTGAAATAAAGAAACAAAAACACAAATCAGATACTCAGACATGAATGTCTGAGAACAAACATCCCAGTAGCATGCTTTACTTCAAACGCAGCTGATAAGACATTTGATTTGATAAACTGTATTTTTCTATTTATTAAGGTCTCCCCGCTGACAAGATCGAACTGGGAAGGAATTGCAAAATAGTCACTGAGGTGGTGCAGAATGGAAATGATTTCACCTGGTCTCAGCATTTCCCAGGAGGACACACCACAACTAATTCATTCACTATAGACAAGGAAGCAGACATGGAGACAATGGGTGGTAAAAAGTTCAAGGTATATTAACTTAGCCCTTGAGTTCTGTGCAGTCTCGGTTGTTGTTTTTCAATATAGAATGAAAATCAAATATGACTCGGATACATTTCCCTTAACCTGTTAATTCATCTATCATAGCCTGGACATCATATGTATTTTTTCCCTGTTTCTTGTTGTCCTAGCAAAATATCTAAATCTAGAACTGCATTTTGATGAGGGCTGGAGCTTCAAAACTATTAACTAGTAAAGAATGATGAAAAAGTGAAGAGCATCTACTCTTGTCATGACTCAAGCAATCTTAGTGCCCATTAAAACTGTAATGAGCTGGCTCCCAGCTGTCCTTGTTGTCCAGCACCATACAAAGGAAGCACACCCTGACAGCAGTGCTGTGGTCCTTAGCCTGACTGTAGTGTTCAGTCTTTGAAGCTGCCTTAAACTATGTAAGGACTATGTAAAGTGAATGTAAATAAATCTCTGTGTACCATCCTTGATATTGGAAGTACAGATCCACTTGCAACTGGAGCAGTCTCTAGAGATAAGGTTGTACAACCTGATCTGCACCTGACCTGGACAAAATTTTGATATCTACATAAAATGGTTGCTTTAATACCTTATTCATTTCTCACCTATTTTAACGGATAGTTTCAGATGACTAAATTCAGCATTAACCCTACAACAGATTAATAGGTAAATGCTTTATATTGAAGAGATAGGAAAATGATCAATTGCATTGAGCAGCTCTGACAAAATAATAGCAATAACATTGCATGATTTCTGGAACGCTTTTTCAGTCATACCATTCTAATTATACGGGGGAGAAAAAGAACATTTGTCTTTGGTTGTGAGAAACCTTTTTGAAGCCTAACGTATGGAACAAAATGTAGTTCTACTTAGTCTACTTTACAGTTTTGAAGTATTACAAATACTGCCTTTCTTTTGGCCTTAGGATCTTCAGCAGTCCAAATCCTGCTAAGTATCTAAAGCCAGAGGCAGTATAAACGACTCTCAGCAGTGAAACCCCTGCCTTTTAGCAGTCACTAAACAGTACCTAAATTAGTAAGACTGTTTCCTTGTATCTAGTTAAAAAAAAACAAAAACAGCCCATTTTTCATTTTGCAGTTTTTTTCCCTTCTAGGTATGATTAACTCATCCATCTATTACTACTGCATAGTAGGTTGACTTTCTATGTAAACAAGACTCATTTTGTCATCCAGTTATGTAGCTAGTTCTACAGAGCTGGTTTTGGCAGTCAGCTGAACTGCTGCGGAACTTGTGATCTTAGATTAGTGTCCTGCATAATTCTTCCATGCGGAAATAGCTGTGAGAATGATAGTCCACTTGGTAGAGACTTTCAAAGATCATCTACTCCAATGGCCTGACCAGGGCTAACCAAAAGTTAATGCATGTTGTTGAGGGCACTGTCCAAATGCTTCTCGAGTAGAGAGCCATGAGACATCAACCACCCCTTTGGGAAACCTGTGTCAATGTTCGACTGCTCACACTACAGAAATTTTTCCTGACGTTCTGTCTGAACCTCTGGCTGATGCAGCCATGTGCTGTTCCCTGTTTTCTTCAATTGGTTACCAGGGAGAAGAGACTGGAACCTCTCTCCATTTCCTCTTTTCAGGAATTTATCGAACACAAAGCAGCTGGCACAGATCATAGTATGAAGGTGTGACTGCAAACTGTACAGTCAGTTCATCCATACTTGATCTCGGTGAACTCTAGCACAGTTGAAGTTATGAAACTTAGGATCTAGAGTGAAGAATTGATATCACTAGCTCACAGTCACTTTTCTGCTATTTGCAGCCAGCTGTTTACAATCTGAGAACAGTACTTTAAAAGTAATTACACTTTTTAGTTCACTGTTGTTACAGTCAGAAAGGTCAACACGGTGGAAGGATGATACAGGAGTCCAGAAGCAAAGGGACTAGAGAAAATGGAATGGTTTTACAAAGAAAAAGTGCTCACCTGTCTCTGAAGATCTTGGCTTGCAGGAAAGACTCCACAAGGGAGGGATCTCCAATCAGATACCCTTCCCCAGCAGCAGTCAGGCCTCTTTTAAAAAGAGGTCTAAGAAAGATGCAGCCAGGCTGCAGCCCTTCCAGTCACACAGCTGAATTGCCTTCACCTGTGCTCCCAGGGCTGACCTGGTTCTTTCCCTGGGTGCTCAATCAGTGGTTCAGTCTGTGACTCAACAGTTACCATACAACTGTCAAAACAAAAGAACCACAAAAAGTGTTTATGACTGAGAATATAGTCTGTAATAAGATCACTTTTAGAGCTATGGATGAATAATGTCCATGCCTTATTTGTAAGTATGAAACTTAAAGGTATTGTTAGTTGAACATTTTTCTATTTAAATTGTGAATATTTACATTTAGGAACTAAAGCACAAAGATTTTAGTCTTATTGAAGAATCTGTGAATGTAATAGATGAATTTTTCTTCTTTTAAAGGAAAAACTTCAAACACGATGTATGTATCATAACTGATAATAGAAATGCCAGTAAGCTCAGGGACCATTAAATCTCTGTCTGTTACAGGCAACTGTTAAAATGGAAGGTGGAAAAATAGTAGCTGAATTTCCCAACTATCGTCATACTGTAGAGATTTCTGGAGGAAAGCTTGTAGAGGTGAGTTCTCAAGTGTCCAGACTATTTTGGTTAGGACTGCAGGTCTTATTATTATTATTTAAGTTTTGAGTTCAGAAAAACACATCCAAATAAGCAATGCAAAACTGTTTATTAACTTTCTCCTTTCTAGATAATCTCTTAAAATTCTAATCCAAAATTCATGGAATAAACTTTTAGTTATATATTTTGTGTCTTGTATCATATACACAGATACACAGTTTCATAACTGTAATAGACTGGAGTGTTCAGCTTGAGGTATTCCTGAGTTGCTGTTTTTTTATTGACTGTATTCAGTCAATAAGCATATGCTTACAGAATAGAAAATAATATGTAAAGTTTTTCACCTGCTACTTGAACTATGTTTGTTCGTACAAAATGTCATTGACTTTATTTTTTAAAATGTCAATATGTTATAACTTCTCACAGCATTTCTGTAGGACCCTAGTCTATTTTTCAGTCTTACTCCTAGAACAAAAATGTTGGAAGAGCTTATATTATGAATAGTGTCCTATTTTATCATTGAAGTCACATGGCAGTGGTAAATCTTGATTTGACTCTCAAAAGGCTTCTTGATTTGTGGCTTCTCTCTGTGTCAGCTACATACATCTGCATATTTTAACTTTGAGTAATAGTAACTTACAATAGAAAATAAAATGATGTTGTTACTCAGTTATTGCTTTCGGAGAACAACTGTCTAAAATCCTGATACCAACTTGGTGTTGGTGATAGCCAAGTCTACCACTGCAATAACTCAGAGCAGTCTAAACTATTTAGCTTATTGTTTATGTATGTTCTACTAAAGGGTAAATCTGCTTCAGTAAGTGGCAGGTTCCATGTGTAAGCTAATAGGTCTTTCTGTTTGTGACACTGAAGCTTTAAGAACCCTGTTCAACCAAGTTTTGGTGTGTTCTTTATTCCAGATCTCCACTTGTGCTGGAGTAGTCTACAAGAGAACCAGCAAAAAGATTGCTTAAAAAAAAAAAAAAAAAAAAAAAAGTCAGTCTTATGGTACACTCAAAAATAAGCAGCAATACAAATAAAAACAATTCTGATCTATTCTGATCTAGTTTGCTCTTCCTTTCTCTTTGCTTCACAAATGAATGAGTGTTATACCACTGATGCTTATTAACTTCCTAAAGAAAAATAAACTGGCATTTATTTATACTGAAGCAACACCACTATTTCAGGATATAATAATAAATACTTGGCATATTCAAATGTTGTTCACCACACACTTGATGGAAGCTCCATCCAGCTTCTGTCTAGACATCATCAAAGCGTAAGACCTGAGGAACATCTGTTGCTTTTTTACTGATTAGAAAGCAGAAATTGAGAAGCTTTAAAAATTAGACCCACTTTCACACTGCTCTCATGGTTACTTTGTTCTCATCAACATCTCTTGTTGATCCAAATTCTTCAGGGATAGTTGCAGGAAAATTTGGAATCTTACTTCTTCACCACAATCCAGTTTACAAAGAACACATGAAAATCTGTTCTCTTAAACACAGAAGGAATTTGATAAAACAGTTTTTGAATGCGCTGTTCCAAGTAATTTCTGGCCAACATCTGGTCCACAAAGATTTCTCTTTTCAGACTTCCACTCTGAAGTCATTTTTTCCAGCTGTCATTTCTTCTGGATCCATCTAGCTGCTTGCTCTCACCCTTTGTTAATTAATAACAAGACAGGGCATGTGGCTTGTGTACACAAAAGTTCATTTTCTAATTTCTCTCTTGTTCATGACTGACAATCCTAATCATTTCAGGTATCTTGCAGTCAAAAAATGTTCTTAATTGCTTTTATATTTTTCATCTTAACTGAGATTACTAATGTTTCCTATCTGCATTAATTTACTCAAAATAGGCTACACACAGCTTATGACCAGGTGTTGCTCAGTTAATTACTCATTTTGCATTGAAGGCAACTCATAATGCTGAACCCCTAATTAGAAAAACATCTGTCAACTCCAAAACCTCTCAATCTTAAAGGAGTCTTTTGGTACATGCAGCAAACAAATCTACTGCATTAACAAATCATTTCTTTCCAATTCAGCCTCTTCAGTCATATGGAAGAGGTATCACTCATTTCTTCTTCCCTCAACAAGAACACTCCATTTAGATTTCACACCCTTGCTACCTCGCTGCAATATGGATGGGGTAGAAAGCAATACTAAGCATAAATCAAACAAATAAAAGCAAAAAAGAGAGAGCTGCAAAGTTGACCCATAAAAGCAGGTCCTCTGGAGCACACAGGCATTTTGCCACTTGCATAGGTAGCTGCCCAAAAGCCTTGTGCTGTCGACCCTGCTGGATGGTCCTTTGATAGACAGTGAATAAATGATTTCGATTCTTAGCATCCATTGATGTTAATTTTGCTTTTAAAAGGAAATAATAGAGCCATCAGAATTGGACAATAAAGCTCTTATTTTGAACTTCATAACATTTGTGCAGGGAAAGCAAGCAACCCCTCTCACAGTCATACAGAATGACTGGAAATATCATTATTAGAAACTTCCACTGAAATATGAACATTAAAATTGCAATACTTCAGATTGATCAAGCAGACAAACAGTTTTGTTAAGCAGAACTGCCTGCAACAGAGATAATGGAAAGCTTATTAAGATTCTTATATTCACCAGTAAATCGGCGTCATTTTTATCAGAGTAATTGGGTTCCTGTGAAGGTTGGAGTGGGTTAGGATGGAGGAGGTAAAACAGTTATTTTGATAACTTAATGATTGAAAGTCCTTGGATTCGTAAGGAAAAAAAAAAAAGTGAAATGTCATCTGTATACCAAATTAACATCACATTTTAACTGATAAGTAATAATGAATTGGCAGTCATTAAAAATTTTGAACAATATAATGAAAACCATAAATCAGAAATATTTCTGCAGTTAATGGTTCCAGGTATATGCAGTATATGAAGACTATTACTAAGAAACTAAGTACAAGAGGCACAGTGCTATTTTCCTCTGACTATGAGAAGGGTTGGTTTTTTGTTTTGTTTTTTTTTGGTTAACTGGATGTCTGTGCTCAAGGAAATCAGGCACATGCAGCAATCAGGAGAGCAAGCCACAAGCATTTGCAAAACTTCAAGAACACACGGACTACCACTATGTAGATGCAAGGTTGGCTTGACGCAACTTCTGTGTTCCTTTAGGACAGTAACAATGTCATTATCTTGCATGAGGAAGCTGAAGCATAGTTCAGACCCAGTTGCAGAACACCATCTCAGGAAGTGATAGATATTTCTTCAGGCTCACTCGTCATTTCTCTTCAAATAACAATGGGACATCTTACAGATCTTAAAAAATGTGCCCATGATACCTACTACATAGAACCATAGAGCCAGACACAGGCTGCTAGTGTTCATTTTGGCAATTGCAGCATAGTGCTTTCTATTCGTAGCCACGTTGTTCTGTATTTGCTTTTGCAGTGATGTTTGTTCACAAAGCTTTCCAGGGAATTGCATGTTGATCAGACTGCAAAAACTCTGATCTGTTTATGCAAGAAATGACAGCATCAACCAACACAGACACAGGGTGAGAAGTTTTATATCATTTCAAAAGAAACTTCGTATGCATCTCTATAGCTCACTTCAAAAGTAACTGTGGCAAGAAAGTCAATAGAGAAGCAGCTTTTCGATTGTCTGAACTCTTCTATGTTCTCTCTTCCCAAGTTTTCACAAGAGGGAAAAGATCCACTTAAAAATCTGTTAGCAAATCTCACCTACATGTAAAGCAGTCTGCAGAGAACAGTCAGTCAAAACACTATCAGGCCAACTCTAAGTTCTCAGAAATCTTTTCTGTATTTTTCTGAGACTGCTGTTGAACAAAATCTGCTCCAACTTCACCAATGCTACAAAGGCACTATGCTAGAGAAGCCAATGGACAATTCTTGTTTAAAATGCAGTTACCAGAAGAAAAGATAATGTACAACTGTGTTCTCTGATTCAGTATTTCATGGCACTGGGCCATATGAGCTGGAATAATCAGTTCTTACGTCCTGCTTCATGTCTGCACATTTTTTGCCTGTTTCTTCAGCAATCCCCACAGCCTGCTTTGTGTTCCCTTATACACACCAACACTTGAAACTTGGAGCAAAACCTCACTTTCTGCACAGGGACCAACTTCCTCATCTGCCTGCCTAACCCTTCACAACTTATTATTCGACAAGGCCTTTCCATCACATTTGTCCTACCACTGTTCTGTAAGATGTTATGAGTACTCAGATCAGGTGTTTTTTAAGGTACAGATGTATTCCTTGTTAGCTCCTGAAAGCTTGGGAGAAAACAGTAGAAAAATTAACAGAGTACTTCATCTGTACACTTATTTATTGGAAGCTTTCACTGGAAACGTTGCAAGTATTTTCACATTAAGCAGAATGGCAGCCCAAAGTGTAACAGTGTGTGTGACCTGAACAGAAAGGTGATAAAAACAAAGAAAAACCATCCAACATACTGCCACTACTGTTTTGTTCAGTAGTTCTGACGAATGACTAATTATAAAATACACTAAAGTCTTCTAAAAATAAAGTTTAATATAAATACAAAACCAACAGAATTAAAGATTAAAGACTAAGTTCTCTACATTTCTAGATCAATTTCTGAAGAGTACAGCCTCTTCATTTACAGTTTGCCTTTTTTAAGTGAAAAAAAAAAACAACAAAATGCCCCTAGCCTGCTGAATGCAGGAAATCATTAGCTTAACATCCAACATTGCATTCTCAGAAGATGGTTACACAAGCACACATCAGCATGCAGGGTAATTTTCCCCCTCCACCTTTAAACGCCCTTAAAAACAATTCTCTGAAAATATAATTTAAAACAACATTGACACGTGACTTGGAAAAGCTGCCCCAAGTCAGAAAAAGCATATTGCACATTACCTGTACTGCAGTCCTGAGATCCTTAGGGAAAAAGGACAGTCCAACAGTATTGTCTTCAAACAAACACACAATTGTGGTTGTGTATCAAAACTAGAAGTTTCACATTTCAGAAGTCTATTTCTTGTAAATATCTACATTGCAGTTAAACAAACAAAAACCTCTACAATCTTCTCTGATCTCAATCGAAAAGGGAACATTTGGGTATCCGGCAGTAGGTGCATCTCATTATAAAGTAACATGATCTGCAATTCACCAGCTATATTTTCCAATAGAATCAAGGTGATATTCAAGAAAACTAAGTCAGGATTGCCTAGTGCTGCAACTAAACCAATTTCCCAATAAAGTTAACCAGTTCCCCATCTCTGCCCACATTACCAGCAGTTCCTCTGTCCTAAAATTGAACTACTGCCACAAACCGTTTGAGCCCAAACTACGAAATAACTGAAGGGACTGAAGTTTTTGAGAGTTTGTCAAAGAAAATTTCTTCAAGTAACATTAAATCCCTGATAAAGCTTGTAAACAGTTTTACTAACTGTAATCTCCAGTCTCAAAAAGCAGCAGCATGTTTAAGTTCTAAGATCATTTATGCTTTTTAATGTTTCTGTTGCTTATTTTTTTTTTCAAATAAGCAAAGGCAGAGTGGTGTTCTGTGTTCAGTTCAGTAGCATCACATCTTGTTTCCAAGATAATTTTAAGTCAAAGATTATTTGATAGTCTTCCAGCCTTTGTTCCTTTTATTATGAAGTCTTACTCCTGCATTGTCACTCCAGGTCAAAGAAAATTGAAGTGTTCTATGTGTCTATTTCTGCAGAAACAAAGAGCACCCGCATTTAAGTGAACACCATTTCAGGACACTTTTTGTAGAAGCTTCCAGTAGTATAAGCCACCACTGTTCAAAAGACACATCCCTGGGAGAGAGAGAGCACTCTGTTTTCAATAACATCCTCTAAGAACATTGCTACTAAACCAAAAATTCGAGGAACACTCTAGCCTGAAATACCATACAAGCTTTCAGCCAACTCAGATCAGTGAGTCACTAACTGAGAACTAGAAAGTAGTAATCTCCACAGGGTTGCTATGCACGTCTTTCAAAGTTACTTCACATGAGGTATGTTACTGCATTTCTGTTTCTCTTATTAAGAGAGAAAGGTACAATCCTTGGCAAAGGCACCCAGCTTCCAGTGATCAATGGATCCAGATCCACGTCCTGTGGATGAGTAAGATGTACGGATTCTGTTCCTTCACGGTTCTCATTCAGATACACATTCCGTATCACTCACAGGGTCTTTTCTTTAGTTTTCACTCATGTCACCTTATTCTCGTGCTGATATTTATCCATCAAAACACCCAGCTGGATACGAATGGCAACCGCTGAAATAACTACTACCACAAGCCATGGAAATGCAGTGACTGGGCTCTGTTCCTAAGGCCACCTGCACAGCAATAGGCATTTGGACATGCAGAGTCTGGGCAGATGGCTGCAGGTTGGTCTGAAGAGCAGCATAGGGATGCATTGAGCTGTCAGCACTCCCAGCAATCAGAGTGCTGGGTCTGTGTGGCTGTAAGGAGTCACGATAAGCAGAGCACAAATCCTGTACTGGTGACTGGAAGTGGGAAAGACTAGCTGAATGCTGGGCTAAAGGATGATAACCGGATTGCTGAAATAGAACTTGAGTAGTGGCTTCATGTCTCAGGTTTTCCATTACTTCCTGCTGCTGATGTTGGATTGTTACTTCCTTTTTTATATTACTGGCTTCTTTGATGTCATTCTCATAATATCTGAAACAAATAAGTTAGATTCATCAACAGGGAAAATTCACAGAATTTGCATATACCAAAATTTCCACGCATTAGGCTTTTTACCCATAGGTATATATGACAGTTCACACGTTCACAGTTCATTTCTAATTACTCTGGTGAGATCTTCATATCCTAAGAAGTCTTATGAATAATTTTTGCATCCCAAGTACATTTACAATTGGACTTGCTATGGAAAGTTATGAGACCTTGAAGTCCACAGCATGATTTTCTTAAAATAGTCTGCGTGGGTACTTGCAAAGTATTTAAGTGCACAGCTAAGAGAAACACAGGAAAAATCCTGTAAGATACCAGGAAGAAACACGTTCACACATTTGATAATCATTAGGGTCATCAATCAGTAAAACAAATTGCTCAGTGAAATTGGGAAATCTCTGTCCTTAGATAGCAACAGCTGACTAGACAGTACTCCAACCAGTCTGGATTCAAGTTCAATTGGCCCCACTTCAAGGAAAAATTCTGAAGTCCAGCATCATTCTATGGATCTTTCACGTTTTCTGTTGAGACTTGTATGTGCTCACATGAATCAACCAGTACCAACACACTGCAGTCATGTCCTTTACTGCAGAAGCAGCAAAGAATAGCCCTGAAAAACATCTCCCTACTGTATTCCCAGAGTTGGAGATACACCGGTGCCCCTCTGCAGCAAGATCTTTATGGGTACAAGGAGAAAAGAAAGGAAAAAACTTTCAGCAACCATCCGTAAAAGCTTCCACCCAATGGCATGGACAACCAGTACAAGATGAAAAGAACAATAAATTGTGTGCCATTCTACAATGCACGTATGTTAAAAAACAGTATTTAGTGAAATGATCCAATTTTTCCATTTTATTCCTCTCCCCATACTAAAGCTAGAGGTTACCAATGTAATAGCTAAAAGCCATAGCTATCATTAAGCTATAACAGGTCCTTTTTCCTGCACATTTTTTGTTTTGTTCTAAGCAAGCATCAACAACTTGCTAAGAATGCCAAGAGGTTACTTGCATTTTGATCTTACATGAGCATCATTTCAATGCACTGGGCAAGGTGCTCCCAGGAGTAACATGTGAGCAATTCAAGCTGTGTTGTCCAGGCAGGAGAAATCTGCATACAGATGCGTGAGGCACACACAGAAGCCGCAGCAATCAGAGATGGACGAAAATGAAGGAAACTGTGATCTACAAAGGAATAAAAATAGCATGGGTTATACTCTTACTGATCACTGCAGTGAGCCTAGTAAGTAGTACATGGCAACACGGGACAAAGTTAAATCCTCAACTTTATTCCATACATCTCAAAGTAGCAACTCGCGCCAATGAGAATTCTATCAAAACTGGATGAAGCTTTACTGAAAAGCTGTGTGCTACTGGTGCCTGGAGGGTTTTGATTAAAAACAACAACAAACTATGAAATATATGAAATGGACTAACTATGCCAAAGTTTTTAGACTTGTGTCAAGTGAACTGATGTCCACTACTTACAGTCACATACATTCACATTAGTGTTGGAATTTTAAGAATACTGCAGATTATTGCCTCTCTCACAGGCAGATATTGGAACTGGTGCTGCAAACCAGATCACTATAAGCTCAGTCTGAGTGCATCATATCATATCATCACATCAGCACAGAATCCTCAAAAACATAACTGAAAAAAGTCATACGTTAAACTGCATTCAGTCATGTCTACAACTGACAGCAGTTCATACTGTGTCAGATAACCATTTCCAGTGGTCTTGCCAATTCAGAGTTCTAAGATGAAAAAAATGGATCTCTCATTTCTGAGAAGAGGCAAGACTAATCTGCAAGGAAAGGACAACCAATTGTCATCTGAAATAACTGCCAAGTGGCACACTGGTCTACATAGATCATTTTGTACAGTCCATATAATGACAACTTTTAAAACCCTTCTCTCTTCCAGATTTTTGCCCTTTGGCAAATGGAAGATCATTCTAACATAAACTCAGTCTCTTACCTTGCACTGAAAAATCAAGGAAATAATATGCATATTTTTCCATAAAAGCTTTGACTTTGGTTCGTGAAGTGATTGGCCAGCCGTTGTGAAGGTCATTCTCACCAAGAGATGCATAGAGGTAGTAGTCAATGTAGTGCGCTGCTGTTGGTATGCACAGGTTCCAGTTGAAGTTTTCCAGAAGCAGCATTTCCATTTGAAGCAAGTCTTTCTTGCTCAGTACCACATTCACATTGCACATGTATGCCAGGTTATTTAAGTGCTCCAACTTTGGAACTTTATCTTCTTTTTCTTCAAATTTACCTGCCAAAAAAAGATGGTTTTCAGCTAAGGTACATCATAATGATGGAGTGTCAAAAAGCCAAAGAACCAGAAAGTCTAACAGTGAAAGGCACTTTCTACAATGGATGAAAGAGAGACAAGAGAGTGCAGGGACACAAGTAAGGGGGAAGAAAAAAAAAAAAAAAAAAAAAAAAAAAAGGGAAAAGACTGGTCAACATGTTCCCATATCATATATCATTATTATATCTAATGTAGTTTTGATGCCAAAACCAAAATAAAGATTAATTCCTTAGAAGAGCTGGACTGGAGAGCTGGAAGAGTACAACAAATAGAAGTTTAATATTCGTGATGCTTCTGGTGTTAAGAACACTTGTTCACAGAAAAAAGTATATTTTTGAAACTGGGAAAGCCAAATTATTTACTGCAAGTTTAGATGTTCATCTGTATTTTGCTCGTTAAGCATTTTTTTTTTGTTCTCCAGAAAGAGGAACCTCTTCTTCGCATTCATCTTAAATTAGGTCTGTTGTATCCATTTAACATTAACATTGTCACTGAATGTTTGCTAAGAATTTAACAGAAGCAGATGCTACAATTCATAAGCATTTTTATTCATGGCAGAATGCCTGGCATTGCAGTCAAGGAGGCTTATGCATTTCTATAAAGGAAGCAGAACAGGGAGAAACTGATGTCTTTTCAAGACAGTTTTGTACTGAATGTAGGGTTTATACATAAGGTTTCAAAAGTAAAATAATAAAAACTAACAAGTCTGTATTTAAAGAGGAAGTTGTCTACTAGGTTACAAGCCTTCTTGCATTTAAGTTTTTGAAGGAGCATTAATCACAATATGCTCTGTTAAGCCTTTTCATTAAAGTAGTGTTTAAATAATTGAACAATCCTCAGTTTTAAATGCAGATGATAAAAATACCAGCCGTAAAGATCTGAAAAAATGCTGTAATCATAGCTGAAGTTGACCACTACTGATTTATATATATGACTTGCAATCATAGACAGGTCATGTATAGAAGTTCCCAAGTTATGACATGAACTGTGCATCCCACCACAAGCTTTTTGGAGTATATTATACCCTTGAAGAGTCAACAAGACTAAATATGATACAGATCTTTGCTTAAATGTTTCTCCACTAGAAAAAAAAACAACAGTTTTTGACAATGAAGAAATACCTTTAAAGAAATAAAAAAGCTAATATAAATTCAAATACAAAACAAACATACTAAAACAAACTAACAAACATGACAGGGATACCAGGACAGAAGTCAGCATGTTTCAATTGCTAGAGGTTAAGTCATAGTCTAATCTTGATTGATGCTCCTGAATGCTTCCCACCATCATTCTTGATCAGCAGGCATCCTAACCACAGTTGACTTTCAGGTGCTGCAAGTAAAGCAGTGAGGGAGAGTGCTGGTACTGGTTTACCAATTGCAAACTGGATGCTTGGCATACTTCAGACAATCAAAGCTCAAAGTATCAGGTTTATCCTGAGATGACCAGAAGCAAGACATTAGATTGACCCTGCCTTTCCTTTACATTATCTCGATGACACAATTGACACCCTCCTGCTAAATGCCACTTCAGCTTACTGAAGTGGCACAAAACTACAAAATTCTGCAGAATCGGTGATTTTATGTGCCAACAAGGACAGCCATTCCCAGCAAAGCAGAGCTACTATCATTTCAGCCTGAGCAGCTCCCCCATCTGCTACAGCTTCACCCAGGGATGAAACCCATGCCCTTCACAAGGGCCAACATCTACCTGGACACACATTTCTCACCATTCTCTCACAAAATCTCAAGGACCTCACTACTTTGCTAGCCAGAGATAAGGAGTTAAGAATTCACAATAAGCCAGGACTAATAGTACTTGAAAATACACGAAGTGGTGGCTTATCTCTCTTTTCCTGTTTATTCTCAGTGAGTTAAACAAGAGCATCACAAACATTTTTCTGCTAATGGGATTAGTTTGTCTTCTCTCAACCTCTGTATAAATCTTGATCCACAGCAGGAGAAGCCATTTCTGTCTTTTCATAAGTACACTAATGAACAATTTAATAGATTGCTATAGAACTGGAGGTAGGATCTGGACTCTGCAATGCTACAAGAAATGAGTAAAAGCTAAAGCATGCAATGAGTGGATTTCATTATTGGATTACAGAAATATGTTAGTTTATACTTTTGTGTTTCACAACAGATTTCAAGAGGCCTTCATACCAAGGTAATTTGGGTTCCTCATTCCCATTATGTGTTCCTACATCCATGTTACTAGCAGAACAGAGGACAGAAAATTGACTCTTCTTCTCAAGCTACACATTGAGTGAAGTTGAAAGAAAGTTTAAAAAAAAAAAAAAAAAAAAAGAAAACAACACACCACTATTCAGTCATGTCATCTCTCTTCTAGTCATTTTAGAGACCAGTTTTTCCTAACTGGAAGCAGACTGATGAAAGGCATTCAGTAAAGCATGAAGAAAAAAGGCAGCACAGGGGGAAAAAAAAAAAAAAAAAAAAGCAAAGATCTAATACTGAGGGAAAAAATCTCCTTTGGGTATCAATACTGTCCTTTGGGTACGGAAGCTAAATGCATGTGCTACAAAAAAGAAGAGGTAAAAACCCTCAGGCACCGCCACCTTTGCCCTTGCTGTTTCATAATTTCTCTTTGTTCCATCCTGTCTTGGAAGGCCTCATTAGCCAGGGTCACTGAAAAGCTAGTAGTTGTACATTGTAGCCAATTAACATAAATAATTCCCATAGGATTAGCCCAGAGCATGCATTTTTAGAGTCCAAATAGCTGAGCAAAGCCACACCTTTTTCTAATTTGCATTGACTAGGCTATTGAAACAGCAGCAGTGTCTAGAAGCAGTCAGTTTTTCCATAAGTAGCTAGAAAGTACTGTCATTTTGTACAGTAAAACGTGATCTCAATTTTTATTGTTCTCAAAAGAGACCAAAAAAATACAGAAAAGGCAGATCTGATACCGCCAGGATTTTGCCTATTAGTAACAAAGTGTTCCTTTGCAGCAAATGTAAGGAGACCTTTTTAAATTTGCAGTTACCAAAACCAAAATGACATAGCTACCTAACATGCCTTGCTCAAAAACTAGCAAGAATCAATCACCAGTAATAACAACTTTTTTTCCAATGCTGCTTAAATAACACCCTTGCTGAAAAATTCAAACTCATTTGGTTAGGTGTACAACGATTTTAAAGTATTCTGTAGTTAATATTCCTTTTCTTCTTGAATGCCCATCACCCACAAGAGACTCTTGCTTCAGTGATTCTCCCATTGCCTCCAAGGGAGCCTCTTTTTTTTTTTGCCTCTCCCATTGCCTCTTTTTTTGAGAAAGAGATGAACTGAGATGTCACCATAATATTCAGAACATTCTTGTCAATCTAAAAATAATTAAAAACAGTACTGTGCCAGCAAATTACATTAAAAGATCTTGCTATCCATTTAGGATAGCAATTCTATTCAACAAAATGTTTCCATCTTGATTTGTTATCTTCGAACCAGTTCAGATACCATGGATATGAAATGCACTAAAAGCATTATAGAGCAGCCACTCCACCATAAAAGAGCACAATAGAAGTCAAAAACAAAATACATCTACCATAAGAAGTAGACATTCATTTCCTGTTCTACCAGTGAAAAAGCCCTAAAAATTCAGGAGTCTGTGTACACACATTCATAAATCTTCTCAGTAAACTTGAATTTAGAACTGTTTAAAAAGAAAAAAGTTGAGAAGAGAGAAGATAACCCCCTCCTTTTTTTTTCCCACCCCAAAAGGTGACGTCAGTCTGATACAGAAGTTTAAGGAATATACCAGCAGGAGGAGAAAAACCACTGCACAGCTAAGAAACTAAGAAGCTGTCATTATGACTTCTGTAAGTCGCAGTTTCTTCCATCTTTCTCACTCAACCTTGGAAATTTTAAAAAGTCAGACCATAGTTAGGGGAGCAGATAATCAGCATGGGAGTGTTAGAAAGGTACTGTGTCAAAAAAGGGCCAAGTTTTTTTTGATTTCACAGAATCACAGAGTCTGAGGGACTTCTGGAGATCATCTACTCCAAACCCTGCTAAAGCAGGCTCCCTACAGTGGTTACACAGGGAAGTGTCCAGCTGGGTTTTGAATACCTCCAGAGAAGACTCCACAACCCTCTTCGGGCAGCATGTTCCACTGCTGTCACCCTCAAAGTAAAGACATTTTTCCTCATGTTCATATGGAACTTCCCATGTTTCAGTTTCTGCCCAGTGCCCCTTGTTCTGTTGTTGGGCACCACCAAGAACAGCCTGGCTTGATCTACTTTGCTCCTGCTCTTGGGCACATGAGTGCCCAACCTTTGGGCTTACCTGAGCCATATATGAAATACACAATATAGTTTGTATACAAGTAACAGAACTTATTTTTTGTGTTTTTATTAAAATGTGACATCAGTTTTTCCAGTAACATTTCCTTTCCTCCCCGATGGGTTTCTGTTCACCTTTAGATTACCGTGAACAATTACCATTCATTTTCAGAATTGATACAGAGGAAATAACTGTTGATGACAGTAAAGTTCAAAGATTTCATAGCTGTTCTGGGGGGGCTGATGTACCCAGCAGGAATTTCCAGAGATCATCTGCAGTTATCACACTGTGCATACCCTGCAGAAGAAACATACATATTCCAACTAGAGAACACTTAGATGATTCCAGGGACACCCACCCACGTTCCTCTCAGCTGCAGCAAGTCCAGGCTGAACATGATTTGGCTGCCAACACAATCTGTTTGGAAGAGCATCATCTTCCCACTCTCTCATCTCTTTTTGCAATTATTTCCATAGTAGGAGGCACTGTCACCATCCAGTTTCCTAGATGGGGAAACTGATGAGCCAGTTAAAATGCTTTTCTAGAACACAGCAAGAGAAATCAGCTCCAGCTAACTAAAAGACAGCTGTGATCTGTGACATGAGAACACTGCTGTTGTATGCTCAAAGATGGATGACAAAGTTGGTAAGGGGAAAAAAAAAAAAAAGTTTGAGATTCTTCAGATCCGAGAAGCAAACCTGAAAGCTAAATTAAAGTTGACAACAATTTCTCTGAACTTACACAACTGTCCTCAGTGTCCCCCAACAAAAGAAAGAAAATCCACCTCCCCCACACTTAGATCGGAAACGTCACCTCTCACTACACCTCATCTTGTTTGTGGTCTGCACACTGCCATTAACCTCCTGCCTTTCTCTAAGGAAACAATCAGAAAGAAAAAGCAGAATTTCTCAAACGGTGTTTATCGTGCAGAATTATCTTCTGATAAACATTCAATAATCATCTTGAGCGAGGTAAACACCGTATTCCAAAGAACTGAACCTTACTTTTATGAAGATGACTGTTTGCTCTCAAAAGTTATTAATACATATTTTAATAAGTACAAGAGTCTTGCTACAGACCGAAGAGTATTTCTGCTGCAATCCTTTGCTGAACAAGTAGGCAACTTCCTAATTATTTGCAGGAAGTCCTAATTATTGCATTTGCAGTGAAAGGCAAAAAAAAAAAAAAAAAAACCAAACCAGTTATATTTGTTGCTATAATGAGAAATATCAGGTGACTATAGTATACCATTTATTCTACTTCTTATCATTTTGAAAATAAACTAAACCCAGGAATTCCCATTTGGCATAAAATGTCTTTCCCCAACTTGACTTTCACCAGTTCAAGCTACGTGTACCAAAGCAGAAGGTCCTTATTGAACATTAGTATGGCTCAAACAACAAACAACAGAGCTTACTACATCTAGAGACTCTCCAGATTTAAAACCTTGTCTACACAAAGTGTTTAGGTATTAATTTTGTGCAAAGCTGCTTTGCTTCAAATTTTAGCATTTTGTTTCTACACGTTGGTAGGAGAGCTAGCTTTACAATTATAGACTTTTCCCCTTTCTTATAAAGGATGGTTCCATAACAGGATATATGAATGCTGCACTGAACTAGTGTCAGGTTTAGAAAGATTCTCATACTCATTAGCTCACTAGGCTTGGACTTGATCCCTGAATCAAATTGCCTTTAAAAAAAGAAAAAGTTAAGAAACATTTTCCTCTTTCCCTCCAATATCATCATGAGGTGGTTTGTCAACTTCCTTTTCCTTCGCGGTTTCTGAGATGATCTAAAGCTGCATTTGACTTTGGCCCCTTACTTAAGGACAGCCTTAAACTTTATTTCATTTTAAATCCTAGACGCTACATGAACCAGTTGTGCAGCCCTCCCAGTCTCATACAGGAAGGCTCTACTCAAGATCTTACCATTATATCAAATCTGACAACTCATAAGAAGTTCAAGGGCACCAATGCTATCCTACCTGCACATGTAAGTTATATCTATAAATCTTTCCTGTAAATTCAAAAAACGTCACTAAAAAGAACTGCTGAAGCACCAATTTTATGGCAGGGATTAGCGGGAGAGGAGAATGCTCAAAAGTATCAGGTTTAAAGAAAATCCTGTTCTGTATTCTTTATGGATCCTTTCAACCATGTACCTGGAAAATAAATCAGCATTGCTGTGAGGCATCTTGCAGTTACAAGGTTACACATACAAAAATGGAGTGTTCAAAAAAAAAAAAGTATAGGAAACAGAAAGAAAACACCTCAGCTGGGATTGTTTTCTGCCAATTTTCTAGTCTGAAGGAGCTCATCAAAGGTTCAGGTAAGCAGAACTTCAACAGCTCTTCCAGACTAAGTACCACATAGTCTGCAGTAAAACTGCACCTACGGAAACTATTTCAATTCTTCTTTCCTCTGATTTTAACTCTGGCTTTTCTGCAACACAAGCAAGCACCTATCCATATAACTCATCATCTTTTTCTAGAGCCAACACTGCCAATGCTTAAATACACTATGTGCATATTATGGTAAAGTACAGTTCGTTGTTACCGTTATCTCTGCAGATCAAGCTCTTCAGGGCATTCCCCATAAAGAAAAGTGTTAGCAAACTTGTACCTTGATCAATAAACACACAATATCACATTCTTTCCTCAGCAGATCCCTTCTGGCTCTCTCTCTCTTCTCTCTTTTTTCCTTCCTTTTTTTTTTCTTTTTTTTTTTAAAACCTTAACCAGTGTAACTGCCTAGAAGTTTCCAGCCACTGATGCTGCAGTTTGCATAACTTTTGTTGCCTACAACAATAGCACACTGCTCTGCCTGGCTCCCATATGGCAGGATAATTTCCTAGTAACCTAGAAACAGAGTTTGCAAGTCTGTAATTCCTTGAGGCACCAGCCTCACTTTCTTCCACTTGCACATCACTGCCTGCAGAGATTTCAAAAAAGTACTAACCACAGTCATTCAAGATCATTTGCCAAATGCATGCCAACACCAAAACTTCCGTTTCATAGTAACGAGTAGGAGCCCAGAACAAACAATATGCATTCCAGTACTATCAACATACCTACTAAGTGCCTTCGGATGCAATTTTCCTTTGGCCCTTGTACAAGAGAACTCTGATTTGCAAGGAATTGTTTATGTCCGGTGATCATGACAGAGGCACGGATCCAAGGACAGCTCTCCAGGAGAAGCTGTATTACTCTCTACTGCTAATTCTTCTTTAGAACTAAACTCCCCCAATCTTGCCATCTCCTTTCCATTACTCCCTTATCTTCATTGCCCCTTTTCACCAATCCAACTTCAGGTACCTAAACTTCCTCCACACACTAACACCATCATATGAATGTGCAGAACAAGCTGTGCAGTCAAGAAGAATTTAAGACTACTTTAGTTCCTTCTGTGGACTTCATTGGGCTTAACCTTAAGCACATCATAGAGTAACTGAAGTTGGAAAAGACCTCTAAGGTCATCCAGGCTAACCATCCACCTACCACCAGTATTTCCAACTAAACCATGTCCCTCAAAACTACTTCTAAACATTTAAAGAAAGCAATTGGGAGTGGTTATCCTGTGCAGTTTTCTGTGTTAAGACATGCAAAGACAACAACCATCTGCTAGAGAAGGGAAGAAAAGCCACAGTAAATAAGAGCCAACTTACTTGCTAGGAGAAGACAGGCAAATGAAGCGACATACAGTTGCTTGACACTGATATCATAGCGATCCATGAAGAGGTCCAGTAAGTAGATAGCGAGATGCCGAGCTGTAGGGCAGAGACTGCAACGGTTGCTGAGGACGGTCAAGAGATCAATGAAGTAACGGCGCATCCCAATCTGTGGTGAATGGGCCTTGTACAGAGGCAGGTTACGTTCCTATAGGGAGGGGAGAGAGGGGGGTAAGGAGGAAAGTACTGAAACATCCCATTGAACCATCAGGAATCCCTAATGCTCTCCACCTGCTATGGAAAACGTAGCAAAACCAGCACTGTGATGGAAATCAGGGCTGAATTACTGCATGTGTAACAGCCAATTAACTTCTAGTACTTCGGTCATACTGCACTTTCACCCAGGAACAGCTTGTTATCACTTTCTACAGAACACCAAACTTCTTGGCCATGAAAGCTGTCCCTTAAGGACTTTATTTTCTTCACCTAAAATTGGGTTATTAAGTACTTTTTCATAAGCTAGAACAGCAAGATAAATTTCTCTGATAGTGCCTCTTCCAACTTACTACATTCTATACCAAGAACCATCCAACCAACAAGCACCCCACAGGTCTGTAGCATGAAGAATTTCTAATATTAAAAAAAAACATTGTGCACAGCTGCAATAAGTAGACATTAACAAGAAAAATAATGAGAGACTTGCAATTACGGCCAATTTAAGCATTTTTCATGCTGATGTGTTTCAGCAATATAAAAATTAACCTCTGAACTTGCAAAATGTTTCATATGTGATATAGAAATTTTAGTTTTAAAGGTAGAATTACTGAAGTTTTTTGGTCTACCTATGCTATCCCTTCACCTGAAAGCGTTTCATACAGATTTGTAGCCACAGTGTGAGGGAGGGAGTGAAGATCCTGGGGAGCACCCACAAGCAAATGCCACTTTAGTGTTAAGCAGCCAGACTTAAATTGAAATGGACTGAATGCATGTGGGTAAACATAGATAAAAGCAAGCAAACTATATATATATATATTTTTTTTTTTTTTCTCAACATGGTGCACATCAGTAATTCAGATTCCACTTTTAGATCATTTTTGTATTGCATGCATTTGAAAAGGAACTAGAATCTGCATAGCGCTGCGAGATAAACGTGTCTTATAGCAGAACACAAAGTAGTGCATAGAGCAGTAATTCTACAAAACAAACACAGAGTTGAACAGATGAGATCAGAGGAAGCATCCACGCTGGTGTGCTGCTTGCAGAAGGCACCTCCCTGCACAGCTGGAGCAGTGCCTGCCCACACTCTCCCATCTCCCTGGAGGAAGCATTCCGTGAAGAGGTTCAACTTGTCAGGGGAAAATAGCTGCACAGTCAGGCTCAGAGGGGTGCACATGACTGGAAACCAGAGAGGCTTGTTACCAAGAAGCAGCTCACAAAGACAGCAAGCTGGGCACTGTTACAGATGATTGCTTACCAACCCTTTTTTTATTTCCTCTGAGCTGAACAGACACATGCTGCAGACAAGCAAGAAGCCCTTTGAAACCTGGGGCAACCTTCACTGGGGGATTATAAAAAATACCCCTTCTTATAAAGAAGGGAGGCAATGGAACACGACCCCCACATTGTTTTATGCCCAAAAACACACCATAATGCCCACCACTACAACCGCCTTACATACCAGGATATCAATCCATCAATAGGACACAGGTTGAGAGCAAGAGTTCATAATATACTCACAACCTAAGCATTCTGGAAGAAATTATTTCACAGTGAAAAGAATTGCATTTGTGTTAAATGTCAGTATAAAGTCCAAGCTATGATAAGATCAGGTGGAAATTCAATCTCTAAAACATTTTTTCTTCCTGATGACTAATAGGAACGTCAAGTTTTACTTTTTGAAATGTTTCTGGCTTACAAACAGTTAGATCTCCCAGCAAAATTATGCTCTCTAGATATATCAGATCTCAGCATATGTATTTAATATGAAACTTCCTGCATGGACCAGAGTTATGGTTGGCAAGTATATAGTTCCTACACAAAGTGAGAAGCTCTATAAACACAGCTATTGATATGCATTCCTTTCCTCCCCAACCTCCCCTCACAGGGTTATTTAGCACCAGTCCTCCAAGAAAAAAATTACTTCTTTGAACACTAAAAGTGTTTGTAACAAACCTTTGTTACTTTAGGGATACTGGTGCACAACCAGCAGCTAAAAGTCTTAGAAGAAAAAAAAAGTCTTTCAGGAAGCAAGAATAGAATAATTTCCCATGCTTAGGATTTTCCTCTATCTCCAGTAAAGCAATAGAGAAGAAGCTAGGAGCTCTGCTGTCTGCTGGTCCTTTCAGATGCTGCTGCTTACCTCATGCTGCTCGCTCCTATCTCCCTCCACCACCTGGCTGTGGCTGCTGGCAGCCAACGCACTGAAACACTGAACAGGGCAGCATGGGCTCTCATGCGGCTCCGGGCTGACCGACTGAGCTCCTTCAACAGTTATTGGTCAGTGTCTCAGCTAAAAGCCTCCAGGCAGGCAGAACACAGCGTTTGGGATGATTGCCACTTATCACGTTTTGAGACAAGTAAGGCTTGCAAGAGTGAGGTTGTGCGTGGGCTGAAAGAGAAGCAGCTTTAAAGGCAAAGTCAATTATAAGCTGGCTCCTATCAGCTTCAAAACCTGACCTTGTAAAAGAAGGGAATCGGTGTAAACATGTTTAAGTGGTGCTAAAGATGACAAATCTTCAGCAGTCAGAGCTGAAGTGTAGCCAGGCTCAGGGAGTTCCCAGGAGGTAACCTGACTGATTCCTGCACTGCTCATTGACCCAAAGAACCAGGCTTCACCTATGGGTCAGCTGGCTTCACAGTAGGGCTGAGCAAAGCCTTCTGAGCTACCCCAGAGGAGATGCTGAGCAACAAGCAGAGTAAGTGAACCTCATGAAGTTTAGGCTCCTTGAGCTGGACTAGCCATCCACAACTGAAGAGGAGAAGAAGGAAATTGAGCACGATGATGTCCTCCAGCTCTCCTACAGCAGTTGCTCCATGCCCCACTCAGTGTGGTCAGAGCACTACACCATAGTGCTTGGGTGTTCAATACAGCAAGAAGTTGCATCCCATTTCCTTTCAGCACAACTCCTGCTCCCCAGATTTAAAGCCAGTAATAAACTGACAAACAGCAGAAAACTTACAAGTTAGCAAGTGATGTGACATTACAGTAATAACTCCTACTAAGAATGATCAGTTCTCAGAACAAAAGTGAAATTCATCAACTCGCAGACTCCTCAACAAAGGAAAAGTGAGCCTCTATGACAAACATTCCTCAGGTTCTGACATTCATAAAGATGTTAACTGAATCTGCTTCTCTACCACGTCTTCAGCCTGGCTCTGTTTTCCCATGGATGAATCATGCAGCATCCCCTGACTCCCTGTGGCCATGCAGGCTCAGGGAAAGGCAAAGATAAGCGACAGTGCAGTGTTCTTCAGGTACAGCCAGCAGGATGCATTTCCTCTCACAGCAAAAATGCATCGTAAATGCCTCCAAAACAGCCAAACTTGCTTTGTCTGGGCAAGCACAAGCCGTGCTGTCTTGTAATACAGGCTAACCTTTATACCTGTTCAAATTTACAGTGATTAAGGTCAGTAGAGGATTCAATGTGATCTGTGGTATGTAGACAGTTAAATTAAGATTCAGTCACACTATTAAGATACCATTAAAAAAAAAAAAGCATCAGAGCAGAACCATATTTCAACTGTGCTTAAAATCATTTTGATCTTATTCAGCCCTTCAGCATCCTTACAGCAGTCTGAAATTTTTGAAATTTGAGGGAAAACCAGACTGCTGTTGTGCTTGAAAAATGCATCACTTCCTGTGTTCCACTGTAGTGTATTATCAAACATTTCATTAAGACCTTTTTACACAATTCAAAGCATTCAGAATTCAGCAACTGATCTGTGCAGGATCAGAAAAAGAAGTGTGAAAATCAAAATTCCAACTTGAAGGAAGGAAGGAAAGAAAGAAAAAGGTCATGAATAACCATGTACTTTACCAGAACACCTGTTCCTTTCAGCTCCATGCATATGCTGCCATCTACAACATAAGCAAGCTACAGCTAGAGGCCAGTAATGCTATTGTCAGTGGTTTAAAAAAATAATCTAGCTTTTGAAGTGAACAGATTATGCTTTGTTGCTGGACTTCCAGTTTTGGGAAAAGCCTGATATTAGTAAGCCTCAATGCCTTCTAACACCTTCTTTTCTTACATCTGATTCAAAGTGGAAAAGCTCATCAGAATGAAAGGTTAATGCTTTATCCTCTTGATTAATTGAAGTGAGAGTCCAAACCCTTTTGAATGCCCCAGGTATCCAATTCCCCTGAAGTTCTCATCTAGAGTTCTTTAAAAAAAGAAAACAAACTCCACACCAGAAGCACCACCTGCACAGTGCCCCATTGCCTTCCCTCTTCTGCAGCACAGCCCATGGGGCCCGCGCCAATCCCACCTCCAGGCAGTGCCAGGCAGATCTGAGCACATCGCACTTCCATCAGTACTCGCTTAGCGTTGAAGGGATCACAAGTTTTTAAAATAACAAGGAGAGTGGATTCATTGGCTGGAAGACAAAACAGTGCCTGTTACATCATGAACTGATGTGATGCACCTAGAGGAACTCACCCAGACATATCTACCACTTAAAGGACTGTTTGCTTTCAACAGGAAGAAGATCAGCGCTCCTCACAGGGAGTTACTTACAGACATTTGGACCACCTTTAAAGAGATCACATTACAATATTAACTTTTTAAATACATAAAGAAAGGTCCTGCAAAGTTCGGCCCTGCTCTGAGAAGCCATGCAAGAGATGAATAAAAAGGAAATGCAGACAGATCCAGTTATTCTCATTAATTGCAAGAAATGAACATATCCTGAGAGGAAACAGCCCAACGCAGTGCAGCAACAGGAGAGGAACAGCAACCAGACATCCCTCCATTTTCTGGGACATTCACACTGCCTTCTGAAGTACAGGATTTTCTCTAACACCAAAAACAAACCACCACACACTGACTTGTTACTCTGCTTTTCACACTTACTGAGTATTTCGAGCTACTAAAGAAGAGAGCTTTGTAAAGGTGCTGCAGGAGTTCCATTTCCATTCAGAAAGCTCAGACTTTCAGCGTGGGGCAGCAGCCTGGACCAATCAGTACCTTTCTATCATCACCTATTTCTGCAATGGCCCTACGTTATCACAGCACTGATATTTCATAGTTGGACAATTCAGGGGCTATTGATTTCCTCCACGTTGAGACGGAGCCTTCAGGGAGCAGCATTTTTCAGCTGTCAGAATGAGAAGCCAGGTATAGCCCACACATTCAGCATCTGCTCTCATGCAGAACGCATCCATCAGAACAGTGCACAACATCTGTCACTAAGCAGCCAACTTCTAAAGAGATTAACAACAACTTCCATCCAAGGGGGTGGGAATTACACTTCTTGCAGTTAACATAAAAACTTGGTTGTTTCCATTTGCATCTCAATCGCTTCTAGTGTTCTAGGAAGAGCTGCATCACCTTTCATTCCTCACCTTAAACAGATTTAAATATGTACTTAAAAGAAGCAGGACAGCCTGCAGCCTACATTTCAACATCCTTGACAATTACTAAATAACTTTCCTCTCATACTCACATGCTCCAACTAAGACCTGTTTCTTCTGACCCAAGACACGGACCGACCGGCCCACACTAAGACTCTTCAGAAGGCACCTTAAAGCAGGGAGGTCACTCAGGCTGAAGGTACCATTGCATTAATTCTTCGCATCCCATCATCAATAAGGCAATGCACTAACAGTGCACTGACACACGACAGCTCAAGTGGAGATGCAGCTACTGAAGCTTATTCTCTCTACACGTTTGCCACAGGCATCCTCAGCCCATGCTCACAAAGCTGTCAATGCTCATCTTCCCAAACTTTGTTGTCTGGTCCTTTTGAGGAGATTTGTGACATTCTTTTTAAAGTCCTGGTGCTTCTGACATTGAAAAAAAAAAAAAAAAAAAAAAAAAAAACTAAAAAAACCCCCAAAAACTCAGCAATACACTTCAGAGTAGTTTTTGCAGGATATTACTTGAAGAAGGAAACAAAGAGTGAACCAAATATTAGTCTTACCACCTGCAATTATTTTTTCCCTCTACAGTGGCACCCTGGATTCTCCTTTAGTACTTTGAGAAGGAAAGAAGTCATCCTTGTAAGGTGGGCAGAATTAGTACACAAAGTGCCCCAAACCTTCCTCAGAGCTGAGGAAGTGCAGCCCAAAGACCCTTCTCCCTCTTTGAGGGCTCTTTACATCATCTCAGCCGGCCTACATCCATAAACAAAGGAGAGGTTTTAGGAACCTAGAGTGGCAAGATGCATCTGGAAAGAAGTCTCAAGAATGAAATGGTTGTTTAAAAGGCAGCAGATACACTGAATTAACAAACACACCAGAAAGTTATCCCCGGCCCCTTCACACCCCGGCACTGGATGCCTGCCATTCCTCCCACCCCATAGAAGGGACCTGGCCCACTCAGAACCTGGATCTGGGAACACTGCATCACTTAACACCACTTATTGCTCAATGGCGGTAAGGAACATCCAAAGGTAACTTCATTACCCATAGCTTTGCTAACATCAAGCTGGGTTACATACAGGCAGTCACTATGTGCTGTGGACTGGCTCTCGTGCCCAACCACCTGCGTTTAGGGTTTACTTCTACTTACTACTTTGGAAATCTACCTAAAGAAACAGCAGCTTTAATTTTACCTGCCTTCAGTAAAAGCACGCTAAGTCTTAAAAGCAGTGCCTGACTGTTTTGCTTATTGCAAGACGTACAGTTGGCTTTCCAATCAACACTGAACTTCTAGAAATAGCACCTCATGCCCATTTGTGCACATGCCCGCTCCCGTACAGCCCTCCTGGGCACGACGTCCCAAATCTTAGCGCTTATCTGTGCGCAGAGAAGCAAAGCCGTTTCTCCAGATCCTGCAACACGCTGACACAGGACAACACCCGCATCCTCCCAGCGTCTAATAGAACAAGTCCCCACCCCGGCTAAGTTACAGAGTCACAGCTACCGAAGAGCCGCAGGTTCTCCAGGCTGCCGTTCGCTCAGGGCTCACTTTGAACAAGTTTCGATCGGAGCAGCGCCCGGCAGCCCCGCTGAAGGCACAGCGCGGTCACCGCAGCACAGCCCTTCTCCTGGGGAGGGCACAACGGAGAGCAAAGCTGAGGGAAAGGAACAAAGCGGGAGCAAACCTTCGTCCTCAGGGTCTGATGGATGTCTGCCGCCAGCTCCCCTTTCCACCACTGCTCCTCCATCCTTTTTCTTCCCATCCAGACAAAGCTCTGGGAGGCGGACGGGGCACCACCGGGACGGAGAACAGAGCGGAAGAGCCGTTTTCGCCGGCCCCCGCACCTCCCGCTGGCACCGAGCCCCCCCCCGCGCTGACCGCTGCGGCCGCCCCCCTCCGCAGCCGGCGTTCGGGCCGGCGGAAGCCCCGCGGCCGAGAGGGGAGAGGAGGGGAAAGAAGACAGCGGGAGGACCGCCGCCCGTCCGCCGACGCGGCTCTGGGGTTAATGGGCTGTAATTAACAGCTGCCCGCCCCGGCGGGACGCCGCCGACCCCTCCGCGCCGCCGGCAGCGGCACCTGCGCGCTCCTGGGGCCCCGCGGGGGGAGCGGATCCCCCGCCCTGCAGGCGCGGCACCGACGGCACGTGGCTGCCCGGCTCCGTGCGGGCAGAGCCGCTCCTCGTGCTGGCGGCGGCGCTCAGCGAGAGTCCGCAAGTGAGGACGGGAGGCGCGGGCTTTGTCCTCGTTCTGTGCTTCCTCACCTCCAGTTGCGGGGACGTGCAGGCGGCGTGACCTGGCTACAGTTTCAGCCTGGATGTCACCGCTTTGCCGCGGGGCCCATTTCCACATCCCAGCTTGACGCTCGAAGAGCCCCGGAAAAGAAGATCACCGTACAGCCTGTTCTATACCAAAACCTCACCGCTGATCTGTTCAGGATGAAATTGCCACAAGCGAGTTCCCCCGGCCTAGCAGCAGCTTTCCCTTCTTGGGAATTAGACCCCAGTTTCAGCATTCATTTTTGGGGGCTTTGTCTGTCAGTCGTCCTGCACAGGACTTTGCAAAACAAACAAAAAAAACACTCGTTTTTTTCTTTGGTTTCCAAACAAACAAACACAACACAGAAAACCTGCATGCTTTGCTTCCATTAAAGTTACTATCTTGGTTGATTTTACCGTTCCTGGGAAAATGCTTTCATGATCAGAAAAGAAAAGCTGCTGAGCGGCTTTCTGTCTTGGCCCTGCTGTAAAAGCCAAGCAATGAAGTTAAGTAGCAGCGCCCATTAAACCCGCAGATAAAAGCTGCCACCAAGTGTCCGTCAGAAACAATTTTCCCCTATTTTCTTTCAAGTACATCTAATTACGCCACTGTCCCTTAAACAAAGTACTTGAGTGCCCTAATTTAAGCAACGAAACCACTTTTTTTTTCCCTCTTTTCATTTAAAACTGAATACATACTTAAAAACGTGTTGAACAGCAGTCTGAGAGTTTCCTTACAAATAACCCATGTGATTCATACAGCACTGTATTCATTTGCTATTAGGTTTTTTTTTTTTTTTTTTTAACCTCTAGGTTATCTGAACACTATTATCAACTTTAATACTATTGAATAACGTTGTTCTAAAAATTGAGCCCAGTTACAGTGTAATTTTTCCATCTGAACCATGGGACCTTTCAGGACAAGCACACATTCTGGTACAATGGGTACAGCCATGGTTAAAACACAGGCTTCAGCCACATCAGAACTGTGTGTAATAAACTTGCGAGCAGTTTATCAAATAGTCTGAAAAAGAACAACAACAACAAAATCGCAGGAGAATTCCCAAAGTAAATAGACTTACTGAGAGTTTACATTCTTTTAGAGAAACTTCATGTGAATCTATCTATGAATAAGGCACAGCTGGGTAAAGCACAGATACAGTCACTGAGTGATGCAGACCTAGTTTCAAGTCACTGATGTCATCAGCATTATGGAGGTTTTCTTTAAGAACCAGTTTAAATTGAGCAAATGAGCAGCTTTCTCACTACCCCACCATTCTGGACGTTATAGCAATAAAATGCATTCAGGATGAATAAAGTTACCTGACAATAGCTAAGGTACAAGCCTTCAGTCTAACAGGGCTCAGGCAACCTGTATTTCACCTGCTGGCACAGCGAGCTTCAGCTGGGAAAGAACACAGTGGAAATGCTGCATTGCAGAGGCTGCACCTGCATCAGTCAGCAAGGAGCTGGAGCGCTCTTGGTGGAAAAGAACGGGCTTCTGAAGTCCCATGCACAACACAGAGCCCACGGCTGTGCTCTGCAGCTCCAGCTGTTCACCCCCACCTGCTGCCGGAGGCAGATAGGAGCTGCTCTGGTGCTCAGCAGGGGGTGAGTACAAGAAGAGAGCACTGGTGCCTGCCCAGATAGCCCTACAGGGCTCCTCCTTCCATAGGTGGGCAGCCCAGGTTGATGCCACTCAGGTGCTCCACATTTCACCAAAATCCCAAAGCCAGATTGTATCAGCAGCAGTTTGAGCAACAATTTCAGCCAGTTTGAGTGCTTTCACCAAATTGATGTGGTGGTTTTCTTCTACTGAAAGAAGAACTGATTTTCCTTCTTGCTGGTTCTCTGTATCTATCTGTGTTTTCCTATCTCTCTTCTTCACTCTGCTCCTTTGTAGCTCTGTCACTCAGCATGCATTTTTCACTACGTGACCCATCTCATTAAACCTAGTCTTTCTGTCAAGGTAACTTTCTGTAAGTTGTAGCATTCCATAGGCTCACAGGGATCTGAAGCAAGCACAAAGCAAACAAGAAGAGCAGCAAGATGTAAGCATGATTTCTTCCTTCAGCAGTGTTCACTGCTGTAGTGGGACTTGCAGAGAGGCTGTCCTGTCCCCTCACCTTTAAACACTCAAAAAAAGAGATTTGTGACTCTGGGGGTACAGCACTGGCTGTGGTAAATGCTGGGGAGGTCTGTGGGCTCTCTGCTTCCCAGCAGCCTGGTGTACCTCAGTTCTGTGCCCAAGAACTAATGCCCAGCCAGGCCCCCAGGATGTCCCTTTGAACATGCTATAGCTGAAGCATAGGAACTTCCTTGTTCCTCCTTCTAGCCACCAGCTCGTGTGGAAATTGGAAACCCTGTGAAAGTGTCCTCCCTTGTAGGAGTCTTCCCCTTCCTGACCTGCCTGTCAAGCACCTGGGGATGTGGTCTCTCCAGCACATGCTCATTGAAAATGCCTCAAGCTGAGGTAATTATGGGGTTGTAGCAGTACAAGAGCAGCTCTTGGGTGACAGCCCTGCTATTATTTTCCCTGCAGTAAAATACCCTGGTGCCACATGTGAGGGCAAGGCCAGCCTCTGCGTCCCTGTGCTGGGCAGGGGTGCTGCACCAGGAGCTGGGGGGTGAGGGGCTGGGGATTTGTGCGGCTGCAGTCACAGGTCTGTGTCATCCACAGGGCATGCTGCAGCTTCTGCTGCTAGGCCGGGTTGCTTCAAGGGCAGAAACACTCCCTGGCAACGCAGCAGTGCACAGCCAGGTAATTGGTACACAGCTACTTGAGGCAGGTTCTCCTGGGCCTTCTTGGACTCCCTAAGGGAAGATGTGATGGAGACTGGAAGGCTCTGCTCAGCTGGAGTGAGCTGCACAGTTCGGTGATGAAGGTGGGAAGGAGAAAGCTCTGTGGTGGTGGAGAGGAGTTCACATGGTAATGAAACTCTTTGACCCCATGGAGAGGACCTGTGTCTGTGTTTTCATAGCTGCGTCTGTGCTGGCTTCTAATGAACCACGAGATGAAACAGCTGAGCTGTCATTGCTAACTGATCACTGAGGGCAGGTGTTGCACTCCCTGTTTTCACCTGGTATGCTGAGTTCCTAGAGGGACCTGCTTGTGACAAAACTTGGTGCACAAAGCAGCCTAGGGCAGCTCTGGTGTTCACAGTGGAGAAGGTTGCTGCAGTGTAACAGGAGTTGTTTGCATCCACTGCCCTCACACAGCATCCTGCCTCAGCCAGGACATTCCTCCCTCCTTCCTGATAGCATCTGCCCACACATTTGCCTAGCCAAGACATTCCCAGCTCTGCTCCCACAGTAATGGAGGTGCCGGGAGCTGCCTGGGCTGGGGTGAGCAGCCTGCGTGGGAGCAGTTCTCTCTTGTGACAGCTTGGCTGTGAAAGCCAGAGTTCTTTACTTGGTGTTATTCCAGAAACTCCATATTCCTGGAAAAAAATCTTATGCAAATCTCATTTTTCTTTAAAAACAAAAACTACAACAACAACAAAAAAACAATCAACAACAACAAAAATAAGTACACGTAAAAACCGAATGAATAGCTGTTTGGCTGGAGAAAAATGGAACTGCAAACTGAACTGCAGCCTGAAGATGCGAGAGCAAGCCAGAATGTATCATTTCTGAAATGCTCTGAAGCCTGAGCCAGTTTCTTGAAGAGAGGAAAAAACACCCCAAACTCAATGTTCCCATGGTCAGCCCTGAGATAACCCCGGCGCTGCTGCCCTCCCCTCCCTCCTCTCCTGGGGGAGGCAGAAGGAGGGCAGCCCACGGCTGCTGGAGGAGATGCTTGTGCAGGTTTGTGCTGAGCAGAAGCCATCTTGGTCAGCATGCAGGCTGCCTTGGTTAATCTTAAAACATGCTAGGAAGAGATAAATCTTTTTCAGCGCAATCTGTGTACTTCAAACAACTGTGCCTCTTTCGCAGACATAATTGATGTATGATATCTTTTGAATGACTGCAGTGCAATCGGAGGTTAAACAACTGGAAGAAAACAGTCCTCTCCCTTCTGCCTGCTGTATGTTATTGGCTTGAGCTTTCTCTTCTGATTCCTTGATGGCAGCAGATCCACAGAGCTGGGGCTGAGCTGTGCCCACAGAAGCAGCACTGTGACTTGGGGCAGCTCCCAGGGGTAGATGTGGGTGTGTTGGAGCCAGAGCTCCAGGTCAGCAGGGAGGGCCTCATAGCCCCGGACAGAAAGCAAGCTCTGTGCTAGTGAGTGCTTAGCAGGGGGTTTCTTTATAACTTGCATTTTGATCTTCGGAATTTGAATGCATTTGCATGTTTTCCTTTTCACTAGATCAAAAAACGATGCTTTGCCAGAGAGTTAATAACTGCCATGGCTTCACATCTGGGGAAACCAGCTAGAGGGCCCCTGAGAGGACTGACGGTGGGGAAATGCTCCCTGTTGGGGCTGCTGAGATAACGGGACAACTAGGAGTCCAGCCCTAGGTGCTGGTTGGCAGTGCAGCTGTGCTAATTGCTGACTGCTGCTTCCCCACCTCAGTCTTATTCCCTGTGGTGCTCTGCCATTCCCTCCCAGCTCTGGCACCTGCCTTGTACCAACTGGGTTCAGCAGTAACCCATTGGGAAACCAAAATGAAAATCATGCTGGGGATGGTTGATTGGAGAAATTGAGGGCAACAAGATGGCAGTCCTGCCACCCCCTGGGGCTGTTGGTGGAAATGCAGGGCTGGGCACTGAGAGAGAAAGGCAATGCTTGAACTGTTGCTGCCTGCAAAATGCAGGCCAGGACATACTAAATGAGGGCATTGCAAAGGAAAGTACATTATTTGCACAGCAACTGCTGGGAAAGGACCTCTGCCAGCGGGCTGAGCAGCTACTCGGGAATGTATAGACCCTGTTCCACCTTGTAGAAGGCCTTGCACAGAGAGTAAAAAAGTGTGTGCTCCCTGGCTTGTAGGGTTGGGAGGGAGGAAAAACACTGGTGGCATCCGGCCCTACAAAATCCGTCACTGAAACTGGCAGCGTCTGTGGAATCTGTAACAGTTTTGAAATAATTTCAGGAAAACTGCTTAATAAGCATCAAGGATGTTGCAGTGGTAGTTTTGTTCAGCTTTATTAAAAAAAAAAAAAAAGTATTTGAAAAGGTTTTTGTAAAATATAACACATTCAAAGTTGTTCACAAAATCATGCAAATACAATGACTTGTAGAAGTAAGGTTAATATATATATATCTTAATTTGTTCTTTCTTAATTTGTTCTTCTGGGCTCAACGTCTAAATGTGCAAATGAGAAGAACTGGAAATTGATACAAGTTTTTGTGTTGCAGTAGAGAATACAAGAAATATGACTGTGGGAACCAAGCAGATGTGTCAGATATTGAGGAAAACTCCTTCCCTCTGACCGCAGACTGACTTCTGGTAGTGAGCAGCTGCACACACTGGGGCAAGGCAACTGGCTGAGCAGCCATACAGCTGGAGAGCTCTTTGCTGTGATTATAATGCTCCATTTGGGAGCATATCCCTGTACGGCTGCTGGTTGAAATGGACAAAAATGCAAAGCTCATCATAGCAAGACCAAAAAGCTCACCTCTGGCCTTTTCTGCCTTGTTTTTCTTTTTTGTACAGTTTAGAACCACTATGTTAAGATTGGATCATCTGTAACATTTGACATACAAAACCAAAAAAGCAAAGCACGTCATTAAGACAGAGTCTATCTGCAGCATTAAGCCTGTGAGGAGCACCTCAGCAGCACCATGAGTATTTCCTTTCAGCAAAAGCTGGCAGGGATGGAGGAGTGGGATTTGATGCACCTGTTTCTGGAGTGAAGGTTCACGCTTTCTCTCTAAAAACTGAGTCTTATCTGCAGTGTTGCTCTCCACCATGGACCAGAGGCTGGCAGGTATTGGGCTTGCACAGCCAATGTCAGGTTCTGATCACAGCTTTTTGACGCTCATCTGAAAGCAGATGCAATACTCAGCACTGCTTTGTTGTGGCTGAACTCTGAGCAACACCAGCAGAGCTCGATTCGACAGCGTGTGTCTTAGCAGAAGTTTTACCTTTAGCCTTAAATGAGCTCTTTTCTTTGTGTCCTATTTAAACCGGATGCCGTTGCTTATTAGTACTGCTTTGATGAGGCTGAAGGTTGCTGGTACTTTTGTAACGGCAGCTGATAATTTCCTGACTTGTAAGTAGCTGGTAAAGTGTAGTAAGTTTTATTATTATTATTATTATTGAGGGTGGCAGAAGGAGGGGCACTGATATAATCTCCAACATCAATGGCACTTATAAGCTCAGTTTTCTGGAAATGGTTTTTGGTCTCTATGCATTACAATAATATAAAATCAAAACATTCTGCATCAGTATTTTGAGTTACGTGTCTGTGGTATGTTTGAACAGTAGGAAAACATAGCGGCTGGCTTCCAGGATTACACAGTCATGAGGTCACTTAAAGGTAGGTCCTAAAGATCATGATATACTTCATGGACTAGTTGGAGACATCAAGTAAATATCTGTATTGCCAATATGGGCTGTTAGTGCCAAAAAAGTGAAATAATATCACACATGTCCATGTGCAGGCTACATTTTGGTAGACTGAAGTTGCATCCGTTTCTTATTTGTTTCTCACTCTATATTTCATTGAGATAATCTTGGTCAGGGTAGATCAGGAAGCCAGTAAATAAGCTGTCTGTCCAGTAGGGATCATAAAAGAGCCCATTTTGTTCAGAGTAAAAGATCTGCAGCCACACCTCGTCCTCTTGCTTCAGAGAGAGAATGGTTGATCCAGAGGCAACGTCGTGGTTCCCAGTATTGGCGTCGAAAGTCTTGATCCGGTACTGCCCGTTGTGGACCAAGCCGATGGCCAAATGTTTGTTGGCCAAAGTGATATCATAAGTGAAGTAGTAAATACCTGGGATGCTGCATATGAATTTCCCACTGGAAGCATTGTAATGTCCTCCCTCATTCATCAGGATCCTGTCAAATTTGATGGGGAGCCTTTCTCTTGGGTAGCTCTTAGAGACTGCTACAGAGAAGGCAGATTTGGCTTTGTTGGCATTGCAGGTGCAGGGTCCTGGCATCCCAGTCTCACCTTTGTTCCCTTTGGGTCCTTTCTTTCCTGGTGCTCCGTTTTTTCCAGGATTACCCTTTAAACCCTTTGGTCCTCGTGGGCCTGCCTTGCCAATGGCTCCTGCTTTCCCCTTTGGTCCCGGCTTGCCTGGGTTTCCTGTTCTGCCCTGTGGACCTGAAAGACAAATAACCTTGTAAACTCTTTAGTGAAGGTTTAATAAGTGGAAAGGGGTTGTTATCATTGCAGCAGTATGTTTTCATTTGGGAGGAAAATCGTAGTGGTAAGAAACCAATGAAATACCACCTGGGGCTGGACACACGTCAGGTCATAAATCATGTAAATACTGGGATTTATGCTGTGTCTTATTATCTGCCATAGCAAGGGTAGATGGCTGTGAGAGGAAATGTTCTCTAGATTCCCTGTTCTGACTGTGAGAGAAGATGCAGCACTGGCACACTGGCATTATGCTGAACCAGGAGTGCACTCTAGTGTGGTGATGGGAAATCACTGCCTTCTGCCTCCAGCTGGCCCTGATGCTCACAGTGAGGACTGATGGAAAAAAGAGCCCCTTTGCAGGACCAGAGGAGGGTGGATGTGTGCTTTGATTTTAATGGAGCACGGTCAGAGCAGTGCCTGACCCTCAGTGAGAGTGCTCCAGGGAATCAGTGCTTAATTTTTCATTTGATTCTGTTTCCCTTAAAAGCAGGAATCAGAGATCAGTGTTTTGTCTCTCACATAACGTGTGTGTGTCAAAACGGAAGATCTCTCTCCACAGGAAATATGCATCAACAAAGAGAAGAAGAAAATAATTACATGCAGCATTACAAATCTATCAGCAAACAATATGTTTTGGGAGGTTTTGGCACGGGTTTGGGGGTGATGTTTGAAATACTTTCTATTGCCGCTTAGGCTGATTAGACCTTCAAGGATTCGATATTGTGAAAATAAAAGTATCCACCTGTTGCTGTGGCAGCGCTACGTGGGAGCGCCTGGACACAGTGCGAGAATCCAAAACTCACTGGCAAGATCTGAGAAGAGGAGAATGTGAAGAGGAGGAGGCTGAATTCCTGGAAGTGTCTCATGAGATGTAGCCTGCTCTGAGGCTTGCATGTGGGATGACAAGTTGATGTTAACTGGGCTGTTGCACTCATGCTTTTACGTTTTACCCTTGCTTTGCAAAGAAGCTCTTCCCTCTTACCTTCATCACCGTGATCGCCTTTGTCCCCATCCTTGCCGTCCTTGCCATCTTTCCCTGGGAAGCCCATCCTGCCAACTGTCCCCGGAGTCCCAGGTGCACCAGGAGGGCCGGGAGGCCCGGGGGGACCCGGCAGGCTGCACGTCAGCTGGGGGCCTTCCTGCAGCGCTGCCTTGGCAAAGCCCCCGAGGATGTGGTTGGCCACGCAGGGCACAGTCCAGAGGAGGAGGACGGCAGAAATCATGGCACAGCCTGGAGAAACGAGATGGGGGCTCAGCTGACCCGTGTGTGGGTGCAGCATGGTGCCCTCTGCCAGGGCTCTGTGAAAATGGGGCACAACTGAGATCTTTCCTTTTGGCAGGATGGGGGAGTTTTTTGTTTTGGTGTGTTCTCTCTTACCTCTTCGCTCCTCTTTGCCCTTTGCTGATCCTGCTTTTCCCCCCAGGAGCTGAGCAATGATGGCAAAGAGGTACAGAAAGCAGGTGCCCTGGACTAACAGAGCAGAGGAAAGAAAAACTGGGGAAGCTCACACCAAAGCTCTGAGATATGCACTGCTGTTGCATTGCTGAGTCTATTACAGGGTCCAAGCACAAATTCTAGGGTGATGTGGGGCTGAGTTGAGTTGTGGAAGCCTGGGGACAAGTCAGTCAAGGAAATTCTTAATGTGGTTTGCCTGACAGAATGCACTGAGCTTCTGCTAGCTGAGGACACCTGCTTGGGGTTCCTCTTCTTCATCATGCTCAGCTGCACTGCCTGCAGCCAGGATCAGCCCTGCTGCAGCCACCACTGCTGTGACCTGCGTTGCTGCAGGATCTTGTGGCTCTCGCTCACCTTGTAGATGGATGGCCATTAACAGCACTGTTTGCTGCTTTTCTCCTGGCTCGACCATAAGCCATTGCTTTAGGTCTAGAATATGGCAAGGTTTGTTTTACTTTTTTTTGGAGCAGCCTTGCCTCTGCCTTCATTGACAGAGGAGGCTGATCATCCTGGGCTTGTCTGACTCCCCTCCTGGACAGATTTCTGATAGGAAATCATTTCTAGAATAAAACTATTCCTGTGGAACTGTTAGTGATGCAGAGCAGTTATCATGCAGTAACACCTCCCTCTGGATGTCTGCACATGAGCTGTTTGCTAAGAGCTGCACAGAGTAACCCCACTGCATCTTAAAATGGTGCTTGGGGTGGCAGCTTAGGGAAGGTGCTCAAAATCTATCTGACTGACAGGAGCTCATCTTCATGCACAACCTGCCTGAGACTCTGAATGTCAGAAGAGAGTAAAGTAGACTTTGCATTGGTTCTGCATCTCATTACAGATATACTTAAAAGGAGGATTTCCCCTAGGTGTCAGTTTCTGGCAGATGAACGAAGATCCTCTTGCCATCCCCTCCCAGCTCTGGAGGATGCTATGCATTTGGTGGTGTCCAGGTTGAAGATTTTCTCCTTCTCCTGCCATTGAGGGAGATCACAGCCATGAGCTGCGGGCACTGACCATGTACTGAGGGAAATGCTTTTGGTGTTGTTTTTTTTCCCAGTGGTCTCAGTGTGGAAACAAGCTGGTGGGGGATGGAAGGCATTCCCTGCCTCAGTTTCTTTCTTTGACCTTCTGTAGTTGGAGTAGCTCTTGGAGAAATGAGACAAAACCTAAAACATCTCTGTCTGGTTCACTGTTTTCTCAATCGCTCCATGATCAAGAGAGATCAAGCCAAAGGAGTAGGCATGTATCACTTTGATACAATTCCTGAGCTCCAGGCTGAGGTGCACACTTTTATTTGGTGGCAAAGTCTCTATGAAATGCAGTCTTTACCTTCACTACAGCTACCCTGCACTGGAGGAGGTTAAATATTTTGAAAGGCTCATCCTCTTGCGTGGGCTTTCTTATCACATCTCCAGTCCTGTTAGCTAAATACAGAAGCAGGGATTATGAAGCGAGAAAACTGCATTTCAGATATTTCTTCTTGCTTTGGTGCTGAGGCAAATTTGCAATAGACAGATGAGCTGCATTATCCCCCGTCTTTCATTGGCCTTCTGGTCAGGCAGGATCCTGTGCGGCATGAAGCCAAGTACTGGGAATCTTTAGCATCTCTCTGGCAGCATTATGTTCAATTCCTGCACTGGAAATGAGATGTTTGAAGGATTGCATACGTTTAATGTTGCCTTAGTGCTCCCGCCCTGCTATCAGCTCCTGAAGGGGGTGGGAATGCACATTACATGCTCCAGATCCGGCCAGCAATATGCCATATATAAATGCTGAGTGGGAGCCCCCTGGTTCTGAGAGATGTATAATTAAAAACATGCAGAGGAGTAGGAAATGCAGAACAGATTTCTGAGCTGGTTGTGCCTGCTAAGCCATTTCCTTCGTCTGGGCTCTTTTGCTTTCCTTACACCCAAATTTATTTGCTGGTGAAAAGTGTTGGTTTGATGGCCTTGTGAAACTGAAACCACCAACCAGTATTGATGTGGACAGTTGAAAAAGTCTTCTCACTTTACAGAAATGGAAAAAAGTGCTAAAATGCCTTTGGAGTGGGGAGATGCTAAGGAAAGCTCCATCCTCTCTTCCCAGTAACCACCTCAGATGGAGCAGAAGAGAAGGGTGGAGATGGCTGACTCTGAGCAGTTGTGGCAAGGAGGCATTCCGTTGTGGAACATAACCTGGGGAAAAACATAGATGGGACTGCTTTGTGTGGAGAAGGAATGAGCAGGAGTAAAGCATGGGGCAGAGGGCAGCAAGTTCTCTGGAACTTTCTATTTACCTCCAAGCAGTGCCCCTAGTTAACCCAGGGGGGTAACACACACAGCACCCTGAGGCTGGGAGGTTCAGGTACTGACACATGCACACATGCGGAACATTTGGCCACCTGGGTGTTCTGCATGGCTAGTTTGGGGCTCCACAAGAGCACTGCATCCCACATCACAGCAGTGGCACATTCACAGGAGGATCTATAAATAAGCTTTTAAAGGAATCCCTTTGAAAGAAAAAAAAATCTCCTTCTGTTCCACCTTAAAAGGAAAATTGCATCTCAGTGAAGAACATACAATGAGTTCCAAAAAGCAAATTGGAAACAGACCAGCATCTTTCCTCTCCTCGGTACAAGCAGCAGACCTGGCACCAAAGGCCATGCAGCACATTTTCAGCTGAGGTCTCACTTTTATAGAAACGTTTTAATTAATGCTTTTTGTAATAGGGTTCTGGAGGCTTTGGGCCCTGACAAATCCCTGCTGTGTGGGACTACACCCTGTGCCCAGCACTGTGAGGGCTGATGGCTGAGCGCTGCCTGGAGGGGGAGATGGGACGATTGTGGATGCAGGCAATGCTGAGCTGCTCTGAGGTCAGCGTTGAATGCTGGCAGGTTCATCACTGCTGGGCCATCTATTGGCAGCCTCTGATCTCTGAGAGAGGCTCCAAAACGTGCCGAGAATGTCTGGGTCCTGAGGCGGCAGGATGAGCCACGGGCAGGTGGTGACAGGTACCATCAGCTGGGATTTAGGGACGGTGTGCCCTTCATCCTTCAGCTGAATCCATAAGAACTGCTGCTGTGGGGTCCAGGGCATCCCTTGGGATTGGTGTAGTGTGTAAAATGATGCTGCGGATCCCCATGGGTTCTAGTTCAGTATATGAATAAGCATTAAAAAGGAGCATCTGCAAGAAAAGCTTTTGCCTATGAGAGTGAGCCCCAGGAGCGAAGGAGCGCTTGAACCTCCTGGTGCTTGTGAGGCAGCTGGGCCGAGACCACAGCGGAGGAGAAAGTCTCCTGGGCTTGCTGGTTGTGGTGATGGTTTGGCACCAGGCATAGTGGACAAATGGAGATTTTTGGCAGGGAAGTGGCCTCATGCAATGCGGTGACAGTGAGAGCCTCTGCATGGAGAGGGAAAGCTGAAAAGCATGCATTTAACTTCTGATTAAGCGAGTGAAGTTGCTATAGCTGATATGATCTGCTGCACAAAGTAGTGTTAAAGGAGTTGAGGGAGAACGATGGATCTCCTGCACCAAAAAACCACACCGCCTCTTCTGCTGTCCTTCCCCCGACTATTTCTTCCAACCTGGGCTGTTGTCTTTATGTTTCCTGTGCAGGTGTTGGTAACCTGACTGCGTGATAATTTAGCTCACATTTGCTAAGTCAAGAGAAAGAGGGGGACAAAAAACCAAACCAAACCAAACCAAAACAAAAAAACAGGGAAAAGGAATGTACTCACCCAGGCTTAATCTCTTCAGGGAGGTCTTGACAGGCGCTGGGATTCCGCTCAGCTTGCAGCAGATGTTTTGCTGCAGATTGCTGTCACATCATGGAGCACAAACCCCGTTCTCCTGCCACTGCGTCCTTCCAAGTGTGCTCTGTGGTTCTGACTTGGTGCGTCTTTCTTTTCTATTAATGTTTTTCCCTGTTTTGCATGTATTGCTGGCTTCCCGCTGCAGCTCTACGTTTTGGCTCAGCTTTGCCAAAGGCATATTTTTATTATTGTGTAATGGATCCGAGCTTCTTCCTCTGTCACGTGGCGTGGGCAGAAGTTTTGCACACACATGGCTGGAGAGCTCTCAGTGCCTGAAGAGCCTTTCCCCTTCCTCTCCTCTGCAGGCTGCTGCGGAGCTGGGCCTGGGTGGGTTCTGCTCTGCCATAGCCACTGCCCCTATGGGCAGGGTTTGTAGGGCCGTGGGCAACAGGGATTGATGCTCTTAGAGCATCTTAGATGCATCTTAGAGCACTAGCAAGGGAAGCAAATCTCATGCTGAGGGTGGGAACAAGCTTCTTGTGTATGGAATAATTTAGACGAAGCAGTAAGGATAGATCATTCAGGGCTTGGAGTGAATGACATCCCTGTGAAGCAGCAGCTTTGCAAAAATGTATGTTGAAAGGAGACAGCAGGTACTGCACAGAGGTGCTGCAGGAGGGTGTGTGAGATAAGGCGTGGAGACTGACACTGAGATGATGGAGTGGCAAAGTTTCTGTCTTTGGAAAGGCTGAGGTTTTGCTTTAAGCTTTCAAAGTAATTGCAAAGCCCCAGCAATGGTTGGTGATGAGGCAGCGGTGCTGGAGGTGGTGCTGCAGTGAAAGCTGGCTGCTGTGGGATGCAGTCAGCTGTTGTGGGATGGCAGTGCTGGCCCTGGGGCTGCTCTGTGCCCTGGTGCTGCTGGCCATAGGCACAGGGCCCTGCCTTGCTCAGCACATGTGCTGGCAGCCAGCCCTGAGGCCAACACAGCTGCTGCCAGCCAGTCGGCGCCTGGTGTTCTGTTCAGTGCCGAGGGCCAGCAGAGCAGCAGTGCTCCGCAGGTGCCATTCCTCTTCATGCCACAATTTGTCTGCATCGGAGATCTGATGTGGTTGGGTTTTGTTTTCAGAGTTTTTGGTTGTTTGTTTGTTTGAGTTTTCTGCAGCATTTGCTCTCAGAACATGGTGAGAGCAGATTCAGCTGCATTTATCTGCATTAGAAAGACAACCTATAAACTGAGTGCATCTGCTATTGGTTTTGTGACCTGCAGTTGGTGAGGCTGCTCCTGGAGGGGTGGGGATGTCTTGCTGCTGCCGGGGCACCAATCAATACAGCAGAGCTGTGACAGCATTCAAATACTGCATGTATCTTGCTATCCACAGGCTTCTCTTCCCTGCACCCTGCATTGGCTTTTCCCACCTAAGTGTGAGCAGGTCGTGGCCTTCAGACAGCAGAGCTGGAGAGCATGCTGGCAGCATGTGCTGTAAACCAATGAGCCGCCCCCCTGCAGTGAAGCAGAGCAGCCCTGGCGTGCAGCTCTCCATTCTTTTTCTTTTAATGCACTGCAGGAGACTGTTACAAGAGGTGTATCTCAGCAACAGAGGGTTTTCCTTTGCTGGTTCTTGGAGACTGCACTGTTACAGATGCTGACCTCATGGCAGTGCCTTTATAACCAGACACAAGGAGTCAGACAGGACAGAAGCAGCTGCAGCTGGAGGTGGCTGACAGGTGGCCTCAGGGCGAAGCAGGGTGATGGCTGAGCAGGTTTGTCTCTCTTCAAAGATGAATGCACAGCCTTTGATTTTTTTTTTTTTCATTTTTATGTTTGGAAGATACTAATGGGAGGAAAAAAGCATTTTCTCTGCAGCAGGTCTACTGGCTTAGCGTGGAGTGGTGATTTGAGTCACTTTTATTGCCCTGCCTGAAAGGAGCTTGGAAGCCTCTGAGCACTCTTCAGAGAGTGATTGTCCCTCTCCAAAAGCCCCCATAAAATGAGACAAATCGCTCTTTAAACTTTAAGGATACGCTCGAGACCATCAGCTCTGCTTAGAAGCTGCTGTCCTAACCCATTAAGATAAAAATAAATAGGTCTATTTTGGGAGGAGGAAAGTGGGAACCAGCCCAAACATCAGTGAGACACTGCCAATGTGTGCAGAAGACAAGTGGTGCTGTGGTTTTGTTTATTTGGCTTCTTTTTTTTGTACTTTCTTTTGTCTTATGTGCCTTCTAACTCAAAACCAGCAGTCTCTTTGACTTGCCACATCTGGTTTCTGCTGATCTATCCAGTAACACATTTAGACAAGAACTCTTCTGACAATGCCTTGCATTTCTCAGGAAAGCTTAAAAAAGGGAATGGGAAATTAGTATGGAGTTGTATAGGAGCCCAAGCCTGTAGTCAGAGCACTGAGCGATGGAAATGCAATGGCACTGATTTGTGCATAAGCAGGTTATACAGAGCTGAGTGAGCATCTGAAAGCAGCAAAGAGGGAGAGCAGATTGGTTATTTGGTAGAGTGGGGAAAAAATGCAAAATGATCTCCTCCAACTGAAGGCCAGATACAGATATAGACAATAAACAAGGTAGGAAAGCAAGAGTTGATCTAGAAACCTTGCAAACTCTGAGTGATTGTGTACATTCTGAAGGCCCAGGGAAGCCAGACCTAGGGTTAGCAAAACCTCTGAGCTGGGATCTGAGCATCACTGACAGTGACAGCAGCACCTGGGGGTAAGGGCAGTGCCCAGGCCAGGAAAGTTGAGTGCCTCAATGCAGTGCCTCTGTCCTGCAAGGCAAAGCTGCATCCCCTACACAGACTGCATGTAAGCCGTGACAGTCTGCACAGCTAATAATAGCTACAGAACAAATCCCATCTCTCTCTGTTGCTTTCCAAGTGGAGAATTTAACATCAGAGCTGGATTTTTGGTTCTCAGACAACAATTAATTTGCTAGAAATTGACTTTCTGCTGCTCCTAAAACAGAGCACACTGTAGGCTGCACTGGCTCTCAGTTGCTAGGAGCTGCCCTTGCTGCTTTTGCTTCTATATGTGCCCAGTGTGAGATCTCTTAAAGCAAGAAGGAGCAGCCACGCCACAGCAGGGGCTGACTGAAGGCGGGCTTTCTCCTCTCAGTGCATCTCAGAGTGGCTCTCAGGGTGCTGCCCATGCATAGGACACATGCTGACGTGGGCAGTGTCTCCTTGCCCTGTGCTGATGGAGCATTGCAGCAGGTGCTTCAGCATCCAGTGGGGATGGGTTAAAGCTGAGAGGGGAGGTGCTGTTGGAAGGTCCCACTGCTGAGGTGAAGTGGGAATGAACAGGGCAGGGCCATGGGCTGTGCTTGGAGTGCAGTGCAAACAGGAGGCAGGGTGATGGCTTTCCTAAAATGCAATGGAATGATGAGAATATCTTTTTAAGACTGCTGCTAGGAAGCTTTGGGTTTGCTCATCTGCCCATGGAACAACATTTCCCTGGACAAAGGGCTTTCTTTTTGTTCCATTGAGGCTTGAGATACAGTAGTATTTAGTGGAAGCAAAGCCCATCCCTGCCTGCTATCTTGGGGTGGGTCTCTGCCTGAGTTATCCCAGAAGTGAACAAATTTGTTCCATATAAGATAACTAGCTGAACTTAAAATATTTTTGCCTTTTTCTGTGTTGCATCCAGCAAAGCTAACGCCACCAGGAGAGCTAGCAGAACAACAGGAAGTTGCTTGCATGTAGTGTTTTGGCCTAAACATATCCAAAAATGGGATGGAAAACAGCTATTGGGCTGCACTGGGCATAGCCACTGCGTTAGTGGGCACAGAAAATCCCGTCTCTGCAGTTTTTAATTGTTTTTTTAATCCCCTAAAGGACCAATTCTGTTTCATTCCTAACTATTGCTAAGATTCCTGCTATGCTCTGATCCCTGAACAATTGCACACATGTAGAACAGCACCTCTCTTTCACTCATCCACTCAGGAAAGCCATAAAGATCCAATTACAAAGAAACGTGGAAGACAGTAAAAGAACCATCTTCTGATGTGCCTCGAAGGAACATAACACAGAATGATAAGCTTATCAGCAAAAAAATAAAGGAAAATGTTTTATCTGCACGCTTATAAATGTAAACACCTTCAAATCAACATCTTGCTCTCAGTTTGCAGATTGAGTGTGCCTTCAGAACCAGGATTCAAACAGGGAGGAAAAAAGAGGTAATTGAAGCAATTGCTGGGAAGGGAGATGGGAAAATGAACGCTGAGCTCTGCCAAGGGTGAGATGCAGAGAAAGCTGCTCTGAGCGTGCTGGCTGGGTCTGGTTTGCATTATGATTTCAGAACGTGACAAGTTCTGTTAACAGGCTACTACATTTCTTCTCATCTCCCTTGTCTTTGTGTACACAAGAAACAACTGCAGCCATCCCTGCTGCTTTCCACTGTATAATTATTTTCATCCAAACCTGCCCATAAACTTGTTCCCAACTCATTTTAGAAACAACAACAACAAAAACCCAACAAACCCAACCCTGCTTGTTCAAGGGGAGGTGATCATTGGACACGCAGTCACACTGCATGCCAAATGCAAGGGGAAACAGATGGAGGAAAATTAATCCTCACCACGATGCGTGCCGTTCTGTAACATTTAACCTCTGTCACAGAAACAAAACAATACTTTTTTAGCTTTTTCCCTTTAACTGTGGAGGCTGACTTAGAAGAGAGATCCTCTTTGTCATTCACAAGTCCAAAGAAGTGTACTTTGCATGAGTCTAAATGCTTTTTCACTCCACAGCTGGCTGCTCTGGGAAACACAAGTCACCCAGGCTCTCTCTGAGCAGAGCAAGACAGGACCTGCCAGGGAGCTACTCATGGCTTCAGGCATTGGACACAAAATCCAATCACATAAATGTACTTATGGTGGAATTCGGTATGCTTCTGTAAGAAACCTGTCTTTCTAGAGCACTGAGAATGTTACATGAGCTTTTAAATACAGGTGCCTTTAACTCTCGCCCTCTCTCATAAAAATACACATTACTGTGCTCAGCTGCTCGACTGCTGAATTATGTTTATCATTTTTAATTGCTCTTTTCGGTGTTATTTCTGAACTGCCTCCTTTATAAAGAGTCAAGGCTTCAAAAAGTATCCAAGCAGCTCAAGGAACCAATAGCACAGACCAATTTAACATCCCCTTCTCCCTCACACTGAGCTCAGCACTAAGACAACAGCAGCTGGCACCTGGATGCTGTACTGGCCAGTACAAAAGTATTACAGTTCAAAACAACTACATCAGAAAAAAATCATTCAAAAGGTCGTAACAGGAGATCTCTGGACCACAATAAAGTGATTCACAACACTGATCAATGACAGCAGCACAGATAAGTTTGTTTTTTTTTTTTTTAAAACACAGAACTACTTCAGTGCCTAACGCACAGTTTCCATTTTACTGTACACTAAATTAAAATGCTCAGATCTCAGAAGGTGGCTGAGAAATCATATGCAGAACATTCAAATTTGCACTTAGTGTATACAACTACTTGTAGAAAAGTGTTATTTTCCCTTTGAAGTTATTCACAAACTAGAAAGGTGAGGATGAGCTGATGTGAAAACCTCGAGAGAGAGTCACTGGTAAAGCAGAAGGGAAATTGCACCCCAAGCCTCTTCCCCTCTGACTTTCTAAACATCCATGTTTGTTGTGAAAACATAAAAGCAATCTCTGCGCTAATTCTCAACCCTCCCAAGTACAAAGCTACGGCACGAAGCTTTTCACCTATTTCTTCAGCTTTTAATAGCAGAGAATTCACAGCTTAAGGACAAATATGTCCAAACAACATGCAGATGCTGCATGCTAGCAAAAGGTACTGATATTTAACCATCACTTTCACACAACCTCCTGAGTCCAGTTACGTTGTGAGGATAAGATGTATATTGTTATGGAACAAAACCAAACAACTTAGATCTCTGCTGCTGAAATGTGCACCAACACCTGCAGAAACATAATGAGGATTTTATAGCTCTGTAGTCAGCTTCTCCTGAACTCTTAATTACAACACCTAGATAGTTTTTAAGACCTTTACATTAATTTAATCAAAGCTGTACAAAATGATTCTCACATTCCAAAATACTCAGTGAAAACTGATCAAAAACTATTTCTCCCTTTAAAGCTGTGAAAGGGCTTGCCTGTCACACAAGTAAAAGTTGGGCTTCAATACCTGCACAAATTTACATGCAACAATTACTGCTATACATTAACAGTGACACCTGTTGACCATCTCTTCACTGTAGTTAATTTTATTGAATTAGTTAAGTCTTTATGTATAGCCAAATGAACCTGGAACTTCTGGAATTACAGCCAGTATCTGATCTTTTCCAACCAAGAACTTAGAGTGTATGTTTTTTAAAATGCATTTATACACTTATGTACATATATATTTGTGACTGTATATATACATACAAACACCACATTGCTTTAAGTACTAGACTGCTCAAGTCTACCAAAAGAATTTCTCACCAGCCTCTGTGGTACACAGATCTCTGCCATTTCTGGCATTTCTGAGCTGCATAGAAGGGAACTGTCTACAGACTTGTAAACAAGCATAGAAAAGAAGAAAAAAGTCTTGGGTATTGAAATGACTTCAGCACAGCTACTGTCCAAGAAAAGAGGCCATGGGATCATCAGGTCTCTGACGTTTCATTCTATAGGCTTCCATTTCCTCTTCTGTTGGCTCCCTGGTCTCATACACGCTGTTGTATGGTCTCTTCCTCTCATCTAACTGCATAATTTCTTTAACTTGCAGGAGACGAGCCTCTTCTGCATTTAATGCCTGAAATGGAAGAAAAGAATGCAATGAAATTAAAAACAAAAAAAAAAAAACCCAAGATTTTGCATCAAATCCTAGCATAACAAAGATAGAGCAGGCAGAATGCTGAGATAAGCAATGCACACATGCCTAGCTGCCTACAGCACACCTTGCGTGCTGTTTAATGCACATTTTTTAGTCTTAACCACAAGACAACAGTAAGTTTGGAGTTTGCAAACAAGACACTCTTTTCCAATTGCCAAAATCAAGTATGAAACTCCTGGGTTCTACCTAAAGAGTAATCATGATCCTGGAATGACAAAAACATGCCATCTTAGGGGGCTGATGTGTCTTTTTTCATTTAGGCTGTAATTTTTTAGATGAAAATATACTTTTTGAAATACAAGTTCTTCAGTTCCTCAAACAACTACTATTAGAAAAGCAAAAAGAAAAAGTAGGGTTTTTTGAAGTAACTACTGTTTAGTGTTAATTTGCTTCAGATACCCAAGGACATGGCTCTGTGTTTGCACAGGGTCCATTCAGCAGTGGACAGGATAGTGGATAGCTTGTGAATGGATTTATTTTATTAGCTGTGAGTTGGTGTCTAACTATGGGATTAAAAAAATGCTACGTTGAGCTTTGACAGTGCTTTTTATCTCTGCATCTTTCCTTAATACTCAAACTGCTGTGTTTTGTGATGCCTTTTAGATATCTGTAATAGTAACAGGTGACCAGGAAGGAAGCATTCTGTATCTTCTAAACCAAGTCTTCCAGAGCTAGAGAAACAGGAAATAACAGCAGTGTGCTTTAGAACATCTAACAGCATTTTATATTTGCTTCAGCTCAAAATTAACATAAAAGAACTCCGTCCACAGAATTCTATTGCAGAACTATTACAGAATTTATAAGCCTGATGTAAAATGCATTTGAAGCTCTTTTTGCCACAAAAAAAAATTGGGAGTGCTTTTGAATGTACCTTTTTAAGTTTTTCTTGCTTCTTTTTCTCTTCACCCTCACTGTCTGAATTTGAGCTCTTCTTGTGTTTCTTCTTTTTCTTCTCCTTCTGTTTTTCTTGGTGGATCTACAAGGTGGAAAAATAGCAGCAGTTAAGATTCAGTGAACAGTTGTAATATTCAAACCATTAAATCCCAACTGTCTACTAATGCTACTGAGAGCTTAGTTTTTAATAAAGATGTCAATGACATAAAAATTATGCTTGGTAACTTCCAGACTTACTAAAACGACTTAATTTTGTAGTTGCACAAACGTTTGGGTTGCTTAAAGGGATAAAGAAAAATATCTCCCTTAGAAAGGGAAACAACCCACCTCCATCAGTGTTTTGGGTTTGGTCACATGCTCCTCCTCCCTGGGTTGCTCCTCTAGTAAGTTTGCTTCAGCATTCTGCACAGCAGGCAAGAGAAAGGATATTCATTTATAAAGCATGTTTGAAAGCAGAAGGACAACTTAAAGCAAAATCATCTAAGGCTTACAGAGATTAATGCTTTCCAACTCTTCTCAAATAGTAAAAAAAAAAAAAAAAAAAAAAAAGAAGTATATATATATATACTTACAGCAATTTCTTTCCCAGCTTCTCCTGTACAGTATGAGAACTTGACAAATGAGTGGCAGCACTTGTAACCCCACTTGCCTTCCTTCCAGTATGAACCCCAAATGCACTGCAGGAGAAGATGACAGAGCAGTCATAATGACAGTCCCCTAACGAGGCAGGATACAATTTATTCCTGCCATTATTTCCTGATGACTAACCTATTTCAACAGCCCAGAGGGGAGAAGCTATGAGAAATTAGGAATTTTACATTAGTCTTACAGGTATTATTTAACAATAAACAACAAAACAGGATGTGGCCAAATCATTCACATCAAAGGGAAACATAGCAACTTCCTTTTCAGTTTAAGATGGCCATCATAATTCTTTAAATTCATGCTGTGATAATGAGGTTGAAATTCCTTCTTTGCAGAAGGATAAATTTACATGCTGTTTTGATCATACTGTGCTGCATCTACCACATGTCACTCCCTTACAAAGGGAAGACTTTTTTTTCCTTAAACTAGATACTTACTGTATGGTTGTTAATCTTCACATCTTCCTCATATTTAGAGCAAGCAATAGCTTTCTCTTGTCCTTTGATCACTGTTCCATGCCTAGAATACTCTACATAATCTTCTGTTTGAGCTAACAGCAACTCAGCTGGTGGGGCATCTAGATGTTCTTGTCCTCCATACTATAATGCAAGAAGAAATCATGTGTGAGAGTTCTGAAGAAAACCTATGCATATGGTTAACCATACATTTCAAGAATGCCACCTTTGGTGCCTTCTCTATCCACAGCACATAAATCCAGAAATACAACGCTAAAGGCTATGAGAAATGCATTTCCTATGGCCACTGACTTTTCTTTTATTCCTGGAGGACTGCGGCAGCAGATATCCTTGTTAGTGATGTTTCAAAGCAGGAAAACTTTTCAGATGAAATCAAAGGCTGGAAAATACACCTTTTCCCCCCCACTCCACACTTTCATGTCAGCAAGGTCAGAACCTACACAGATTACTGAGTTCTTTGTCAGTTGGCCAAAAATCCAATAAAGCAAATATAAGAGATATATATTCATTAAGAAGACTTCACCTAAAACTAGATTCTGAAAACTGCTTTTCAAGAGAAGAAAAACTTAAAGGAAGCTTTGTGACACAGCTGCTGGGGTATTTTTACAAAGATGCCATTTTTAAAGCATATGGAATGTTTTTTTAACTAGGTGTATTATTTTTAAAACGAAATATCTAGAATTCATCACATATACTGGTGTCAGATTTTTCATTAGAGAAATTTTGACAAGTAAGGGAAGCTCCCACAGTAATCTAAAGAAATATTTGTAGATCTTTAAAGGTTCCTGTATTAAATAATAGTTCCAATAGATTAGTGTATATAAGTCTTTTAATTTACATATCATAAATGTCATTAGAATAGCTGCTGTGTTTTCACATAGCATTATGTATTTGTTTCCTAAGACCCAGAATTCAAACTTGACAGAATTCTAACTAAATAAAACCATGTGTGTTTTACCTTCTCTAGAATGCTTTCTTTCTGCTGTGCCTTGAAGTCTTCTTTTTTCACTTTGAAGGATTTATAGAGCAGCTCTAGTTTTGTAGGGTCTGCTTGAAGATGAACTTCAGAGCCTTTGTCGTAAGCCTCCCAAGCAAACACTGTACACACAAGAGTCATCACTCAACATTTATTCTCAAACTAAGGTACTCATTCAAATTTCCATCTTTAATTCTCAATCTAAAAGACTTTTCTTTTGCAGAAGAGCAGCATTAATGTAAATCTGTTAAATCTATTCCCTAAAAACAAGCAACCAAGAAATAAAACCCAATACAAAAAGCCCAGCAAGTCACAGAAAAGCAGAAACCACTCACACTGAGTCTGCGCCATTGAAATGGTATCTCCAGTGTAACGAACAAAGTTGTCACCTGCATAACCAACCCTGCAAAAAAAAGAAATATTTTTAGTATGCAGCTAAGTGATTGTCTTTTAAAGGCAGTCATGCAACTCTAATGGGAAAATAAGCTTCTCTGTGCCCTGAGTTACAAGCAGAGGGAGGGAGCGTGCAGCTCAATACATGAAATCGAGGCCTAGGCTCCCAGCAGTCATGGAAGCACTGGGCAGCATTTCAGAATATTCACTGCCTGCATTTATATGGGTACATCCTGCAACACTTCCTTGGAGCTCCACCTAAGACACCGTGCATCACGCTTGGATCTGACTGCATGAATGGCAGGTGATATTCAAGCAGTGACCCTCAGCTTTCGTATTTATCAATCTTTCCTGTTCAGCTTCAGCATATTTCAGCTATTTAAAGCCTGGCAAAAGCTTTACTGCCCTTGGTTACCTTTTGCTCACCTCCTTGTAGAGGTTCACAAACCATAGCTGGAACATAGGTTGAAAAATCAAATTATGTTAACAAATTCAGTTTGCACCTCCCCACAGCCACCCTGAAAAGTTTCCAGTCTGCAATACTGCAGCAGGAACACAGATTCAATAAAGGTCAAATTATGACTGGGGAGAAGAGGAAGCACTTGCATCTGAAATAAAACTGACTAGCTTCACTCTATCTGGGGGCAAGGAGAGGTGCAGAGAGCATTATTTGCTGTCATTTAGCCACTGCCATTGTATTTCAGGCAGCAAGCTAATCCAATTACTGTACCCTGAATAAATGTTTCTACTTGCAATTTGTCTGCTCTGTATGTCCACAGCACCACACAGGTCAAGGCAGGGTCACAGCTCAAGTGCTTGACCCAGGTTTTAGGCAAGACAGCATTACGTGCAACCAAGCCCTCCTACAGTATCCTTCAATCAAGTCACCTATCTAGATAACCATAAAACATTCAGACTTTTTCTGTGCAGGCTCTATGAATACATGGTGAGCTTTTGTTCCCCATTCTAGCAGTTAGGGAACACAGACACTCCATGTTAGAGGTCTCCAGCGCTGAATGCCTCCCAAAAAACAAAGGAGGACGTTTTAGATTCAGTTACTGAAATACTTTGCATAAGCATCATCATCACCACTGTTCATAAATACCTCTTCTAGAGAGAAGTTCCTAGTTCTATGTCAGTTTAGTAAATGATAGTTCATGCACCCGAGGATTAAAGACCAGTATCAATAAAATACTACTTGCATGTACTAAACCACGAGGTTAATAAATAGAATAAATTTTGCATGTTTAATATAAAGCATTATTGAAAGACTCCTCCTCCTACAACTGACTAGGGATTAATTAGTAACATCACATACAGATTCAAAATAAAATACAAAGCTATTAAAACCATCTCATTTTTAACGGAGTTTTGTTGGATGCACCTGCATGCCCATTTCAACTTACTCATCTGGATTCTTGCCTGTATTGGCATATGGATTCTCCCTCATTGCTCTCGTTTTGGGATCATAATAAGCAGAGTTTGGATCTAAATTCCTCAGGTACTAGGGGAAGAAAAGAAGATAAGTTATTTCATCAACACTTTTGATTTTCAAGGAACTAAAATTACTGCTGATGCCTCAGCTTAAGACATTTTAAAAGGACAGCAACCTTGAGAACGTCACAGAATAAGCTGGAAGTGAGCTGAGAACTGACCTCAACTTCCAAACACAGGGACTCACACTCAAACTCAGTGATAACAGAGCATTCAACTTTAAAAATTCACTAATTTGAAGAAAAAAAGAAAACCTGTGAAGAATCCTTTACCCACTTTTGCAATATCTTCCCGAATACGTAAATTCCGAACTGTGATTCGTCTTTTAGAGTCAAAGTTCTGCCCAGGCATATCAATGTCATCTGCATATTTATCTTCATCTTCATCTTCACTGTTATGGTCTCTTTCCTAAGAACAGAGATAGAGAACTTATTTAGAAGCAGTCATTCGCTCTGGAGACAAGAATAAGAATCTGATTTTAGTGGTTTCGTTACAAATGGGCTTAAGTGTGCAGATGGATCATGCAGCTACATTCATCGTCCCAGAAATACTCATCAAGGATTGCCACTTCCTCCAATTAAAAACTGTAACTGTGATGAATTAAAAAAGCTACCTTGGGCAAATCATACCATGCCTTAACAAGCAGTTACTTGCTGACACCTTTAAGGTTTGACAACACACAGGACTTAAAAAAAAAAAAAAAAAAAAGCACAAAACAAAGCAATTAATAACAAAAAACCCTTCATGAAAGAAAAACAGGCAGCCAGTGATTGAGCCCAACTCTGAAACCCTTATGCCACCCTTGTTTTGCTGTTTCACTAACTACAGATCCTTTTCTCTGCCCATGATGTGATGCAGTGGGTATTCATCTTACTGTCTGTGAATTTGGTTCCTCTTCTCCCCACTGGTGTCTTGGGGAGTTCTGCAGCAAACAAAGAGCACATCAGCAGAGAGGATAAGATAGTGCAGAGAGGAAAGGCGGCAGGCAGATCAAGACCAATCAAAGCAGGACTTTGATGCTGGATACAAAAATACAATGTACTTGTGGCACAAAACACACAGATCACTGAATGCTGAGTATCCTAGGGAAGAGCTGTAACACAGCTCATCACTGAATTATCAACCAAATTTCTAGGATTCGCCGTTCTTGCAAAGGCTCAGTACTGTCACTGTTACCTAAAGCCTGCTACACCTTCACAGTAGAACAGATTGGAATATTTCACATCATGCAAATAAATCCAAGATTAAATTCTGAAAGCTTTAAAAAATATATATTAAAAAGCTAGGTATGCATATTTAATTAGCACTGACAAGACGACCGAGCTTGAATCAGAAGACTGAATTCAATCTGGAGAAACAAAACCTAATTTTTTTATTCACCTGCTTAGCCTTTCACTTTAAATGTTATTCTGCAGTGAATACACACATTAAAAAAAAAATAACAGCAGCTTTTATCTGGAAGGTCAGAACTCTATTTTGTGCTGGGTCAGAGATTCGGTTCACTCTGCCACCTGGTGACAAAATGCAGGGTGGCAACCTCTGGAAAATGGATTCTGATTGTACATCATCTATTGCTCAATGCCTTCTGTCTTAAAATACCAATTCAAACACTCTTTTGACCAGAAACAATCCCTATGTTGTCTCTGTGTTAGAAACCTGTTGTCAAAACTCCAAAATTGAGCTTAGAAAAAACCATGCTGTTAAAATCAGAACTTGACATCAAATATTATCCAAAGCATTGCCTATAATCTAAGAGGAACTGAAGTGGAAGATGCAAACTTCGCAGTTACAATCCAGAGGGAAATATCTGTGCTCAGCTTTCACATAATCAAAGACACTGCAAACAGCCATAGCAATGACTGAAGAAGAAACAAGCCTGGTTCCAGGATAAAGATACCTTCCTATTCCCATTTATACCGACCATAATAAAACAATCCACGCAACAATCACTACTTCAGTATTAGACAAAACAAACCTTTAAATTAAAAAAAAAACCAACCAAACAAAAAAAAACCATGCATCTCAGGGTATGAGCAGAATGACTGTATGGCAGATGAGCTTTCTGATCTAAAATACCACATCGTTAATTTCACAAGGTTAATAATCAGAAGGAAGTTTTGTCCAGAAGCGAAATACAAAGTCACACATCTGAAAGAAGGTACTCTGAATTCTTGTACAACACACAACCACCTGGAGCTACTTTAATATTTTGCAGGCTATAAAAAGCAACAGGAAACTGTGTATAGAGAATAAACGCATCAGAGAGCAGAAATAACCTGTTGGGTTTTTATTCAGCCTAAGCAAAAATAAATCAAGAGCTTAATGCACTTACCACTTGTTCCAGCTTTCCTGATGCTAACTCCTCCTGAAGCTTCTGGGCTTTCAGCGTGCGCTTGGCCTGCATATCATGCAAATGCATTTGTTTTAATATTTCCTTTTCATAGCAAGCACGTAGTGATGTCATAAGCATTTATTGTAATAGATTTTAAATGGCAGTGATCACAAGAAAATCAGCTTCCAGTTCTACTTGTAAAAAAATCAGTAGCCTAAAGTTTATCTCATCTATGCTTAAGACTCATCACAGTTCTTAGAGCCCCAAGGAAACTACATGTAACTCACCATTTTGCTGTTTTATGGTATACTGTTAAATAAGCAATTTTACTACAGCTCATGCAGCTGTACCGTTGCTTTGTGTGAACTAATTAAAGAAATACAGCTTATTTTAGTTCAACAGTGTTTGAGAACAAATGTGTTTTACCATAGTGCCCTCATCCTGTAGTCAGGAATTTCAGTAGTTAAGGTAGTTCACTGAGAGATAGTGCAAGCATTTACAACTCATACAAGAATCATGACATTTTAGCAATCAAAGTGATATTTTAGGGCAGCACAAAATAAGCTTTTATGTGCATGACATCACAGAACCAGAGTTACGTATGAACAACCACTGTTCCACAATAGTAACAAGAAGGACTCCAGATAGTAAGCATTGCTTAGAAATTCCATTTTTGCCTACAAATTAATCTGCACTTTGGTCAGCTCATTATAGGGTTTGTCTAGTTAATGCAAGCAATTAGGAGACACACATAGCAGACCCCCACTCAGATCTGAATTCCTCTATTTCTAGTGAAGTCTGCTAACACAACACGCACCCAGTTTTTCCATTACTGATACGGCACAAGGTCTAATGTTAGCAGTGTGCAAAACAAACACCCCTCACAGTAACCCAAACACTACATCTTTCCCCAGTGAACTGCAACGCCTACATACCAAGTCAACCTTGGCATATTCCTCCACAATCTTCATGTGCTCTTCTGGGTTATAACCATTCCAGCGATCTCGCTTTCCATCGTAATCAAACATCAGCTGAGGCTGCACGTGTTCATCTGGTGCAATATTCATGCCTGTGTATTTTGCTCCAACTTTCCTGGGCCTCTGGATGTAAAAAACATACAAAAGGGTTGGATCAATCGATCCAATTGAAACATGCCCTGCGACACCACTCTTTAAAAATGTTAACGTAAAAATGTTAAGATGGCCACACCAGCACTAGAACTGAAGTACACTAACATAAGGAACTAAATGTCAAACACTTCCAACTTTTATTGCAGTGTTTCCTGCAAGCAGAATTAAATGGTGATTATTTATTTGTTTTTCTCTTTATTTTCCCCACAGAACAGCTGCTTTAGATAATTTCAAACAGCATTACAGCACCTGTAATCTTTTCCAAAGTAACTGCTATTTTACCTATAGCAAGGCATTTTTCACTGTAGTCACATTCACTTTTGAACCATTAAAATATCAACAGTGTCAGGCTTACCTCCATGCAGTCCTTCTTTTTGTGTGTCAGTGCACCACAGTTCTCACAAGCTCCCTTGCGGTATCTGGTAGCTATAGAGTGCTAAACAGCAAAAGAAGACAGCATTAAACAAACCTGTGCTAAGATTCATACGGATATTTCCACCAATGGATTTATTTATTTTCTAACACAACCAAAGCACGCATGCTCCAAACTCAAAAGGCCATTTTGATGATCACCGAATGCTGGGTAATGCTTGCTGAGTACAAATTTCCAGTTCCTGTCACCCTCCACAACACATAATCAGAACGTGCAGGGTTTCAATACCTGTTACTGCATAGGAACAAACCACAGCTCTGTTTCAGGACAAAGGCAGCCCCATACCTCTTTCACTCCCCGTTTGTACCAGTCTCCTGAGGAGCTGTACTGCTTCTGCTTCTCCGGCTGAGGCCTCTGATGCTTCAGCGTTGGTCTTTTGGAAGGATCAATGTACCACGGGACTGAAGATATGTACTGAGGGATGTGAGGATTGATATCTCTGTGAAAAGTGTTATGAAATTAACACGTGGCACAGGAAAAAAACCACCACATTCAGTTAACAAACTGCTCTTACGTTAAACTCTGTCACCAGGTGAACCTATTTTACCAACAGAACTGTTAACTTCTGATGAATCTGCTTTACGAACTCACTTTCCTTCTTCATCCACTTCCGCAGGCGCGTTCCCCAGTTTCCTCTGCTCCTCCAATTCCTTCTTTTTCCTCCAGTCCTCCCTCGTCATCTTCTTCGGCTCCTCCATGCTCACGTCGCCCGGCCCTCCCGAAGGAGCTGCGTTTACCGCTGTCCCAGACGCCATTTTACTTCCCCCTGTAACACTAAAGAACCACACGCGTTCAAACCCGGCCGGATCCCACGAGGTTTTCCTCAGGCACCCCTCACAACCGCCCAGCCGCCCGCGACCCGGCGCCCACCCCTCACCTCCGTCGCCTGTTTACCAGCTAGGCCGCGCCGCCGCCCCACAATGCACCGCGGCCGGGAGCCCCGCCCCTTAAAGGCGCCTCGTCCCCCGAGGAACAGTCACGCAGTCACCACGGCAACGAGGTACCGGAACCCGGCAATCCCGCCGTCGCCCCGAGGCCGCTGAGCCAATCGGATGCCTGAGCGTTAGTCGAAACAGCCAATGGGAGGAGCGGAAGGGCTGTAGGGGCCGGTGGCGGCAGGGCGCCGTTTGTACTTTTCTCTGTCCGCGCTCTGAGCCGCTCCCGCCCGCTCCGCGCTGTCCTCTCTCTCCTGTTCCCGTCCGGCTCTCACCGCAGGTAAGTGTGTGGCTTTCCGCAGGGAGTTCTTTCTTGGCTGCGAGCGATCCTTCTGCCCTGGGGGAAGAGGCCCCCTGTGACCGCTGGCTGCTCGCCTTACGAGTCGGATCGCCAGCCTAGGCTTCCTGCAGTGAGCAGCACTGAGCGCTGGAGAGAAGTGAAGCAGCAAACGCGCAGGATTGCGGTGAGACCTTAAGTCTTTCTCAAACCCACTTGAGCTCCATGGGTCCGGGCATCGATGTATCCAGGGCCGATAGTCTGTAGCTAAACTGCTGTGGCACGAAGTACGGCTTGCTGTATTCTCTTCTAAGAGCCAACACGTGGCAACTGTCATCAGAGAGTCAAAGAACGCTTGGGTCAGAAGGGACCTCAAGGATCATCAAGTTCCAACCCCCTCCCCTTCCGCACCCCATCCCCCCCACTGCTGCACGCTGGGCCGCCAGCCTCCATATACAATACTACACCAGGTTGCCTCGTCCAACGTGGCACCATTCCTAGCGTACTTCAAACACTTGCTGTTTCTGTTAGCAAGAACTGCCTAGATTTTCTGTATGCCTTTCCAGGGTGGTCTCATCAGCCCAGATATGTCAACCCTGATCTTTGTGGATAAGGAGAATGGTGAAGTTGGTGCAACTAAGAACCAGCTGAGGCGCCCTTCATTATCATGTGGGTATATACTCCATGGAGGCAGTGTGGGATGGAGTACAGTGCGTGTCCTGGATTTTGTTAATCACTGTTTTGAACAGAAATAACAGGTTAAGTTGATAAATAATAAAACTAAGTTTATCAACTATTATAAATGTGGAAATCGCCTGTCTTTTGTCACAGACAAGATTTACACTTTTGAGTTACAAGTGGAGAACAAGTAGCTTTCTAGCACACACACTTCATTAGAAGCAAGCTTTAGTGTTAACATGGTTCTAAAGTTTGCCTTCCCTTCCTGTCTGCAGCAAAAGTCTTATCAGAAAGAACACAAGTCAATACTCCACTTCCAAAAAAACCAATCAGAACTCCAGCCACATCCCACTCTGTCAGAAAAGCTCTTGGAAACGTGAACAGAACTGTAGGAGTTACAAGCAAGAAGGAACAGAGAGATAAAAATCAGCCTTGCAGTGCAAAGAAAGTGAGTACAACCCTTCTGTAATGGATGGGTATCAGAAGAATGCATGATGTACCTACAACAGCTTAGGGAACACACAAGGGTGAAGAAGTGGCTCTAGACAAAATATTGGCTGGGCTATTGTCTTGTTCATATTCTGTTTAGTGGGTGTTTATTGTTATGAGCCTAAATATCTTACTGCAGAGATTTGTTGCCACTGTGTATCATCATACAAGCTCAGCTGAAGCATTTCCCCTTTTGCAGCTTATTTATATCAAGGGTGTTAGAATTCAGACAGTATGGCAATGGAATTCAGAGCCTGTATGGCAAGTGCTCACGTCTTTTCTATGCTATACAGGTTTACAGACACAAAAAGGGTATTACACTGAGAAAACATGGTAGCACAAATAACGTGACTTCTTCATTTTAAGGTTGCTGAAAAAGCTGTTGGATTAGAAAGCTGGGATGCAGTGGGTGATGAAGCTTACCCAGAAATAGAAAACATGTTTCCATTTGATCCTCTAGGTAAGAGCTCTTGGGGTAGTTATTAAAACCAAATTAGACTTTAAGTGTTGATGCTGTAAGACTTTCACTGAGCTGTTGTGGTAAGTAAGCTGGTATTACATTTCTGCAGAGTCCTTTCTTAAACATAAGGGCATTCAATATTTTTGAAGCATCACCTTGTTCTTGTTTGACTGTTTTAAACATACATACTGCTCGATACAGTTGACATAGCACAGGGATTAGAAAAATTCCTTACAGCTCTTGCTTTATAATGACTGTTATGTAGATTTCAGATAAGCGTTAGCATACAAAACTTCATGGACACTGATAAGTAACTGACAATAAGCACTCCATAAGAAGGAACTGTTGGATTGAATTGTCCTGGAACTACTCCTGTTTCACTTAACCAAAGACAACTTGCAGCTCCTCATGCTATTGTGTGCTATTACTGAACTACAGCATGTCTTCCCTAAACAGACTTCGAGAGTTTTGAAGTTCCTGAAGAGCACAGATTAAGCAATATCAAGCTGTATGGTGTTCCTCTCATGATACACACAAGTACTTGTGACAAACCTGTGAACATAACTTGTTCACCTGTGAAGCTTGAAAAGATGCCTTGGGAGTCTGGTAAGTGGAAAACTATCCTGAGTTCCAGTGCATACAGTGCTCATTAAGGAAGCAAGTTGGCTGCAGTAGTGAGCAACTATTGCTCCTGTAAGTACAACAGCAGGACGTTTGTCTCAAAGAGCTCTCAGTATACGACTGAGCTGAATTTAACTGGTCAGCTCTACTGGCATAGGTAGTGGTCTCAAAGCTGCTCTGCCATGTAACTTTCTGTGATGTATTGCTAAGTCATTTGCCAGGAGGAATTAGTTTATACAGGCTAACAATACTTGATGTAGCCATTCAAGAGGCTTTTGCTAATCCACCAGCAGCTAACTTGAGTGTAAACTTCTGGATTTTATGAGTAACTTATCTGCTCTAACTTTCAGACTTGCTCCAACCACCTACTGACTTTATTTCTACGCTGGATGACATCATTGATATGCCACCTATGAACTATGACTTTTAAAAGTATACTTTGAAGTTTCTATTGAATTTCCTGTTTATAATAAAGGTTAGTTTAACATGTGAAATAAAACTTGCTTGCTTTTTTCTTTCAGTAGAGTTAATATGCTATGTGCCCAAGATGTAGGCATTTTACTATCTGACAGGCTATTGAAACTAAGCTTAGTCTTGCTTAAGAGCTCATCTATAATTCAGTGTTCTGAACTATATCCAGATGTTAGTATATGTATCTTCAAGTCACAAGTACAGATTCAATTTCTTCTTCTCATCACTGTTGTTGTTCCAGTTCCTTTCTGTAATCACATAAGACAAGTCAGGTTAAGAGGTGGCATGATTCATAGTTGCCTGCTATACCACAGTGGATAAAACTTGGTTTGGGTGTTTAATGAAGGCTGGAATATGGGGCCCTTCACTACAAGGCACATCCTGGAACACGTTCAGAGAAGGGCAATGAAGCTGTGAGGGGTTTGGAGCACAAGTTGTAAGAGGAGCAGCTGAGGGAGCTGGGATTGTTCAGTCTGGAAGAGAGGAAGCTCAGGGGTGACCTAACCACTCTCCACAGTCACCTGAAAGGAGGTTGGTGAGGTAGGGGTCAACCTCTGCTCCCACATAAGTGCTAATAGTATGAGAGGAAACAGCCTCATGTTGCTTCACAGGAGGTTCAGGTGGGAAATTAGTGAATATTTCTCCAAGAAAGTGGTCAGGTGCTGAAAGGGTCTGCCTGGGGAGGTGGAGGAGTCACTGTCCCTAGATACATACAAGAAACAGATAGATACTGTAATGAGAGATGTGGTTCAGTGGGAATTATTGGTGATAGGTGGATGAGATATCAAGGTCTTTTCATAGTGATTCTATGATGAAAATATGCTATTCCATCTTCCTGCAAGTCTTATGATGCTTGTACATGTGTAGTAGTTACATATAGTTACTACTATAAACACCTGTTTTTTTTTTTTTTTTTCCAGAAAAAGAAATATTTACTTGCTGTTGCTGTGTGAATTCACTCTTGTGAGAAAAAAAAGTGAATTAATAGCAGATTCGTGTCCTTGTTTGATATACATACTACATTTCTAATTCTTAAGTATATTTCCAAGCAGTAAGAAGCCAGTTCAGAAAGTGTAATGCTATATTGTGATGGAAAACACAGCAATGATAGTGAGGTAGCAGAGTCCCAGGCTGCCAGAAGTGAGGACAAACCCAAGTGCAGCAGCTATGAATGCAAAAACAAAGGAAAAAAGACACTCACCTTCAGAAGGACTCACATAAGCAGGGATCTCCAGCAAGATACCTTACCTCCACTGCCAACCCTTAAATGAGGTCTGGGAGGGGGGAGGATCCTGGTCCCAACCCTTCCAGTCATTCGGTTGCATTACACACACCTGACCTCTGTCTGGTTTGGCCCTGCTTTCCCACCAGGTGCTTAATCACTGCTTCAGGCCATGATTTAGTGTTTCTGCTACAGGAAGTCCTAGCGAAAGTCAAGAATCATAGCCAGTAATGTTTGCTTCTAGTTTTGTACACAACATTAGCAATTGATGTTCACTTGCTTTTAGTTCCTGGGCAATACTTTGATCTACCTGGATTGCAGCAGCCTGAGCTGCCTTAAGCTCATTCTGACCATGAATTACAACACCATGATAGTTTTTTGTTGTTCTTTGGGGCAGCTGAGCTCCTGTACAATGGACAGGAACTGCTGTGTCTAATTTAACATCATTGTGACTGACAGATGTGGGACGGAGCTTGTCAACAGCTTTATTTTCCTAATTGGTAGGTGTGTAGTGCAGATGACATTTCAAGGCTGAAAGAAAGCAGGTGTTAGAGAAGCAGTTTAATGAGTCTAAACTAGTGGTTTTCCAGACCTCTACATCTCAACTCCTAACCCCTTATTCCCATCTCCTGTCTATGGAAGTCACTTTCTTGATAAATGAACAATGCTTTCTTATGATCATACATTGCAATCACCACAATGACAGCTGTAGTAGTTAAGACATCAATGTATGCTGTGCTGTGTGCCAGTGGTATACAAGATGTTGTTTATTAAGTAGTGTCCAACAGCTTTCCTGTATAAAGGTGAATTAAAAGCATCACTCAGCACTAGTCACAGAACACAAAGGTGACAGGTGACAAGAGCTGCATATCTAGGTTGTGGAAATGGTGCTGTGAGTAACTTGTATATTCTCTTTACTGTCTTATAACCCCATGATAGTCTGCATTGAGAAAATACTTGACTACTTGCTAGGGTCCTTTGCTTTAATAATTCTACATATATCAGTAGAACCTATGGTTTCTGTTATTGCCCTCCTTGTGGCTATCTTACTAGTCTAGTACCTAGAGAGGAGTTCTACATCTCACTTCCAGTGTGCTAAATATTAAGTGCTAAACATTCTACTGATGTTCTTGCTATATACTTGAAAGGGTGTCTTGGTGCTTTCTGTGTTTGTAATTAAGGTCCTGTAGGCTGTTCTTTTAACTGTTTTAATTAAAATACGTTGAAGATGTTGCTATTGCCACTCAGCAGAGATTCTGAGCAATTTCTGCCACTTGCTCAACTGTCAGTGGGTTGTTGGGAACCTGAGATTGCAGATAGACTTGTAGAGTGTGATTTTAAGTCCATGAAGATGGAAGAAAAGTGTTTTGATCCATAGATCCTATTAAAAGAAACCAACAAAACTACTGGATAAACGTAATTGGAGACTGTTTAGAGAACACTTCTACGGTGCTTCTCAAAGCAGGCCTAAGACTTCTTATGTTTTCTTGAATCTTTAAAATGAACTTGGGAACCAGCAGCCTGTAGAAGCTTTTCTCAGAACTGTTAGACAGCTTCTTACAGTCTTGTGGAGGGTAGCAGCCTGGGTTTTGCAGTGAGGTGGTCTGGGTGCTCCAGGTTGCCACAACTAAGCAGCTGCAAAAACAGCTTTCCAGCTCATGCTTATACTGGTACTTGAAGTAACAAATAATATGCTAAATGCATGTTAACTAAAAGAAATCAGGCTAATTTGGTGCAGATCGGGGACGGTTTTAGAAGCGTGCTAAAGGTGCAGCCTGACTGCTTAAAGGTGTGATATGAATGTGAAATTGTTTTCATGCTGTGCCCTGCACAGCTGTCAAAGGTGGAAAAAATCCGTTTGAAGACTAGAAAGAATAACAGGCCTCAGAATGTTTCAAGTCCTTAATGCTTTTTACTCTTCAGAAGCAGATGAGCCTGAAGGTAGACAAGCCTTTTGGGAATTGTCCTGTTGCAAATCCTGACCTTTAATCAGGTTTGCTGTTTCTGAACTATCAGCCACCTGAAATAAAACAGGCGTTCATTCTGCTTTGCTCTCAAACTTGTCAGGGTTTTAGGCAGTGTTAAATACCAATGAATTATACAGTAGCTGCTCTTTGTCTTTATGACTAGCTTCTTGCCTTTGGCTTGAAACTTCAAAAAATAAGCAGGAGAGTATCAGACCAGCAAAAACTCTGAACTGAATTTCCTTTAATCATGTATCTCAGGTTTTTGATGACCCTTACTTCAGACTCAAGAAATATTGAAATTAGCATTGCCTTTTCAGCTGAAATCTAAGTTTGGGTATAATCTAACAGTCACAGGAGTTAAGGCAAAACTAGAAGGAAGTAAGGAAATGGGCAGTCCTCAAACTTTGTCTCTACCAGTTCATTTGAGCCGGGAGGAGACTCCAGAGCCAATTGAAGCTGAAAATGCCTGTAAGTAAGGCACTGAAACTGATCGCACAGTGCCACCATGTGGCCTCCTATGCAGCCATGCAAGTTAAAACAAAAAACAAGTCATTTGATGTAATACAAAACACCGGGCAACATAGTATGAGATAACGCAAGGCTGTGACACTAAATCAAGTTAAATGCATAAATATAGGCTGCATCTATTTGCATATCCGTCTGTTTGATCTGGAGAGATATTAGTATTTTGTGCTAGGGAGGTTTTTATAACAATCCTTCTTTATTCGTTCTTCTGAAATATTCAGTAATCAAGTGCACACATCTATTCTTCACTCCTCCAGTACTTACATTTTTGTGCCACACCCACAGTGTTGCTCATGATGTCAAAACATTCAGAGCACGCTTGCTAGCTGTAAGATTTCATATCGGTATGGATAGCTTCTGTCATGTTCGTAAATGATAATCAGATGGTTGAGACAGTCTTCCTGCTGCTGGTAAACTTTGCCCTTGAGCCCCCCTGAGGCTTGTTTTATTCTCATTGGATTCTCTGGCGAATGCAGGTCAAATCTGCCTCAAAGCTCAGCTCTGTAAACATTTGTCAGAAAGATCCGTTGGTTTCAGTTAGCTTTTAATTTTCCTGTTTCAGGTACTTCTGAACTCGGTTGGTTGGGGTTAAAGGGAAATGCATGCTCTTGTGATTCTTGCAACTTGCATGACAACCAAGCTGAGATGAGGCTCAATCATTGCCTTCCTGTTTGCAGTGACTCAATGAGATCGCAGTCACAAGTGTGCAGTCTCTTCTGTTAGGAAAACATAAACTTTTAGGCATCTTCTGCGGCTCTGAGGCTATGTAAGCCCACAAAACGCTGTTTTCTGAGATGCAGGCAGCCCACCCTTTGGGAGTTCTGCACTGCTACCTGTTGTTTCAACTAGGGGCAAACACTATCTTTGGTAACCAAAAAACAATTTCATGACCAGTTTTGCTGTTGATATATATATAAAAAGTGACATATATTGTAAAATGTTGCTTCTTTGATGGGGCAGTGTCAGAAATAGATACAACTTGAGCTCAAAGAGGTGTCAGAGCATTACCTCACCGACAGAAGCCCTGCTTAAAACTGTTTGCCTTCTTTCAGTTCACTCGATCAGGTTTATGCTTCCTGCCAAGGATGGAAATCCATGGCTATGATATAAGTGGTGTCTTGTTCTCAGTCTGAGTGATCCTTAAAAGGCCAATGTAACCATGATGTGACTGGGAAATCTGGATTGTAATGAGACATATAATAGGTACCTCATTGACTGCTATCAGTCTGTCAGATGTTGTCTTTCTCAGCAACCTGATAGAAACAACTACTTTAAATCCTTACCTGAATTTCTGCAAAGAGAACTCAGAGATTCACTTTAAAATAATGTCTTAGCGGGCTGAGTAAAATTACTGCAGTGCACATCAGATAACTCACCCTATTTGTGAGGTGCTGGCAGCAGGAGGCACCGTGGTAACAGCATGCATTACAGCTCCTGCAGCCTGACAGCTGTGCTGCGATGATGTTTGCCTTTGGTACATTGTGCACAGCGCAGGCATCTGTAATGGGTTTCATTCCACCATTAATGTGAAATGGAGGGTAAGAGTCAGCTGTAAGGAATTCAGTGTGCCGTTACCCTGTGGCTACAGGGAACAGTATATCAGCTGAGGGCTTTTTTATCTTCCGTTGTTTAAAAGGAACAGAAATTAGAAGTCTGCAGGCAATTGGTCTCTCTAGGGCTAGTAAGGCCATGAATTTTGTAACTTTTATTTTCACTGTAGTTTTATTAACGCTAGCAAAGTGCTAGATAGAAGTACAATAACGTCTCTCAGATGTCCCCGCAGTGGTATCATTGTGTGACAAGGGACACAGGCGCTTGGTGATGCCACTTCCCTCACAGTACTGCAAGCTCAACTTCCACAAGCTTCAGCAGATCTTACAACAGCCTGCAGAATGATTCCAAATGCACCAATTTCTGACCTGAGCAGATTATGCTTTATTACTTAATAAGGTTAAGATGTGTCCTGGCAGCAGTGCCCAGTTCAAATTTCAGGCACTTTCTTCAGTTCACAGCCTTGGTACTTAGGGGTTGAATGTTTTCCTCAGGAAGTCGGCTTGTGTAGAAAATCCCAAACAAACAGCTGGTTTTGAGATATTTGGAAACTTAAGAAAGAACCTGTTCCACTTGAGCATTTGGTTTGACCTCAGACACATGCACCTGGTTTCAGTTTCACAGTTAGCCCTGAGTCCTCTTAATAAAAAGATCGTTCTGAGCTGTGTGGTGACAGATTTGAGACAAAGTCCTGCAGAAGATGTAAGAGTATGGGTGGGGCAGATTCTGAAGATAGATTTGACCTCTTTTTTTTTCTGCCCAGTAACCCAGAAGTAAATCACCACTGTGATTAAAAATGACATTTGTGGTGCATACTCAGCACTGCAGCCTCAGGCCTGTGCTGCCTTCACGTGGGTGCTCAACAGCCCTTGGGAATTGCTCTGGTGCTTTCTAGAGACTGCATCTTAAGTCTTCTGCTCTTTCCCAGTTCAGATTAAATTTCCATGAGCAAAACTCTGAGAGCACTGGCTGAAAGCAGTCAAGAGTATCAAAAGTGCCTGGGGCTACAGCTGTGCTGCCGTCAGAAGGGGCTGATTTGCAGCTTGTGCAGGCACATCAAGAATCCTTCTGCCTGGCTTTAGACCTGTTGAGCCTCACGTGTTATGTGCAGCATTCCTTTGGCTCCTCTTTCTTACTCTGGAGTCTGTACTGTCTGGCCTTTTCACCCCTTAGTGGCTGTGAGTGTCAGAGTAGAGCAGTGCTGGTGTCTGCCTCGTCTCTGATTGAGGTGCAATCAATCAGTACTTATGGAATATGCCATTTTCCTGCTGCCTTCCCCCTCTAACTGCTGCATGTTAAAAACCAGTCAGTTCTCTGTTTTGGTGTTGCAGGCATGGTGGGTAAGCCATCAGGCACATCTGAGCTTCATGCTGTGGGAGGCAGAATTGGGTATTGCCATGCTGACAGCCAGGAGCTGTGCAGGGCTGGTGCAGGCAGCCCCATGTCCTGTCGGGGAAGTAGATGTTCTGGGGCGGAAGCTTTGAAGGATGAGGACAAAGAGCTGATTACATGTTACATTTTATTTGAAGATAACACATTCTACTAGTGACAGAGGACGTTATCACTGTGAATATAAGTGAGCACACAGTATGGCTGTAGAAGGATTCAGAGACCTCAATGACAACATCTGAGGGATCAGAGTTGGTGCTGTGAAAATACAAGAAGGTAGGAATGTGGCTAACAGCTTGGTAGGAGGAGGGCGGTAAAGGGAGCTAAAGGAGTCAGCAGTAAGAAGCAGCGTCCTTGGACTGAGTCGGTGTTTGGGGCAGGTGGTCGGGATGGGGACACAGCCAAGAACTTCCTAACGCTTCTGGCAGGCGTTTTTTACCTTCTTTAGCGAGCTGGGCCACAAGAGGGAGCCGCTGTTACCAACTGTCAGAAAACGAAGGACTCGAGCAAATTTTTCGTCAATTCCTGCTACTACGAAGCTGTGTCGATGGGCTCCAGCTCTCAGGCTCCCTGCACAGCAGGGATCGGTGCTGAGAGAGGCAGAGGGGCAGAGCCTCTGCCTTTGGCTTCTGCACCCACTGCTGCTCAGTGCGCTTTACACAGGGACAGATTTCAGCAATGCTTCCATTGTGATTTCTTTCTGTAACTGCAACTGCCTGTGCATGTGACATGGATCCTGATGAGGAGAAGTGTCTCTGATCCCAAATTACAGACCCTTGTCTTCCCAGAGGGCAGAGGTTGACCCTTTCTTCAAAAAAGTCTCCCATCTTTCCTTGTGAATGATGCCAGCATGGCTGTTGTGCAACAACCAAGCGCCTTTTAGTACCACTGTGACTCTTCTCTCTGTTGCTGCTGCTCAGTTTTTTTTTGTCATATCCAAGCATGATGTTGCTATTAACCTTCTTTAAACAGCCATCTGGATAAGGGCTGTCAGTGGGCTTAATTAAGTAAAAACGCCCGGAAATGTTCACTTTCCCTGCAGTGGTTCTCTCCAGCTCTGTGGTCTGAGTGTGCATCTCAGAGGATGGAGAGATGAGCTGTGCCTCAGGGAGACTAAGCTGCTGAGCTCCCAGGGAGCTGAACTGAAAGTCATCCTGTTCTTCCTTCTCTGGTAAACTCCCAGCTGTCCACGGGGAAACAAAACTAACGTGTGCCTGCCCCTGCAGTGAGGGATGTCCCCGGTGCTGTTGCAGGGGAATCCCAACTGTGGGGCCCCACAGACCCTTGCTGCTCCCCTGAGCAATGTGCAGTTCTGCGGGGTAAATAACATGGCCAGCGTCCCCTTTGAGGGACCTTGGGCAGGTGCAGGAATTCTGTGTGGTGACCAGGTCCCTGATGGATCTCAAGAGCAGCACCGAATACTTCTGCAGGGTAGCAAAAAAGCTGCTGCTCCATGTGCTGGTGAATCAGATGTCTTCAGAGGGATGGGCTATGGCTTGTGGCAAATCTCAGCAGGCACAAACAGCTTCTGTGCCAGGATGTCCCCATCAGGGGATGTTGGCTTTCAGCTGAACTTTTTTTCTCCCCAAGAATATATATATTTCTTGGCTTTGTTCCAGTTCAGGTTCTGTAAACGCCCTGTGACTCAGTGCTGCAACAAGGAAGAAAAGATACAGCTTCAATCAGTTATTGTTTGGCTTCTATTTTCTGTAAGCCTGGTGAGCAAAAACATTGCAGCTTCAGGAATCAATAAGTTAATATAATGTTAAAATAAGCTATCATCTTCTTCCTTAATCAAATACATAATAAAATAGAAGGTGCTGCCAGTATTTACTTGTTCAAAGGGTTTTCCATTTTATTCAACATGATAGCACCTCCCTGTAACATCTGACTAGCCAGAAGTGAGATTCTCTATGCCTGCTTCTTGGAAACTTCGGGCAAGAGAAACAAATTGTGATTATTTCTGATGGTTTCTTTTTACTTTTAGGTAGCTCTATTGGCCTAAACATATTGAGCATCAAACAATGAGTGATGGTTTCTTTGCTGTTCACACCTTTCCTGCTTGAAAGCTTTTTTCACACAGTTTTGTTTCTAAGCTGTTTAGGTACTGTCTGCTCCTTTCCATCCCCTTTATTTTTTAAAAATACACAAGCCTTGACAAAACAGCCACCACAACTGTTCTGTATGTAGGCAGCCACATATACTTTGCCTTCAGCAGCTGCGTGATGCTTTGCTTGGAAGTGCCTGTTATATTTATTTCATCTCCTAGATTTTGTGAAGGAAATTAAGTTTCTTTCAGGTATTTTAAATTTTCATATTAAATGTCTTATTTTTATGAAATAAAGACTCCCATTCCAAACCTGACTTACAGAATCTTACCCTGAAAAAGTTAGAAATGCAACATCATTTTGTTGATCCAATGTTCCCTGGTTCCAGAAGCATTTGGACCTTATGAAAAAAAAAAATCAAAATGAAAACATTCTTGTGGGAAATATTTGAACAGCACAGCACTTTTCTATGAATAATTATTCCACTGGAAAATGTTCAAAGCCTGCAAGTTGCAACCAGATGCTGGACTTCACTTTTTTACCTTCTACCCAGTCTTACCCCAACTACTTTTTTTCTCCTTCCAGATAAGGAGTTCTCTGCAATTTCTTTCAGTTTTGTAAACCTTCTTTGGAAGTGTTGTAATTCCATGCTCACCCTCCAGAGTCTTACTCTAAGTGTCTTTTGAAGCAATGCTTGGTAATGAAGTCTACTCACATTGAGGATGGTCATATTTTACTTGTCTGTCTCCTGACTCCTCACTCTGCTGTATATGACCATGCTGTCACTTCAAGGCTTTTGATACAGTGGCTTGCTGCTTTTTAGATTATTTTTGGGAGGAAGAAGCAGAGAGGCAAGGGCCTTTGCTAGCACTGGAACTGAGCCAGTTCTGTCAGTTCTTCTACAGTCTTACTTTTCTATTTTCATTTTTTAGCTGAAATTAGCATCCTATCTTTCTGATTGATACACAGAGTAGAAAAATGACACGTCCTCCTGACAGCTTCAACACTGAGCCTTGAAATACAGACTAACATAGTAGGAACCTCATGCACTCACAGCCAATACTTCACCTATTTTGTCCCGTTTGGGAGTCTGCAAAAGCTGGTGGGAATTTGTTACTAACCTCTGTTGTGAGTACTTGTGTCACTGCCCAACCTTTAGTGCTGGATGTTCTTTCCTGATGCTGCAACCAAGAATGCAACACTTCTGTGTGAAATGCAATACTGTCAAATATCTCAAATATAATATTCAAAGCTGTGTGTGTGACTTCAGAACCCAGGTTCTATTTTTAAATGTAGCTTGTGTGCCCGCAGGTACACCTACAAAAGGACTTGGGCCTCCTTTGCACCTATCCCCAAACTGCAGTTCCTCAGATCTCCTGCCATCCCTCTGATCTCGCTGCTCAGCTGTGGTCACACAATGGCTTACGGCTCTTCTGATTATTCCAGATGAGTTCCATGATAAACATCTGTTTCTAGGCAAGCAGATAGAGTTTGGCTTATGCCTCAGCCCGCTGAGATGTTCCTGGGCCTCCTTGTTCTATGGAGGCTGATATGACAATGTTTTCAGAGCAGTTTCTCTGAGATTCTGGCAGAGTGGGATGGCAGCCGAGGAGGAGGTGTTGGCGTTTCTATTTCCAAGAGCACAGTACTCATCTGAATGTGTGAGAAGCCTGTGCTCAAGTTTCAAAATGCTCGAGAAGCACTGAAACTGTAGTCCCAGCAGGGCGACTCCAGAGCAGTTTTCTGAGTCTCAGTGCAGCACACAGGAGCGTGGTGCCCCTGGCGAGGGGGAGGGCCTGCGGGTGGCTGGTGGTCAGCCTGCTCATGCAAGGAGAAGGACAACTGTCAGCTCCTGTCCCTCTGGTCCCTGGTCCCAGGCTGGTTCACCTGGCTCGGGATGGCTGTGTCTGAAGCAGTGCAAGGGGTTGCTGTTTGTTATCCCCCCACTTGGGGCTGACTCACTTCCTGCCTTCGTAACTCATTTGAAACCTTCCTGTTTTTGACTCCTGACTGCAAAACATCTAGTGAAGTCATTTATGAAGCTGGTTACAGAAACTGTATTCTGCTGCCCCATACTGCTTTGCATCAATTCTTTTTGGCCCAGCTGGCTGGTAGGACAGCAGCGGTTTTGGGGTTTTTTTTTTGCACACTGGAACACAGCGTTGCTACCAGTGGGAGCCTCCTGTCAGGAGCTGAGCTGTATGTAGGACCTATGCTCAGCAGGCATCGCAGCAGGGCAGCAGGCCAAGGCCTCACTGAGATCATGGGGCTCTCATGGTGTGGTAATCAACCACTCAGGACCTTGCCTTTTTAGATAGAAAAACAACTTATAGCAAAATGGCTAAAAGAATGATAAACCAGAGAGGGATTACCCTGGCAGGGTTCAAGAATCTAGGGTGGATACATTGGCTGTCATGGAGGACCCTGAACAAAACTGCAGGGCTCCTCTGGTGATACTGGAGCCTTCTGTGCAGCTACAGAGCAAAGCTTTTCCTTTAGGACAAGTAATATGGGCATGTATGTGCACTCACGTACACAAACAGGCTCTGTGGGGGAGGTTAATGGTGTTTCTGTGTGAATCTCTGCAGGCATTTCCTACTGGGAACGATTCCCAGTACAGAAAAGAATGTCACGGAGGGCAGCTTCAGCTCTCCTGTCTTGGCACATTCCCCCTTCTTTGTGAGCCCTGTCTGCCAGCAGAGCCCTGTAACTTCTGCAGGCTGCACGGGGCAATAGTAGTACGCAGAAGGGCTGCTCCTACTGTTCCCCTCCTCTCTTCCAGGTATGTTGCCATGGCCCTTTGCTGCTCACACAAGAGTTGGAAGCGCTGTCTTTTAGCTTATATATCCATCACAGTGCAAAATAGAGCTTATCTGGTTTGTGATATATCTTTCTAAACATGCAAAATTTCACATTTCATGAAGAATTTCCCCAGGTTTCTTTATCAGCTTCTTTTGAATCAAATGGCTGCACTGCATATTAAAGCCATGAGATAGAAGTCAGTAGGAGAGTGCACAAGACTTATACGTGAATTCAACCTGAAGAAATTTGACACCTAGAAACAAAAAAGTAAAAAAGAACATAGTATGTTTAAGGCTTTACACAACAGAAAAAAAGACCTATGGAACTCATCTCTGAAGATAAAATAAGCAATTTGTTACAGAGAAATGCTGTAAGCAGGAATGGAAGATTTATGAAATTATGCAAGAAACATCTGTATGTCTACTGTGCTTTCTGAAGACAGTTTTTGTGAAAGATACTTACGTATGAATCTGATTTATCTCTGATGCCTCCATGTTTCATACTGCTGTAAAGCTTTTGCTTAAATAGCTTTACTTATGAGAGACTCTCTCTTCTGAGAACACATTCCTCCCCAGTGAAAGAGGAAAATTAGCCCCTTGTATTTATAAAGAATACAGAGAACAGCAATGAATAAAGCAAAAAAGCTGAAACTGCCAGGTGGTGCTGACAGCAGAACCTGGGCTGTGATTTGGTGCCTTTACAAAGTACTGCTTGTCTACATATTGTGTTTCTGAGAACATTGCACTCAGGGCTGTATTGTTATCTTGTTTAGCTTAACATAATATTGCCTCAAGAAATTCCAGCCACTGAATTAGGGTGAGGTCTAGACTTCCTGTCAAAAAACAAATTCTGCTAGTCAAAACTTTCCAGATGAGATGTGAAGATGATAGTAACCATCCCAACTGATGTCAGCTGTTGAGAATGATGCACAGCATATATATCTTCTCTTTTCTGTCACCATATAGCTTTTTTCCCTGAGCCTTTGCTTTAGCTCCACAAAGCGAACTGAAGAACCTGTCCTGCCACCTTTCCTTTCTGAAAGCCTATATAAGTGTTTAGACTTTACTGGTCGTGTTTTCCTTCTTGCTTGGAAAATGGACTGAGGAAGTGCCATTATCTCCCTGTGGATCTCTCTGCTGCTGTTGAGCTACTTTCTGTTTTAGGTTATTCAGCTGATGAGCGCATAGTGAAACTTACCTCTTGTCACCCAAGAAATGGAGATAATCCCTACCAGAGATCACCCAAACCAGCGAGAGTGTATTGGATTGCAGGAAACAGATTAATTTAGTTCAGAGCTGCTTACAAGGAGGTTTTAAAACATGGGACTGAGGTGGGGATATGTGATGAAAGTTGCACCAGTGAGCACTGCAAATGCTGCTGAATTTCAGCCCGAAATATAACTGTTCTCTCTTGTGCAAAGACTCGTGCAAGTTCATTCAAGCATCACTACTGTTAAGTCCTATCAGGGCCTTTGCTTCTCATACCCAAACTTGACAAGCATCAACCACCAGAAAGCTCAAGGCAGTGCCTGAGAGCTCAGACACAGCATTTTCTTTGACTACACTGGGTATTTCTTGCTGCTGAAAGATTAAATCTCAGTTCCAGATGCTTTTTAAACATCGGGATATTTCACACTTGGATCTGCACTCAGAGTCAATGGATCTGCCTTCCAGTGATACTTACTTACTTGTTGTTACTTATTTCAATAGGGCTATTAAAATAGTGAGTAGTTTTGTGTCTGAAGTCTCTGCTCCTGTGAACTGTATTTTGTGCATTTGCCAAGTTAAGAATCTGTAAACTAGACCTTGGGATGAAACAAAAGATGATACAAACCTTTGTTTTGAGTATGGATGATCTGAGCCTTTGTACAGACTCAGAGGAATGTGGTTATTAACAACAAATAGTCTCTCAATTTTTCTCTTCTCCAAAGTAACTGGTCCACACATGAGCACAGTTTTTGTGGTAACCCTAAGGGTGAGCGCAAACATCAGAGTTCTCATGAAAAGCATTTGATATACTTTATGGTCAGAGAGGGGGAAGAAAAGTAAGACTGGATTGCTGCAGATCCACAATACCCGGGATAGTGCTCCCAGTTCCCTCTAGACCTGTAGACAGACTGGGTTTCTCCAAGCTCTTCAAAAATTGTCTGTGAAGGATTACTTCCCAGAATATGTCCTCAAGAAGCTCCCAAGCTCTCTGGCTAGGCTGGGATGAAGGTGGCAGCGGAGCAGGAGTGATTGCCTTTGGTGAGCCCTGATTCAGTGTCGGTCTGAAATGCAAGGTGTTGGGTGTTCAGACAATGGTGGTGGAAGTTTAATCTTCCAGGGATAAATCCACAGATCAGAGAGCAGAGCATGCCTCTACAGGATTTGTACTGCTATTCTGCAATGAGAAGCTGGGAAAGAGTTTGGAAATATCCATCTAATGCCTGGTAAATGAGTGTCTATGCTGAACAAAGCAAACATTGCCACACTTGCCAGTTTTGCCAGTGAAGCTTGTAGGATGAGTGGGCACTGGAGTTTCAAGTAATCCCTCTCTCAGAAGCAATCTGTCTCGAGTCAATGGTGAGCAGCATTGGGATGGGGCAAGCAATCTGTGCTGCTGTTTCTGCTGCGCTGTTTGTGGATAAATGAAGGCATTTAGTTAACCAGACGTGTAATTCCAGACCGTTTTAATAAGTTTGAATTACACACACTGAGCATCTTGATGCAGGTACGGAAGAATAGGTTTGTTTATGCCAGTTTTAAATACCACTCACGTTATTTTGGATACCAGTGATGTTAGACTACAAGTCTAATCTCTTCTCTGTTAGGGACTTACTTTTTATTTAGATTTTAAAACTGTATTCAAATGAGGTTTTGACCGAAACTGAATCACTATGTACTTGAAAGCTAAGGAGCTTATCAGGCATCTGATAATGTTTTCAGGATTTCCCCAGATTAGACCGCGGAGTGTACAGACAGGAAGCTGAAGTATTGAGCGCCTGACCAGAGCTTCCTCCTGTGCAAGAGTGGGGGTTTCTCCAACTTGAATCTTTAGCTTTACAAGCACAGTCTGAATCTTGAAGTCCAAAGGATAAAAAGCACCCAAATCTCTCAGCTGGGTCCAAGAGCATGGAGAATGGAGTACTGCACTTACGCCCTGCTTGCAAGGTCAGCGAAAACACCTCTCCCTGCTACTGCTTACCTTCCTGGCTCCTTATCAAGCAGGGAATCAGAAAGGGACTTTCCAGAGCTATAAACATGTGAGCTGAAGAGATGGAATGAACCTTTATGCAAATGTCTTGATTCCCTTCCCTTTATAAAGATAAAAAGTTTTTGAGAGAGCAACGGTTCCTCCAGAATGTGGGTGTCCAGAGTTATTGCCTCGGACTGGCTGGATCTCTCTGTGCTGTCTGTCTGTCTGTCCGCCTTTCTTTCTGCTTGTCTGTCTTTCCATTGTAGAGAACAAAGCGGAGTGATGTAAAACAGAAAATGAGAAAAGCAAACCTTTGGTGATTGAAGAGGAGGAAGGAAAATGAAAGAGAAAAAGCTGAAGAGTGGGAAAAAGAAATAAATAAAATGAATTTTGGGGATTCCACTGTGAGTAAGAGCTAAAAAAAAAGTAAGCTGATTTATTACATATTTATCTTCTGCCAGAGAATCAGTGCTCCTTGTGTGTGTGAGGGGTGAACTGCACATTAAAGATTGAATCAAAATGCCAAATTCTTCCTCAATTCCTCCAGCTTTAAACGAGTGTAATTCCGACAGCTCCGATGGATTTACAATTTGTAAACAGCAGCTGAATCAAGATCAAGTCCTTTAAGTCATTTTGAGTTATATTTATGCTGAAGTTATGAGAAATTTAGAATGACTTTTAAATAACGTTTTGTCAGGGAAGCTGCACATTTTCTAATGCTTGTCTTCACTGGGCAGGAATTTTGCTATGGTCACTGAGGTGCTGTTTTGACTTTATTCTGAATCCAATGGCAGTACAGAAAGAAGGGGTGATGTTTCCTTGCATTATGATTTATGTATGTTCATTTTGACTTTACATGAGTATTTTAACAACTGTTTAAATGGGGAAATGGCATGAGGGAGTTGATGTAAGTATTTTTTTTCTCCATGAAATGCCGCTGATTTTGAAAGTGCAGTGTTTGACTCCAGCAGGAGGGTTTAGCTGGCTACACCTTGCTTTCTTTCACATTAATTCCTTATTCTTTTGCAGCTTTATTTCTTCCTTTGCATGCTCTGAGCTTAGCTGGGCATCCAAAACTTTGTTCTACAGTATGAAAGAAGAGGGACAGAGGACGCACCACAGGTTTTCTTGGTGAAATTTCCAGGCTTTTGTAGGTGTTGAGATGGGCATCTGGAGCCTGTAGGATAAGGCAGCTCCCATCCCTCTCTTTCTTCATGTAATTAGACAGTTATTCTTATGTTCTTTTTTATTTCAGAATAGTTTTTTTTGCTAAAAAATGTCGTTTTGAATGAGCCGAAATTATTGACAGAGATGGACGGGGTGGTGCAAATAGTATTGGATAAACATCATAAAAAGTAGAAATATTTTGACATTTTTAGAATTAAATGCTAATTCTTTCTTTGAATATGCTATTTTCATTTTCATGTTGTTCTAACATATTGTTTTTATGCAGCAATAGTGACAGCAAAGAAGAAACAAAGTATTCTGTTTTAGACCAAGAAGTACCCTCTAGTACAGCTAAAATTATTTGCTTATTTATTTATTGTTCAGAAAAGAACAATAATCACTCCAGGTTCCGCTAAATGGCATTTTTCTTTTTTTTTTTTCTTCTTCTTTTATTTTTGTTATATATATGTATATATATATATATATATATATATATATAGTTAGTAGAGGAAAACATGGCTAATTGCCACAACCAAAAGTCCACACCATTGTCAGGACCAGCTATATTTCAGCTGTATTAATCAGTCAGAGTATGGAGATTTCATGGGCAATTAAAAAGTGGATTATTTTTATGAGAAAAATGTACCCTTTAATGTGCTTTTATTGGTCTTTTAGATTAAATATATAATCCACCTTTTCCCATAATTAGAAAAAAAAAAAAAAAGAAGAAGAAGAAGAAGAAAAATCAGTTTTCATTATTGAAATAGATTTTCTGGAAAACTTTTGACCCAATTCCCTAACATCATGAAAGGCTGCAGCTAGTCTCTTTCCCGCAGTGTTTCAGGTGCCCGTGCTCCATTGCAGCTTCCACTGGGGCTGAGTTCTTCCCTTGGGAAGCAGAGCCTGGAGATCCTGGAGCTGAGGGATGTTTGCCAGGACAGAGGTTTCAAGTGTGTCAGTGACTGCCTGCAGCCTTTGTGGGGGATTCAGTAAGGAGAAATCCGGAAAACACAGAGCTGCTGAAAACTATTTCAAAGCTTGGATTCTTTAGTGCATACTGGATAGCCAAGTCGACAACTTGAGCAATGCCATGTGTAGAAATCAAAGAACATCTTTACTTTCCATTGTAATCATTTGTAGCAGTCAACACACTTGATTAAAACGTTCTAGAGATGATCATCGAATCTGAATGGCACCCAGAACTATTTTCTTTAAAATCAGCCCTGGTGAGCTCAAAGGGAGCCAGAATTAACATGGTGGTGAGCTTATCCCAGTGAGGAGAAGGCTGGCTCCCCGCGGGCTGTCTGCATCAGCGCTTCTCAGCCTTTTCTAATGGGGCCTTTTTGGAAAAGCCACGGCTGGACCATTTCCCATGCACAACAAGGAGCCGTCTGCACCTGCAGGCGCTCACTGGCAGCATCCAGAGAGTGGCTCCCGGCTCCGTCTGCCAGCACTGGCGCTTCTCTGCCAAACGGAGCAGACGTGTGGTTTGGATCTTCTAAATGAGCTCGTGCACTGAGCAGGTTCTGGTGTCTGACAGCAAGCGGTGGGCTGCAGCCCATGGGCTGTGTAACACCCACCCAGCCCCCAGTGGTGTCACACCTGCACCTGGTCACGAGCCAGAGCTCTCGGGCTGTTGCATTCACTGTTATGTGCCTCTGCATAGCTATGGCCGGTCTGCACAGCACTTGAGCTGTTTCATTATTCTGATTTTAATAGTAGTCAATTTCAGTGAATTAATGTTGAAATGGGCTATGTGTGAACAGAAAGCGCGCTTGCTCTTCACAGCTTATTTTAAGTAGCTACAGTATAGTTACAATATAAATACAGCCATCTCTTGTAGGATCACTGGAGTTTGAAGGGATGTTTAAAAGCCTTTGAATCCAACCAGCCTTTCTATATTTCAACTCCATCTTTTATGTTTCAAGTATTCAGATATTGAACCTGTCTGAAAAAAAAAAAATCTCCAGTTTCTAATGGATTTCTAACTAATAAATAATTGAATAATAATAGCCCAATATAAATAAGAATAAAATCCTTGCTGAGAGATCATGGCGTTCCTTTTTTAAATAATGCAATAATTGCGAAAACATTTTAATTAATTAAAACTATTAATTAAAGTTTGCCTGTTTTTCAACTACTTACGCAGGGCCTAATCACTTCGGGTTAGTGATACAGAGCACAGCAGTTGCACAGGGACAAAGACTTGTAAGTATCTGTGTTATTGCCACAGATAGAACAATGCCAGTTCTTTTGAATTCTTAAAGATGTAGAAATTGGAAGGGAGCAAGGAATAGCCAGCTAGTCTCTCCTGTTTGCTTTACCCCCCTCTCACTGTGTTACTGGATGTTTAGATTGTGTCTGACATGTATGGCTGGACCAGTCCTTTCTGGTGCTTGGTTCCGCCATGTGCATCAGGAATTGGTTCGGGTGAGCAATTCATAATACCACGTGTTGGGATGCAGCACGTGCCTTGCACCCAGCATCTGCAGCACATGCCTGGTTGGATATCTGAGCCCAGGGAGGAAGCGCTGCTGGATTTGGGACCAGCTCCATATATGAAGAGGTAGGCCTTTTCCTGACACTGTTACTGACATGAAACGTTTTGCCGTTAGGATTAAAAACGTATCAATGAAATGATAAGGAATAAATAGGGTTGGAGTTTCACAGCTTTGCAAGGGCTTTTAACTTCTCGGCTCTCATTTGCCCTCATTAGCATGCTGAGAATGGGCTTTCTGGCTGTCCTTGCTGCTCCTTGCAACATCTGGGCAGTGTCAATGCAGCTGTTACTGCAGTTGTGTCCATGTGCAAAGTGCATGTTTTATACTGTTTACATTCCCTGCTCAGTGCTCCCTTCGGTCCTCTGGCAGTGCATAGAGAGAAATCTGGAAACAAGGATATCTGTATTTTTCAGTATAAAAACATGTTGGAATCGTGTTTGGAGAGGTGTAACCTACTGTGCCTTCCTTTAAGCGTAACTGAAACTGTGCTGTAGTATCACCATACTCTATGCACGACAGAGATTACTAAAAGTACTTGTTTTGAGAGGCTTTTATAATTATTACTGATGGCAAGAAAGTTTTAAAGCTCTGAAACAAGTTTCTCATGCTATGATTTTCCATATGATTGTTTTAAACACCCACAGTGTTCATGCATGGCAGTCAAGGTGTAATATGTTTCAAATATCGATCAAAGCATTTTGCCATGTATTTTTTTCTTTAAATTAAATTAGTGGTGCAATGCAAAAACTGTCAGTTTCAGGTCAAGAAATGAAATGGAATATGTAATGATTTTTATCTTTCGCAAAGGAAAACGGTCTGTTGCACAAAGTAATGTGTTGTTGGAAAATGTGATTAAAATGGTGACAACAGAACTGAACCTCCAGATAAGCAGAGTGGAATAATTCTACAGGGGAGGAAATTGCATGTTTGTTATTCGTGACATGGGTATTGGCAGCAGAAACACAGCTACTGCCTGAAATTAAAAATGCATCCAGAAAGTAACTGCGAGTTTCAGAAAGCAGTTTGGGAACAAACGCAGCTGCTTCTGCCAAGAGCAAAACATGGGGGGGGGGGGGCGCTCCAGGGGGGCTAACACAAATTCATAATAAAATGTGAGATTGTTTCTTTCAAATACAAGTATAAAAAATAGGGTTTTTTTAAAGCTCTTTTTTTTTTTTTGTTTAGTGGAGGGGGACTACAAAAGTCTACGTGTTCTTCCTGGGCTGAAGGCATTGCTGGCTTGATGCATTTGAAGGGTTCAGGAGGAGGAATCAGTTTCTTGTTTGACAGTGGGAGCCCAGGGAGCGATGCTGGAGCAGGGCGTGCCTAGCAACCAGGTGTCTGTCTGATGGAAATAGTAGAGCAGAGTGCAGCTCAAGTGTGAAGCTTTTTCTTTGCGATTGCACTGGAGGTCTGCTCTTGTATTTTTCAGTACTGAATACGGTTTTTACAAAACTGGGGATGAGTTGGAGCTTCTCTGCTTGTAAGCACAGAGATGTTTGTCTGCAAACATGGATATTTGCTTTATCAAAATGGATTAACAAAATTGACAAAGCGCTAAGATATACAGAGTGTTTGCCTTGTGTCCAAGCACTGTGTCAGGACCTCTCTGCTGATCCTTATATTTTAACGCAGAGCAGCTCTGTATTGGTGCATGTAATGGGAGCAGAGCTGCTCAGCAAAGCAAGGGCCCAGCTGCTGTGCTGCCTGTCCTGCCGCCTCAGTGCCTCCTTCTTCTGCTCTGTCCTCTTGCTTCATCCAGCCAGATGGCAGCATAGCTGTGGGATATGTGTTTTCCCACTAGCTATGGGGGGGAAATGTATTTAACTCAATAAGGGTGAAAAAGATGCATTATGCTCCTAATGAAATGTGACCATATTCATATTTTTATTTCAAGTTCCCCATCAGTGTTAATTAATTATCACTCACAATGTGCTCATTTAAAACGTATCTGGATTCACACGGAGCTGCAGTACATCATTGACTGGTTAAGAAGCATTAAAATCTCACTCTTTGGTGTGTACACAGACAAATGTAGATGTTGTATTAGCAAGAAAGGTACTAACAACAACATGGAGAATAAAAATAGGGGATGGTAAGGAAAACGCCAAAGTTTTACACAATCCATTAACTTGATAGCTTTAGGATCATTATGTTCATTTCCTGTTAAAACATATTTAATTCAGAAGGAAACTTATGGAAGAATAGTCTTCAGGCACTTAACATTACTTAATCACTCTAAAAAGATTCGCCTTTTGGTGTAGCACTAAAACTTTATACAGTGATTGCCTATTAAGTGCCTGTCCTTTAGGGATAGTTATTTCTAGTGTAATAAGACCTCCAAGCTGTGAGGTACTAAGTGACCCTGATGGAATAGGAAAAAATAATGTTTCTTCAATAAGTGGATTTATGGTCTGTTGAGAGGCTCACCTCCTTACTGCTCTTACAGTGGTAGAACAGTATAATTCTATGGGCTTTCTTCTTGTTTGCAAGTGCACGAATTTAATTCTTGAGAAAATGAGTTCTCAGAGGCTGGCAGACGCTCCAGGAATGACACTGATAGGACAGAGGATGCCATGTGTGAAGTTGATATTGGGTCAAAGCAGAATGTGTCTGACATTGGCATTGTGTGTTTTTAAGGTGAAAGAGAACCAATGCGTTGTGACGACACTAAATGCAGCAGGAAAACTGAGAGAGAGTTTGACCTTTTCTCCTACATATTTTAAAAAAACCTCTAAAATCAACTTACCTTGAAAATGACTGGGATTGTGAAGATGCACTCATCCATACCAGCAGTTTAGGAATTTAAGTTAGACAGCGGCTGTGCTGGTGGAGAATCTGGGTGGGATGTCCTTCAGGTGGAACACTGGGACATGTTAGCTTGCTTGCAGCTACCTCAGGTCCATTTACTGAGCATTGAGGAGGGGGTTGTGATGTTTTCCCTTGTCTTTAGTGTGTCTGATTGGTCAGAATATAAATGAGCAACCAAATCAGTGTCCCCCTGCTCTGGGTGCCCACACAGTGCTGGCTGCTCCAGGGCATACCTATCGACTCTGTGCCCAGGAGACTGTTCCAGGGGCACTTCCATGCTTTATTCTATTTGGCTACTTCTCTATTTTACCATACTTCATTCCATTACCATTCCATTACCATCAATGTTTTCATTGATCACTGTTTGATTTTTTTCATATTCTAGACTTGAAGAGTCACTATCACAGCAGGGCTGGGCTACAGAAAGATATCTCGCTTTACATCAGCAAAGATCTCCTTGGTAAGCCGTGCTCCTGTGACCAATCAGAAAAACCAAACAAGCAAAATGCATTGAATTACAGAATCATGGAATTATTGAGTTTGGAAAAAAACTGTAAGATTATCAGGTCCAGCCACCCACCCACACCAACACTGCCCACTAAACCATGTCCCTGAGTGCCACATCTCCATGGTTCTTGAACACCCCCAGGGATGGTGACTGTACCCCCTCTCTGAGCAGCCCGTTCCAGTGCCTGACTACTCTTTCAGAGAAGTTTTTCCTAATATCCAACCTGAGCTTCCCCTGGTGCAACTTAAGATCATTCCCTCTTCTCCTATCAAATGAGACTGCTGTGATATCTTCTTTCAAATGAAAATTTGCCTGTTATTTGAGGGTCTTAACAAGAAGCTACTTGTGCTAATTTGTTTTTTTCTCTCTATAGTAGATGTCTCACAAAGCCAGCAGCCTAACTGGGGGGACTGAACTGGTCTGAGGGTACCACAAGACACTTGCTTTGCAAGAGAAATTGTTCAAGAAGCATATTTGAAAATTCTGTTGTTTGGATGACTGCCTTAATAAACTAAGAAAACAATTAACAGCAGTAGAGCCACAGGCATGCTGTGGGATGCTGCAGCAGCCAAACTGCTGGGTGCTGTGCCAAGCACTGCGCTGGGGCTCTGCCGACTGGGCTGCGGGTGCCGCTCCGTCAGCTGAAAAAGTGGCACAGGGTGTTTGCAAAATCACTCATTTCCCTCTGCTCAGGTGTTGGCTGTTCACTCGTAGTGAAGGTTTTAGAAAGAAATCTGAGAGCTGTTCCTAGTGAAATGGTTTAGAAAAGCTGATGCTGATTGCTGCAGGACAGGCTGTATAGAAAACAAGATTTGACATCCATGCAGAGCTCAGCCCACTGCGTGGCAGTCACCAACGTGCTGCCAGTGGGCTCTGCTGGGAGGGTCGGATTCCTGCCACCACTGGGCAATCTTTTTGAGGGTGATTAGAATAAATTGGACATTTTTATTGGAAATTTGGAAAAAAATTTTCAAATTACTCTCTCAGGGGACAACATATAAACTCCTTAAACTTTTAACATTTTGTTTCAATATTTCATAAATATATGCTTACTTATAATTTGCTTATATACTTATAAGAAAACCAGCACTAGAACAAAATAATTCATTCTCTTTCAGCCATGCTGTTAAATACATTTACCTAAATTTTGTTTGTGAGGGTAAAGTGAAAGATTTAATCTGAACCTCTTCAACCTCCAAATATTTTACCTCACAGCAAATATTTCTTTTCACTGATCCTGAAAAGACTTTTTGAGACATCTCATCTGGAATATAGAGAAATATGCTTAAACTGTTCCAAATAAATCTGAAACTTTTTTTTTTTTTTTTTTTTTTTTAATGGGGACACCACAGAGTGTGTGCAGTGCTGTGCAGATGCAGTGTCTCATCTAGTGACGTTGAAGGGATGAGCACATCATCCAACATCTTACCCAATCTGTTTCTCCTCAAAAATTCTAAGTTTGGGGTGTGAAGTTTGATGACACCAGTGACTTCTCTTACATTTGTACAGTAATGATGAGGTGTTTCCTGGCTGAGATGCCAGCTTTGATCACCAGTGCACTTGAGCAGCACTTTATCTGTAGCTCAAAACTGCTGTGCTGGGGTAAGGCTGTCACCCTGGGATGAGACTGTCACATCAGAGCAGGCTGTGCCACAACAGCAGGGCAGCCATGGCACGGATGGCTCCTGCTTGCCTTTCTGCCACCCAGACTCTGATGGCTGGAGGGTTGTACCCATACTGGAATTCCTTCTTTGGAGCATCTAGAAGTATTAGATTGCTGTATGACTCTGGAAGATTTTACCTCTGTGCCTTCATACTTTATTTAAAAAAAAGAAAAAAAGAAGAAGAGAGAGAGAAGAAAAAGAAGGAAATGTATAACTTATCCCTGTGAAATTCTCAAACAAAGGCTTCCAGGAAAGTGCTGAGTGTTGTACTGTTTATGCTCCTTAGCTATAAATTTCATTTTTTATTACCAGCGATTCTGCTATGTGTTAGGGCACCTTCTGTCTATGAATGTGGCCTCCTTTGTGCCAAAAGAAAACATAAAATAGCCTGTTTCTCAATATATATGTCCTCAAGCCATTATTTTGCATCTGACCTATGGTCTGGATAGAGTTGCTTTGGCTACAGTGAAGATTTCCCTCTTCTGTTTTACAGCACCTGGAGGAAAGCCAAGCACCGGGGAGAGAGAGCAGAGGATGAGATAGAGCCACTCATCAGAATGGCCTTGAAACGAATGTTGTGTATCCTCAGCTTTGAGAACTGAATTCCATGGGTTGTAATTGAATCCTTTGTCAGACCCATGGGGCTCAGTTCTTCAGCTTGGATATTTCTGTCTTCACATACACCGGAGATCAAAGAAGCACTTGATCATGTGCTGACTCTTCTGGATTCTGATAGCAGCAAATAGGAAGGAGAAAGAATAACTGATGTGAATCACTCTGGCAGGGAGGTTTCACTGCAAAGACCAAGCTCTCTCATGTCGAGTAGCTGCACAGTGATTGAACCTCTCCGTGGCTGATAGTCTGTCCCTGCATGGCTGCTTGCTGGTTAATTCAACTCCCAGTTTTATCGAAGTTACACATAAAGTGCTGAGATGATGTTGACTGAATTATGCTTCCCAAAAATTGTGTGCGCTGCTGAATGTGGCTCTGATCCCAGATGGGACCAGCAGCACCCCGGCCCTGCCAGGTCTATCCACTGTCGGTGTGCTGCAGCCTCCCGTGGGATCACTGCTGCACAGTTACTGTTTCCTCTTTTTTGGCCACCTGGAGGTGGACTCATTCAAGTTGTGGGCTGCCAAAGTTTGTGTTTCTTCCTTGGAAGATCCGTGTTAAAGTTTATTTTCTTTCAAGCGTCAGGAAAATAAAATTTATGGTCTTCAAACACGTAAAGAGGTATAATTACCAACAAGATTTCTACTTCGTTCCTGCAATAATAACCCTTCCTAAATTACATTTTTCAAACTCAGTAAAATGGATCAGTTACTGATCTCATCCCTGTGGTGCAATGCTGTTAAAAGCACAGGAATATTAAAATCCCACAGGTGCAGGAGGAGCGTGTTCAGCTAAGTAGTTTAAAGCTGCTGTGTGCCTTTTATTCTGAAAATGTATTTACACTAAAAATAATCAGATGTAATCACTGTTGCCTGTGGATACAGATGTACCTTTGTACCGATGTGCTTTTCATATAAATTTTATTCTAGGGTTTGAAGGCTTTCTTTGTGGCTGTCTGAAGCATATCATGCTCCCCAGTTGTGAGATAATGGTTCTTGGAAGGACTCACCAGTCCCACCAGCTCCTGCTGGGAGATATCCATTAAACAAGGAGGAGAAACACATACAAATGAAAGGGAAATTCTGAAGTTTCATTTCTGCTATACTCCCTGTCAAGAAGAGGGAATTAAACTGGAGGTCAGAGTTAGCAAAATCTGCAAAAGAAGAGAGTGAGGCAGCAGCTGCACAGAATGCCTGAGGCAGGCATCCGCTAGCAGGGCTGCAGCCCCACCTCTGGGGCAAAGCCCAGCCTGCAGGCACTGATGCAGCACAGGAGATGTGTGTGTGATGGCAGCCTCACAAAGCCACTGATGAAATCAAGATAGCCTTTGGTACAGCAGTTTTACTGCCCTATCACTTCAAGGGTGGTCCTTCAAGCATGGTGTTAGTAACGCCGGTTTTGCTCAGAAATGTACCGTAAGTTGTGAACTAACAATAGTGCTGCTGGTGTCTAGCTGGAAGTAATGGAATTTCTAGTCCGCTCTTAAATCCAGCCTGCCCTTCAGCCCTCAGTGCTGACCACTCTGTGTGCTCTTCCTTTGCTGTGAGCTCCTGTAGTTATTTTGATCCTTCCTTGCCCAACATGACAAAGCATTCTCTTTCCGGATACTCCGGGGATCTTTTCTTTAAATCACATGGTTCACCTTTCAAGAGCACTCCTGCAGAATTAAAATTATTTTTAACACGTGGCTTCAAACCAACTTGCCTTCTGCCTGCGCAGCCTTGCAGTATGCACAAAGACCCCTCTCCAGTCTGAGCTGGGCAATGCTCAGGCACTCCAACATGCCCAGGACCTCTGATGTGATTCCCATTGTGCACCTGGGTATGCGATGTGCTGGTTGATATAATACCCAAATTCTTTTAGCTTCTTCTGTACCCAGGCTTATGAAACTGATCGTTTTAATTTAGGCCTCTTCGTGTTTAATTTCAGAGGGAAATGTTGATTTGTCATTGTAATTTTTGCTTCTCTTTACAGACTCATTCAGGTGAATTCAGCTGTATTTGTTGCTGCTGTAGACTTGAAACTCAATTTTGGGCCAAGTAAAGCATTTGCTAGAAAAGATTACCCTTCTCTCTATTTTTTTCTAGCTGATTTACACCTCTTTCCAGTGTTTATTCACAGATCTCAGCCTGCACATTCTGTTCAGGTAAAGCAGTGGGCTGAGTCCTCCTGGCACAGCTATGGCAGAGCAGCATGACCACCCACATTTTACAGATAAATAAACTGAGTCCTGACCCTTAGAATGGGACAACAACCCTGAATTCCATTGTGTGCCTGCTGTATGTCAGTTCTGACTTTCTGCTTTTCATTCCCAACACATAAATGACAACAAGCACCTTCACCTGCTGGCAGGAGTGTTCCTCACTGTCCCGCTGAGGTTTTCTCCCTTGGCTGAGGTTCTGTCTCCACTTGCTGACCAACCACTGGTCCATTTCGCTTCCTCCCACCCCATGAAAGCCTCTGCCTTCGTTCTTGATACTGTGTGCACCTTGCCTGGTGGGTGCTGGTGGGAGAGGGGTGGGTGCCAGCTGCAGACTAGTATTTCTGCTCAGCAAATGATCTCAGGCACTTTCTAAAGGGTGACTACACACTGCACACTGCTCTGCAGAAGGCTCTGTGCTTGCTACCCTTTGGTACCCCAAGACAAGCTAGCTGCTGCCAAGTGCAGCTCATCCATTTTTGGCTAGCAGCCCTTTTTGCTTCCAGGAAAATGATGAGTTTATGTCAGGTTCAGTAATCCTGATGTCTGCACAGCTGAGAGAAATAGCGCTTTAATATGTGCATGACTGTGCATGTGTATATATGGAAACTACAGCTTTGACAAGCCTCTCGTCTGCCTTGGGAAGGAAACAGCAGGGTTTGAAAGCCATGGAGTCGCAATGCGCTGGCTAAGGTCAGCAGCTTTCAGTGACTCACAATCTGTTTTCCTGGCAGCCCTGCCATACAGCAGGTTGTGCCTTTTTTATCTTCTGATTCTTTCTTTTTTTTAAGAAAAGAAAGGCCTACATGAGAAAAGCTGCTAGCTCCAGACGTCCTGGAAGGCCTCTCCCTTTGACAGCATGCATGTTCTCGAGTACAGAAAGCTCTGCTCACTGGAATCTCTACCAGCCTATTTTCACACTGATACAGCTCTTTCAATTTACATTAGATTGAAGTTACTCTGAAAAATATTTGCTAGGCTGTCTCTCTGGTAGCCATCCTTGCTTTCCATTTTCTGTATGCTTGCAGCTGAGCTGAGGAGGAGCAATGGGCACAGGCAGCTGAAAGCTGCTCAGGCACCAAGATGCCTCTGGCTACCATTAAGCATCTAGTTTTGAGTAAGAGGGACAGATTTGTTTCACTTTTTCTTCCTTTTCTTTGCTAAAAATAGGATTCACACTGCCTCAGCATTTAAAAATAATATGTGGATTGATCAAATAATGTAATTTGTTAAAAGAACCTGAAAAGATAGAATTTTTTTACTTCCATTTCTTTTAATTTTTTTTGTTCTTTTTTTTCAGGCTTTCTTTAACTTTCCTCACCTTTGTTTCCCTTTCATTTATATTCCCAACATTTTGTTGTCAGCTGCCTCCTATACATACTGGAACAAGCACGGGCAATCATTGGGAAAGGCGGCTATTTCATTTCAAGACAAGAAGGAAACTTCTGAATCATATTTGCAATAAACATAAGCTGTGCTCAGATTTGTCTCTACAGGTACATATCTGCTCTGACCTGCGAACCTCCAGCTCTGCCCCACACACATGCAGGCACAGCCCCATGCTGTGCAATACAGCCCATACCTCCTAGGAGCAGTTCACAGACAAATGAAGCAGCCTGTGTAACAACAGTTGCCACCGTGATGATCCATGCAGGTTCACAAGAACATATTAAATAGTGGCCATTCATTTGTTGTTCAGAAAAAAAACAAACAGCCATGCATTTCTACTTTCTATAGACAGCAATTCAATTATTATTGGGCTTGAGTCTCCTTGTAATCCTGTGAGAAGTTTTATTATTTATTTATTCTCATTTTATAGACCAACATACAGGGACATACTTGGCTGAGGACACAAAATGAATCTATCTGAAGCTTTCTAGGAATTCTGCCATAGTTAATATCACTTGTTGAAAAGCATTAGTGTAAAGGAGGCCATCAGTCTCTTCACAGCCCATCCGCCTCTGAACAGATACACACAGTGCAGAGATGTCCATTTTTTGGTTGCATTGCTGCTCAGAAATTTGCTCTGCCTCTTCCTGCCTGCAAAAGGCTTTGCAAGAGAGCAAAACGACGAATCCCACAGCAAGAAGGACCATCTAAACCACTCCCACTCCCAAATCACGCTGTTAACATTTGACAGCTTCCCTTGTTTTTCACATCTCCACCTTTCTGTGCTTTCAGTGTGGAAGGGCTGTAGATATGGATATCTATGGCTCACAAGGCGCTTTGGGCCACATTGCTGCCAATCAGCTGGGTCACAAAGAGAGCCCCCAGAGCAGACCCGAGGCCACAGCTGTGGGCTTCAGCATGGCAGGGCTTCAACAGTAGAAAATTTTATCTTTTCTTGCATGAAAACAAAGCTCTTCTCTTGACTGAGATTTCATGCAGCGCTGACTGTTTGCTGGGCTGCTGCCAAGTAACGAAGGGCAGCATTTTCTTAAAAAAGCAGAAAGCGTATTAAAAGTTCCCAGTCTGTGTTTGTGAAGATCTCGAAGCCGCTTGATTAGGAGCTTGAAGTTGGTCGGACTCCTTCCAGATTCCCCTCTTCACCCTCCTTTCTGCATGATGCTGCAGCTGTTCTGATGAAAAACAGTTATTTAAAAATGTGCTTGTCGCTATGGCAACCTCCATGCGCTGTATTTCAATTGAAACTCTAAAACAGCGGCAGAAGTTTCTTAATAGGATATTTATGAAGATTTTAGTCTTTGTACATTTTAAAATGGAAATATTCAATTTTTAAAGGAGGTTATCAAAATCTCATTAATTTTGGAACTGCTTTTTTTGTTGCGAGAGCTGCTGCTTAGCTCTATTTTTTTATTTTTTAAGTGGTATTCTCTTTGTTTTTGTTTAAGATTCTTCTGGTTGCTTTAACCCTAGAGAGCCCACAACCTGAGGCACTTTCCCACTGCCTGCTCCTCCTCAGCCTTCTGCCCTTGCTAACAGACGGCTGTCTGTAATGGCAGGTGGAAAGGCACAGTCATGTTTGGATAGGGCTGACTCGGCTGGAGCATTGCCAGTCTTTGCCTTTCCACAGTAAATAATCCAGATAATTTATTTAGCTCTTTGTCAATGCAGTTTTCAGGTGTCTGCCTGCTCTGGGAGAAGCAAATAGATGTGTCTGCAGTTAGCCTATTTAGTGATAGTTCAACAGTTCTTCACAAAGGCACAACTTCCAGGGGGCACTTGCATTTGCCTGGGCTCAGCCACAGTAGTTTGTAACCTCCCACTCATCTCAGTGTGCCAGCTCCACCTGATGGGGTTAAATTCATAAAGCTGCTGAATTTTTTGTTCTTTGTTTTCTTCCCTCTTCTTTTTCTCCGCAGACATGAGCCTTCAAAATCACAGGGATAAAATTAAGGAAGCCTTGCACTCCGCTGCCTTAAATCCCCTGAGCCATGGTGTTATGTTCTAGTGCCTCCGAAGTGTGGATTAGGCCTCATTAATACTATTTCTTGACCAATGGTTTTGACACAAACTCGTCTAAGGGATTTGCGTAATTACAGCTTCAACAGAGAGGGCTTTTATTCCCCCCCCCCCCCCCAATCAGCAGTTCTCAGTACTGTGGCAGGGAACTTTGTTCCCTGATGGCTGTAGGAGCATGTCCACCCTGCCACTCTTGCTCTTTTTCACCTGGGCAGGTATGGAGCTGCTGGTTTGCTGCTGGAAGACACCTGAGGTGCAGACAGGCATGCTCCTGGGCTAGCACAAATCTGTGTAACGGAGCATCCGCACCTTTCGTCCATACCGCCTGACGCACACAGTGAAATGCTCTTCTTTTTGGCAATGCCTCACAATAGGTAACAATGAAGCAGCTGAGGAGGTGTTATCAAGGTACTTAGAGAGGATTTTTGTGTTTCTTTATACTTATCTATAGAGGAAAAGTTGAACTGATCACATCTGACAGTACATCTAAAAGAAAACATGCAAGGGATGGGAAATGCTCAGCATCCTGCAGCCCTCCCACTGCATTTCAGATGATAAGCAGTCTCCCCACGCAATGAGCAGCCCATGTATGGTCCACCTGGCACATCTGTTGCAGTCATCAGACAAGAAGGACCAAACACAGAGGAGTCTATGCCTATTAGACAGGCATGGCTCTGGAACTGCATGACTATGAAAGAGATTAATTTAAATAAGGAAACTTTGCAGACCATTGGCTGTAGTAAAGCAACCACACTTTGCTCATGGTTGTGAAGATCTAACGGAGGCTAGAAAAGCTGCCAAAAGGACTGAAAGTATGTCTGTGCTGGGAGGAGAAACTTACGGTTCTATAAGACAAGAAGAATCAAAGAAACTAAGGCTGGGTGAATTCTAAAGGGATCACCTAGTCCAAGCCATGCAATGTGCTATGAGGCATTAATAGGCAAAAAGGAAACATAGGGCTTGGGTTCAGGGTTGGATCCAGCTGTTAGCAGCTCTACGCTGTAACATTTCCCTTTCTCAGCTACAGCTGACAGGATGTGCAGAGCTCTGCATGCCCTTGGCACAGAAGTGAACTCACACGGAAGGGCAGAGCCTTGCCAAGCACCAGCAGTCTGTTACAGGCCAGCACAGCAGGGAAGGGGACAGAGCACAGAGCTAAAAGGATGTCATACACTCATGTCTGTCCTCTCTTCTACCAGGTCCTGGGAGGAACTCTGTCAGCCTGGAGGACTAAAGCTCCTTTGCCTTCTCTAGAAATTGCCACGTGCAGCACACAGACATACATGGCCTCAATGCACTTCCATCCATGTGCTGGAGGTACTGCAGTATTAATACAAAGCTTGGGATTAAAATAGTATTAACACACCCTCTACTTCAGGACACTGTAGCGATACAGTCATACCATGAGACAAGTATTTCTGGCTTAAGAGAAAACATTTTGATTCACACAGAGGCACCCAGGAAGATAAGTCAGAAACCACGGCATAACTTGCTGTGCTTTGCTGTTTTCCTGGTTGGTCTTAAAGTCCAACCAACCCAAAGGCTTCTTTTAACAGCTGGAGAACGCGAGCACGACAACAGGGACTGATACTGGGAGATTCACATCAACAGGGCCTCTGCCTTGCATAAATCAAATGTTGGTGGGGTAACTTGGAAATTCCTCTCTAATTCTCTTAGCTAGCCTGAAAACTTTCATTGCTTCTTCCTGGCTCACCATGAGTTCTCTGGTTCCATATTTTTTTTACTTTTCTTTTTGCTTTCCTTCAGGATTTTTTTCTTTCCCCTTACCCTTACAGCTCACATCCTTGGCAGTGGGGGAGAAGTTATCTGAACTTCTAGTTAAACAAACCCAGCTTCATAGAGGCCCCTTGTGAGAAAGCCCAGCTCTCTGATGCTAATTCCTCAAAACTGGATGAGAAACAGAAAATGCACATATTCATTCGAGCACAAGCATTTACAGGAGCTACTGATGACCTGCCTCCTGCCACGGGGTTCTGCTGCTTCGGAAACATAGGGAGATGACCATCCTGTATACTGGGAACAGGTAGCATGAAAGCCTTAAACCCAGGGTTCATATTGAGGATTTTTTCCTCTCCTCTCAGAGCAGCAAGAAGAGCTGAGCTTGCTGTGCGCTAGAGGGCAGGAATGCAACACCGAGGCTGTGCCGAGCGGGCTGGGGGGCTGGTGTCTGTGAGGGGCTGCTCTCATTAGAGGAGGGAAAGGGGAAGTGGAGAAAGCGGAGGTGCGGACCTCTGGGAGATGAGATGCAAAGTATCTATCAAGTATTTTTAGGGGAAAAATAAAAATAATAATCAGGGAAATGAATGCTTGTCAATTCTACAGATGGAATTTGTAAAGGAGGAAGGCATTTACTCTAAGAATCTTTGTTTTCACAGAGAATTTACAGGTGGCATTGGAAGAAGGGGACAGAGACAGCAAAGGGTGATTCCAGAACCGTTACTTCCACTGACTGGCACTGGGAATTGTCCCATTCCTTCCCTGGGTTCTGCAGAAGACATTTAGTGCTCTCAGGCTTGTTTAATCCAAAGAGCTCTGCAGTTGCCTTTGCTTCAGGGACTGTTTACACAGAGGCTGCTCAACTGAACCTCCTAAATATTCACTGCATCTCCTTCCCCTGTCCCCAAGAAGCCGCTTTGCAGCAACATGCAGCTCCCTTCCACTAAGCTGACCACAGAGCTGCTTGGGAGGCCAAACACAGCTCTCTGGATTTATTGAAATGCATTGCTTGCTTTCTGTCAGCAGCACTGATGCCAGTAAGAACAGGGCAAACACCTCAATAGTTGAGCCAAGAGCCTGTGCTGTGGGCAAGCCTGGATATAGCTCAGCTATTGCTCTACCAGCAGCAATGGTATTAGTTCTGAATAGTGATGGAATTAATTGCAGCTGAGTCTGCCTACAGCCTGGGTAGCTGCTGGGTCAGCACTAGGCCCATGCAGAGCATCCTCATGGGTGCAAGGCCAGGGGGCCTGTATTGATTCTGGCAAAAGAAAGTCTTTATCAGGCTCAGAGTGACACAGAGGCTGAAGGGCTTTGGCACTGCAGAGGGATAAGTGCAGTGGGAACTTGTACTGCATGTCTGCCCCTGGCCAGCCTTCCTGGTAAAATACAAGGGAAGGAGGCAGCCCTCCATGTGCTCTGCTGGGAGAGCATTTACTGAAACAGAAACCACTCTCCCAGCACTGCCCTCCTGTGCGTAGAGCTGCCTCTTCTCAGTGCACAGAAGCACCCAAAAATGCTCATTGGCTGTGCCCAAAGCAGTGTCCTTTGCTACCCACGCTGCAGAACTACTCCACTTAATAATTGCAATTGTAGAATTATTCGGGGGATCTGAAAAGCTATGGCCACTGTCCAGCTCAGAGTAATCTTCTTTTTATGTGAACAAAAACATCTAAATATCATAGGTACACAGCAGGGAGGTAAAGAGCCTTGCTGAATAGCTGCACAAAGAGGCTGAAGGATAGCATAACACTGCCCAGATACAGATGCATCAGATGGATCTCACTTGTGATAACTGAAGTCTGAGCAGTTGTGACCAGCTGGGGTTTGCATCCCATCTCAAAAGGCAGAACATTTTGTTTTAAATGCTAAACCTTTCTTGAAGAATTGCTTCAGCAATGAATCAGGGAGGAGACCACAGTGAAGGAGACCAACTGCTCAAATTGACTAGTGTGAGGAATTTAGTGCAGAGAAAAGGTTAGTGGAAAAGCTGTGAGGTCCAAGGAGATCACAGCCCAAACTGCTGCAGTCACTTTAACTTGCTAACTGCTGCAGTTGGGTCTCAGCCTCAGTGCTGATGTCTTTTTCCTCGTTTGATTGTTCTACTTCCCTTTGGATTACATTGGTATTGCCCACTGTCCAAATATAGACTAACACAATGTTTCCATTCAGTGCTTTTGTATGTAAAATGTGTTGATCTGTACTAAGCAGCAGAACATCTTCTATAAGCTGATGTCCCGGCACCTGCTGCACTCTGGAGCTATTTTGAGTTTCAGATAATGGTGCAAGGGATGCCTGCGCCACGCAGAGCTCCCAGTGGTTCTGGGAGGCCTCTGCTAGTGGGATGCATCCAGTGAAAGAGACCAAGCTGACACAAGCATGCTAAAGCCACACTGGTGATGTTGTGCATGAAGCCTGTATTGAAAGGAAATATTTGGGTCTTGGTAAATCAAGGCCTGGGTCAGGCAGGGGAGGACTTTCCAAGGAACTGAAGTTTGAGTCTGTAAGAACAACTGCTACAGAGAAGTTGGGCCTGCGGATGGCATAGGCAAGGAGATGAGCTCCACCCAGGGATGTGTGTAAGCAAACAGCAGGTATCCAAGACAAGGTAGCTTCAATAAGCCATACAGGCTTAGGACAAGAGCAGTACTTCTCCCTTATGTGCTGTTGAGTAAGCCAATTCTGCAATCTGCCTGATCAGAGTTACAGGGACTCAGCCACCAGCACCTCCATTTGGGTCTAAAGAGAGGTGTGATGGAAGGTGGGAGTTGACAGCCAGCCTTCTTCCAAGCAACACTGCCTGCTACAACCTATCTCCTGTGGTCTTCTCACAGCCCACAGCTCTGCAAAGAACCCATGTAGAAGGCAGAGCTGTCTGCTGTCATGCTTCACAAGGTTTCTTTGTTTAGAATTGACTGAATGTTGAACACCCAGTCTCAATTCAAGCCAGGGAGATTCTTGCAGCTCCAATATAACAAAACAGAGAGACAAAGCATTTTACAGTGTAATGCTATAACACGATGGAAAGTACAGCAATAATAGTGGAGTTGGCTGCAGCAAACAAGGACAAGCCCAAACGCAGCAGACATAGATAAGAAAATGATAGGAAAAAAACCTGCTTACCTTCAGAAATCATCAGATACGCAGGGGTGTCCAACAAGATATCCTCTCTTCCACTGCCAACCCTTAAATGAAGTCTGGAAAGGGGCAGATCCTGGCTCCATTCCTTCTGGTCACTCAGGTACATTGCAAACACTTGAGCTCCTCTGGGTGGGCCCTGCCTTCTCACCAGGTGCTCAATCACTGCTTCAGGACATGACTCAGCATTTCCCCTGCACATGGCAAATATGAGAATGGAAGAAGGGAGGGCAAATAATCCATTTCCCACAGTGAGTGATGACATAATTACATCATAAGTGACAAAGCTGGTGCTTTCAGGAGGATAGATTTCCCAAGGGCAATGCTAAGACAATGAGCTTTCAACTCTGATGTGATGTTTGCTGTTTCTTCTTGTGTTGATTTTTACAGTGCTTTGTCTGGAAAAAGTAGCTACTCAGCAATGTTAGTGTGTCAGAATTGTACCCTAAGATGGAATCCAGGATTTAATGAGCAAGCTTTTCACATATTTGAAAAAATCATATTCATATCAGGAGAGACCATTTATCAGTTACCGCTTTGCTTCCCAGCCCACTCCACAAAACCCAGGGATCCTTGCACTGCTCCTAGAAGCCACTGATGGAGGCTCCCTGGAGCTAATGCAAGAGAAACAATTTACTGGGAATAAAATGAAAAAAAAAAAAGTTTCTTCTTTCTAATACACATTGTCTGTGATGAATTATCACAAGATTTCTCCAGATATAGATAGGATTAAGACAGAAGCTCAACAATTTATACCTAGCAATGGCATTTGCAGCCTCTTGGCTGTGCGGCCCAGGAGAATGGCTTCTTAATATTCCTCTGAAATACTGACTGGTTTTGTTGGGCTTCCTGTAAATTCACTGTGTTTCACTTGCAGCCAAATTGCAACAAAACCCACATAATGATTAGGAAGCCTTGCACGTAGATACAGAAAATGCAGTCACAAGATTGCTAAATAGAAATCGCTCTATCTTTAAATGATCATGAGCTGTCAGCTGTTCCTTTGTTTGGATTATTATAGGCACATATAAAACATTTGATTGAATGCTCAAGTTTTCACCATCTAGAATCCAGACGGATGTCTGACAAAATAACAAACACTCCCCACTCCACCCCTCCTCAAATTCCCCTTCCTGCTTCAGCTGAATTTCTCCCTGTAGTGAAGCCAATATTTCATGGACTAAATTGGACAAAGCAAGCAAACAATCTCCCTTGCATTGATATCCAAATCAAATCATTGTTAATCACATCAATATTCCCTGCTGACAGTAGACCCCGAGGCCGGCATTCCATCCTAAACAAGCTCTTCCATGTGGGTGTCACAGAGCTCTCTGTGTGTGCCACTGAGATTTGCTGTGAATTATGGCTGGAAGCATTCAGTTCTGATTGTCTCACCTGTTCCTTCTCCTCTCCTCCTCCTCAGATGATGAGGAGGAAACTAAAACATAGTTTTTTGCCTGGTGCTGGCTTTCTGACCACCCTCAATGATGTCAAGGGAGCAGCTGCCCTGTGCTAAACCACAGATCACTGGCTTGCCTGTAAGCAATGCAGTACCTGACCCTCTAGCAAGCATGGCAGACATTTCAGAGTGGAAAGACACTAATTTCTGGGGCTAAACTCTGCTGTCTGTGGTACAACTCTCACAAGGGTGCAGGGGATATCAATGCCCATTTCCTTGCCTGTGGCAACTGCAAACCATAAGCCCAGTGCTGCAGACGTTGCCCAAGATGCTGATTTCAAACCCGTATGGGCATCTGTCTACATTCTCATGCTTTAAATCAGGACAGTGCCTGTGCTCTGGGAGAACTAGAGATCAGTGCAGGGGCAGGAACGCACTTGTATGAACGGGGGGGAATGGGGCACGCCTGGATACTTCCCACCAGGGAGACAGCTCCCAGGAGATCTGTGCTTGTGTATGCACAGGACACGCATATGCTGCTCATTCGACACATAATAAATTTACTCTGCCAATAGGCAACACTTCAGGACTGCATCTGTAGCATCTATTAGGAATGGCAAATTAATTAAAATCACAAGCTAATTAACCTCCCAGCTCTTTGCATGCTCACTCTGCTGCTACTCACAGGGCTTTGCTGGTCCCTGCATTGCTCCGGGGTGCCTAGGGACAGTGAAACCTGCTGTGTCATGAGGCTGTTAACTGTTAGATGGTGCTTTCTGTGCAAGTGTTCTCTTCAGAATCATAGAATTGTTGAGTTGGAAGGGATCCTTAAAGACCAAGCAGTCCAACTTCCCTGCAATGAACATAAACCTACAGCTTCATCGCTGCTCAGAGCCCTGTCCAGCCTGACTTTGGGAGTTGGGTGTTGAGAGCCGTGTTAGCTCCTGAGGTGGCATCTCCTCATGAGAGCTACTCCTTTTCATTCTCCTGTCTGTTCACCTGTAAACCAAATTGCCATGTTCTCTTACTCCTCCAAAAGTTACTGTTTACATAGCATCTGTATGATGCTATTTTCCCCTCTGAATAATTGTTTTCATAATGAGAAACTGGAAAGAAGCTCCAAACAACTACCATGAAGAAGGGAAAATTCTCACAGAATAAATCTCCATAGGCTCAGTTAAATTTCCCCATAAGCATGTGTGACTTCTGCAGCTTCCTGGAGAGGCAGGGAATTATTCTGCCCCATTTTTGTGTACTGACTGTACCAAGTATTTCCTTTCATGCTATCAGGTGGTAGGTAGAGCATTTGCTGTTTTCTGTTTAGTAGAGCAGATATTCAAATTAAGGGATGTCCCTTGTCACAGATATAATTTCATCCCTCTACAGCACTTGCCAAGAACAATGAGATGGCCTCGTTATTAGACACTGTGCTTGGTTCATTACTTTAAAATATGTTAGCACTTTGTTTGCAATAGGTTTGATGGCTTAAACAGCATAGTTGCTGAATTTTTAATGGTAACAATCAAGTATTTTATTTGTATTTGAAAGAGGAACAGAAAGAATGCCGGTGCTTTGGGAGAGAGCTGGTTTGTGAGACCAAAGCCTGCTGTGCCTTGCTGTGCCGTGCCTGCACCCTTCTTTCAGGTCACTCTGACAATGTCACTATTACTGAAGGTGATTTGTCATTTAAGGGAGGTATAAAACATTCTCTGGGAGCTCTTGCAACACATGGGAACATTTCCCTTCAGAGCATCCACAAATAGGGTCTAATCATCTCTGTGTAAAGGGAGAAGACCTTGCCTGTTCTTGAAGCATCTTTCAGTCAGTGCAAGGGTGTTTCTTGTGAGGGTGCTAAACAGACAGAGCTCGGATGTGTCTCATTAACAGTGAAGTTGAAACCCCACTGATCCTGTGGGAACTGCTCAGGAAGAAAGTGTTACGAGGCTGCCTCACATTCCTGTATTCCAGCCGAGATCTGGGCTGCCCTTGAGCAGCATTCCCTGATGGTGTTGGGAAGAGAAAGGGAGGAACCCTTGAGAGTATTTCCTTTGACAAAAAAAAAAAAAAAAAAAAAAAAAAAAAAAAGATTTTTTAAACCCATGCACACAAGGTTCAGCTTCCTCTGGAACTGGAGACTGTCTCACAGCAACATATGCTAATTCATGAAATGAATTTCATTCACTGAAATGTGCAGTAGAGTAATTTCTTCCTACTTTTGAATGCAAGTTGTAATTCAGACTTTACTATGGTGGCATTCCCATTACATGGGACTGAAGAATGTCTGTAATATTTACTTCATTATTGCTTTTTTTTTTTTTTTTTTCCAATAAGCTCTCTCTCATCCCACAGCACCCCCTGTGCAGTGTGTTGTGTTTTGGCATTGCACAGAGAGGTTGGCTGCCCTGGTCAGGCTGACAGTGTCCTGGACAAATGGGGGCTTTGGGAGGGGCACGATGTGACTTAGTGCTCTTCTTCTTCCTGGAGGGAAGTGCTTAGTGCAGCTCCAGCAGTGCAGTACTCCCACAACAGGAACCTATTGAGGCACAGCCAATACGTGGTGTATTTCACTTTGATTTAAATGAGCAATTAATTAATAAATAGGGGGATTTGCTTATGTTATGATTTGCATTTTGAATGAATGATTCTTCCAGCAAAAATAAGCTACCCCCAAATAGTAACATCTTCATAACCCTGACGCTTCTCTTTGGGCTGCTGATAGAAATACTGCATAGCCACTGTCAGCACTGAGCTCCTACTGAGAACCACAAGCGTTGAAAGAGAAAAAGGAATAGTGGGAGAGGCAGAGGAGGGTGAGAGACAAAAGGGAGTTTGCTTCCCCACTATGTAACAGACTGATTCTTAAAAATTCTTTTGATGAATTTCATGTGCTTACAATAGACTGTTCTGTGTATTTATCTGTGTTCTCCCTGTGTGAGGCTAATGACTGCCTGAAATCACTCACTGAAAGCAATTGTTTGGACATCTCTCCAGATATGTTAAAAGGTGATAAAGTATAGGATTTTAGTTATTGTTCAGCTCACATCTGGAATTAACTGCAGCCAGCGTCTGGCACAACAAGTCAATAGCCTCACTCTATATTCCAGCTGCATCTTTTCCTTTTCTGAGCTTGTTCTGTCTGGCTTTGTGTTGCTGAATGGTGCAGTCACAGGAGGGATCGTGTGCGAGAGAGCGAGCTCTCTGGTTTGAGGCAGGAGCTGGTGTGAGTGATTAAAGCTCCTGTTGTGACAGAGATGGTAACAAAAGCAGAAAACTTCCTCATGCAGAAGGAAAAGTTGTCTGTGTGATAACAGATGTTTGGAGGGGATGCATGGATATTGATCAATGGGTTTCACACTAATTCCCAAAGTGGTGGTGGTGTCAGTCTTGTTCAGGTCCTGATGCTTTCTAGCCTGGGGCTGCAGGGTGATGCAAACTGGAGAGTTTGTTCCTACTGGCATGGATACAGAACGTGCAGTGAAGAGAAAGCAGTTCCTTTTTATTGCCCTCCCATTTCCAAATCCTGGGGGCTCTATATTGCTGATGACATATGCCAAGGAAAACCAAGCATGTTTCTCCCTGGCCAGTGCCTTGCTGTCTGCCCAGCTGTGGGTGCCAGCCCCTGCCATGGAACATCCTCACTGCAGCCCCAACATGCCAAGAGACAGCGGACTGCTATGCACAGCCTGCGCGTGCTTAGGGTAGGCAGGCACCTCGTGGTGATAAGCTGCACTTTGGTATCAGTAAATAACAAGAAAATCCTTCAGGCTTAAAATTGCTTATGGTAAAAAGCTCCTATTTGTAGGTATCGCTGTCTAACAGAACAAACTGTCTCGGGAGCTTAAGGATAAACCTGGCATTCTCTAGTGGGACTGGTTGTGGGGTGGGGGAATAAGGTGAGACTGGGGCAAAATGCACACAAGTTGCGTTTGAAGAAATAGCATCTTAGCAAAAGTAGTCTTACTCTTCATCTCTCGTCTCTCACTATTTAAGTCACAGTGCAGCTTCCTGCCATTATTACAGCAATTAAAATGCAATTACTTTTTCATCTTTATTTCAGTTCTTGAATAATTAAAGCCACTTTACATCAAGGGTGATCCATAAAGGAAGTCATTTTGCATGTGAAAAGCTGTGAAGAGTGGAAGACATCGGGGTATTGCAGTCAGCAGAGAGCATCTGAGATCGGTTATAGCACGGTAAGCTGCCTCCTTTGCACAGCTCTACAGGATCATGGAAGGAGGCCAATTGCTGGATTTCAGTGCTTTATCTTGATTAAACGGCTGTTTCAATTTGGTATTCGCTCCTTTCATATTTGTAATCACTTTAAGATTTTCATGTTATAGTATTTGCTTACTTAACTGCTTTTTTCCTGCCAAGTCCAAAAAAAGAAGGGCTTTTCCCTCCTTCCTCTTTTCAGAGCTGCAATGAAGAAAAGAGTTTACACAAAATGACTTCTATATTTAAAGTCTCCTGATGTAAATCTCTGAGTGCTTTATATAGTCAGAGCTGGTAGCTATGGCAGATAAGTGTTAGAGTTCTGTGTAGGTGCCTCCCCTTCCCTGATGCTCGGAAAGATTTTGGAGATTGCTGTGATTCCTTTTCAAGTGTGTGCTGGATGCTTTCATCAGTCGTCGTCTCTTTTGTGAAATGCTTTGAGATCTTCAGTCGTGGAGGCACTGAACCATCTGAGACATCGGCATCACAGATGTATGTAAGTAGCAGCCTCCTGTGGGCAGCTCTCACCCCACACCTCTTTGCCATAGCGAACTCAGGGGTCACCAACTAGAAAAGATTCCTGCATACACAAATGCCATCTCTCAAATCACCCAGGATGCAGTTTTCAGATGACAGCCTAACAGCTGGTACAAGACCTGTGCACTCATCTTGCCCCTCCACAAAATTGCACCATGCTGTAAACTGGGTTTGATTACTGCAAGGGACAAATAACTTGTACTGCTAAAAGATTCTGTAACTAGCTTGTGAATCAGGGGAAGGGAAGGGAGTGGAAGAAGAAGGAGAAGGAGAATGACAAGGAGAACAAGAATGAGGAGAAGAGGAATGAGAATGAGAATGAGAATAATGAGAATGGGAATGAGAATGAGAATAATGAGAATGGGAATGAGAATGGCAATAGGAATGGGAATGGGAAGGGGAAGGGGGAGTGGGAAGGGAAGGGAAGGGAAGGGAAGGGAAGGGAAGGGAAGGGAAG